>NW_003101681.1:1008583-1009830 GCF_000003855.2 Blastomyces gilchristii SLH14081
GTGAGAAGTGAGATTCTACAATTTTACCAGTCAGTCTAATAATATCTATCTGAAAACTTTAGTCTCAGAGTGTTTCTAAGTATCTGTAAAGCTAATTATTATACATTATTAGTTTCAGATATACAAAATTAGAAAATTTCAGCTCAGAATATAAAAACCTTTCATAAATTATAGAATTTTTAATATTTTCTGATACTTTTAAAATCATTTAGAAAGTAACATGATATAAGAAAAGAAACAAAGTCTTAAAGATAGATACAGTCTTAGTAACTGAATGATTAATGCAGTCATCTGATAGCGCCTTGATGTGAGAAACCAAGATGTGTGAGTTCAAAACCCGTAGAGAATACATTAAATCCGGAACTCAAGTATCTCAGGTTTCTAATAAATACAGAGGTGTATAAATTGCTTCAATAAAATCACTCTATGTTTCTGAGATGAGAAGTTATTATCACATGTATTTAATTGTCACTTCTTTGTATTTTCTTTGTTCTTATTATCTTGACGTGATCTCAACACCTAGACTGACCGTGTGACCATGGCTGAGACCAGGACCAGAATATTTGATAATCATATTATTAATTTGATTGATCTTATTACACAGTTTTAAAATTAGATAGTAATCTTATACTGTCTCAGTGAGACTTACTGTCTACTCTTATCACATTTTTTAAATAAGATTATGTTTTTCACTTCTTAATTTAAATTCTTTTTATTGCTTTAAATGACTTCAAATCTCATTTAAGTGTTATTATTATTATTATTATTATTCTTCAATTATAGATGTATGCAGTCAGAGACTATGACATCTACCTGAGAACTTTTAGTTCTCAGAGTTTTTCCTATATCTGTAAAGTTAACTATTATACATTCATCAATTTCAGATATGCAAAATCAGAAAATTCCAGCCCAGAATACAAAAATTGTTTACAAATTGCAGTGTGTTAACATCTTCTGATACTTTGAAACCATTTGACAATATCATGACAAAGGAAAAGAGAAAAAGAACACAGTCTTAAAGATAGACATATTAAATAGATAGATAGAAAGAAATTGAAAGGAAAAGATAAAGTAAAGAGAGACTGTAATAAAACAAATTATTAAAAGATAGTGTATAGCTGTTTTAACAGACTATATCTGATTAATTTCCTCCTCTTCATATTCAGATAATTCTGAATTTAGCCATTTTCTTGTAGCTGCTTGAGTTTCTGATAGAAAGTCTATTAAGTATTTAATTCCTGTCTCAG
>NW_003101681.1:1010649-1016448 GCF_000003855.2 Blastomyces gilchristii SLH14081
AAGCTTTTCTCTCCAGAGAGGTACTCTCATGATTTACTTTTCAACATTTAAAGAAGAAAATTGATTTTAATCAGAGAGCATAGTCTGTACAGTTGAAAAAGGCATTTTCTTGAAGAATTTATTTTCATTTCAATCAAGAAATCTATTTCAATTCAGTTCATTTCCAGAGTTAATTGATGGAAATGAAGAAGAGACTCTTTCTCTGATTATATGATTTGAGCTCATCTTTATAACTCTCAGTGCATAGTTCATACAGGCCTTTTCAAATCTAATAGCAGAAGAAGGAATTGAAGCTTCAATTTCCATTGCTTTAATAGAAGATGATTTAAATGCTTCTAGAATTCTTCTCAAGGCTCTGTTTTGCAGACTTTGAAAGAGTTCAGTGAAATTCCCTTGATTATTCCATCAAACTTGAACTTCATAATCAGCTACTGATGTAATACAGGCTACATATAACTGTCTCATAGCCTGGAAGAATAGACCTCTCTCTGTATTTGATAGTCTGATTATGTTGTTCAATAGCCTTTCTGCCTTGATAGTTCTTTGTTGAATGTGATATTTAAAATTCAACTTGAAGTTTAACCATACTTCTAATTATTTGACATTTACACTGGGTTTAATCTCTCTATTTAAAAGAGTTAGAGATAGTTCTTTCTCATTGAATCTAGAAAAGAAATGAATTAACTCAGTTTTATTCATATCAAATTGAATTTGATTGATAACTACTCTAATAAAGATTTCCTTTACAGCTTCTTCAATCACTTTCAAATTCTCTTTGATAGTTTTTGAGCTGTAGACTAGACTAATATCATTCACATAACTCAGAGATCGCACTATTCTCATATTTCTATTTTTGAATAGATATGCAGTGTATATTGTAAATAAAATAGATGAGATTGAAGATCCTTGTGATACTTCTATTTTTATCTCAGTCTTGTCTTGTTTCATTCCATCAAAGAAAAGTTGTATGATTCTTTTAGACATAAAACAGTTAACTCATTTTATTAGAGAAAGTGGCAGTTTTAACATCTTCAAAGTCTGAATTAACTTTGACTTTGAAACATGATCAAATGCTTCTTTTATGTCAATAAAAACTGCAGTTGAGACCAGACCTTCATGCTTTACTATTTGAATATTATGAACAACTGAGAGAACAGTGTCAATTGCAGAATTTAAGTGTTATCAAAAAGTGTTACTTTTTAAAAAATTAAAAATAGTTTAAAAAAAACCTTAAAATGTCTAAAAATAGTAACTTTATACTAAGAATGAGACTAAATAAGATTAAATGAAATTACTTTCTTATTTTTTCTCAGTCATGATCTCATTTTGAGATCTGATAAATAGTCACTTTGCATGTTTTTTTAATAATTAGTCTCAGCAGAATTCACGCCAAGAAATGTATGAGATCAGATTAAATGAAATCAAATATGAAATTCATAGTCTCAGTAGCTAGTCTATCAACACCTGTATTTTCTCCTCTATAATCAACACTTAATCTGTATTTAACATCACGCAAGAACTCATCATAAGCTCCGCTTGTATATAAGTATAATGAAAGAATAATAATAATAATAATAAAGATAGATACAATAAGTAGATAGAAAAGAATAGAAAAGAAAATGTAAAGAAAGATAATAATTAAATAAATATATTTAAGAATAGTGTATAGTTGTTTTAACAGACTATATCTGATTAATTTCCACCTCTTTATATTCAAGCAGTTGTGAATTCAGTTATTGTCTTTTACCTGTTTGAGTTTCAGATAGAAAATCTATTAAGTATTTAATTTCTATCTCAGTTAAAAATAAGAATCTTATATTTAATTGATTTATATTATAATTTATCTTTAATCTGACTCTGCGATTATTGTATAATACACAGTGTATTATAATATACTCAGAATTCTCAATTGAATTGTAGAATAAGCATTTTATTGAATTAAATCTGTTATCAAATCTTTATATATAAGATTTAAAATAACTATGTACTAGTTTGAGCTGAATTATAGATAAGAATATTTTCTTTTTACATTTTATTAAAAAAGATTTTCACTTGAGTTTTGTTTTAAATCTTGAATAATGTATACTCTTCTTTTAATTTTATCAGCTTTTATTTTACTTATTTAAATAAAATTATTTTATCTTTCTCTTTATAAAAGATTAGAATACTGTTTGTTAAATAGATCTGCTTAATTCTAAACGCTTTTTTGCAGCTCAATCTATCATTTCATTGCTATAAATATTCATATGAGTAGAAACTCAGTGAAGATGAATTATCATTTTTAACTTTCTTCTATTTTGAATTTTTATAACAGAATTTAAATCAGTTAATATTCATTTAATTATTATACATCTGACTATTTCTCAGTCTTTTTACAGCATCTTGACTATCAGAGATATCATATCTAGCCTGATCAGCAGATCATGAATTCATATTTATCTCATTAGTCTGATCTCATACATTCTAACATCAGTCTCACCAGGACTGAGTCTCAAAAAACCTGAAAATGAAATCATTTCTGAGAGAAATGATGTGAAAAATGACCAGATTTAGTTCAAGAACAGTGAAATCGAAGTAATTTCTCAGAATAAATAGTGAAAGATGATTATTCTTTCAAAAGTAAAATGAGACTGAGACTGAAAATCAAATTCAGTCTCATTCAATTCATTCAGTAATTGTTTATATAATCAGAATTTAGTAATAATTATTGATAATACTCATAAGACAACTAAATACATTCTTGTACAAGTTTATTCTTTACTTTTTCATAAAAACTACACTTCTCTGATATACTGTGATCAGAGATATTAAACTGTCTGATAATTTCATGTTTTATAATTATGAGTTTCTTGATTATTTCTTCTTATAATTGTTCTCAGTGATAGTAATAAATATTTTAACTTGAGTTAAACTTTTACTTCATTCTCATCTCTATTAATGAAATTGTTAAAATATCATACATCATCAGTGTAATAGTTGAATATATACTCTTAACAATTTTTCATATCTCTAGAATTGATTTAGTGTGTAAATTTATCAGATTATCTTAAAGATAGTGATTAAATTCAGTTTTACAAGTATATAGTTTTGTCTGATTTTTAGTTGTAATCAATGTATGTAAGTTCTGTTTTAAAGTTAGTATTAGACTGGCCGCCGGGACCATGAATTTCACATTTGATTCCATTTGATCTGGTCTCATACATTTCTTGGCGTGAATCCCGCTGGGACTGGCTATTAAAAAAACATGTAAAGTGACTATATATCAGATCTTAAAATGAAACCATGACTTGAAAAAAATAAGAAAGTGATCTCATTTGGTCTCATTTAGTCCTATTCTTGGCATAAAGTGACTATTTTTAGACATTTTAAGGTTTTTTTAGACTATTTTTAATTTTTTGAAAAGTAATACTTTTTGATAACACTCAAATGAGATTTAAAGTCATTTAAAGCAATAAAAATAATTTAAATTGAGAAGTGGAAATCATGGTTTCATTTGAACAATGTGACAAGAGTAGATAGTAAGTCTCACTGAGACAGTATGAGACTACTATCTACTGTTAAAACTGTGTAATGGGATCAGTCGAATTGGTAATGAGACTATCAAAAAATCTGGTCCTGGTCCCAGACACGGTCACACGGTCAGTCTAGTTAGTATTATAGTTCTATGTGATATAAAGTATTATTAAAAATCATCATTTACTAGAGAATTATATTTCACTGTTTTCATATCTCTAACATCTGCTTGTTTAAATCTCTGATAGTTAGCATTGCAGTAATCTTGAGTTAATTTAATATATAAGTCTTATTTCTTCTCTGTTCAATCTTGAGAAGTATAAATATTAACTTAACAGAAGAAATCTAGTAGAGCTGCTACAGTATAATACTCTCTAAAAGATTGTTCATTATTATTATTATTATTCTTCAAATATAGATGTATGCAGTCAGAGACTATGACATCTACCTGAGAACCTTTAGTTCTCAGGGTTTTTCCTATATCTATAGAGTCAACTATTATACACTTATCAATTTCAGATATGCAAAATCAGAAAATTCCAGCTCAGAATACAAAAACTGTTTACAAATTGCAGTATTTCAACACCTATTAATACTTTGAAACCATTTGAAAATATCATGACAAAGGAAAAGAGAACATAGTTCTAAAGATAGACACATTAAATAGATAGATAGAAAAGAACAGAAAGAAACAAGTACAGTAAAGCAAGACTATAACAAAATAAAATTATTAAAAGATAGTGTATAGCTGTTTTAACAGACTATATCTAATCAATTTCCATCTCTTCATATTCAGATACTTCTGAGTTGAGCCATTTTCTTGTAGCTGCTTGAGTTTCTGATAGAAAGTCTATTAAGTATTTAAGTCCTGTCTCAGTTGAGAATAAGAACCTCATATTTAATTGATTTAAATCATACTTCTTCTTTAATCTGACTCTGAGACTATTGTATAATACACAATGCATTACAATATGCTCAGGATTCTTATTTGTATTGCAGAATGAGCACTCTGTTGAATCAAATCTATCATCAAATCTTTGTATATAGAATTTGAAATAACCATGTCCTAGTTTTAGCTGAATTATGAATGAGAATATTTTCTTTTTGCATTTAATTGAACAAGATTTCCACTTTGATTTTGTCTCAAATCTTGAATAATGTATGCTCTTCTTTTGTTTCTGCCAGCTTTCATTCTACTTATTTAAACAAGATTCTTTTATCTTTCTCTTTATAAAAGATCAGGACACTGTTTTTGAATAGATCTGCTTAATTCTGAACCCTTTTTTGCAGCTGAATCAGCCAATTCATTGCCATCAATATTCATATGAGCAGGAACTCAATGCAGATGAATTATCAGTTTAGATATTCTTCTCTTTTGAATTTTCAAAACAGAGTTTAAAATCAGATCAAGATTCATTTGATCATTATGAATCTGACTATTTCTAAGTCTTTTTAAAGCAGCTTGACTATCAGAGAATATTCATGCCTCTTTCAAACTATTTCCTCTTTTATAAGATTTTATTTCAATGAGTTTGAAAGCTTTCACTATTGCAAATAGTTCAGCATCAAAGACTTCAGATTCACAGCCTAAATTCCAGAAATCTGAGATAAAATTGATATTATCTTCAGTATAAGCAATGCCTGCATCTAATCTATTCAAATTCTCATTTTTTGAGCCATCTGAGTAAATCAGAATAGAGTCTTTTATATTGATTGTAGAGATCTTCTTCAAATACTGTTCATATTCTCTCTCTTTAGATAGTTCACTTATTTGTAAGTCTATGAGAGATTCCAGCTTTTCTCTCCAGAGAGATATCTTCTCATGATCAATTTTCTCAACATTTAATAAAGAAAATTGATTCTTAATAAGTGAACATAGTCTATACAGTTGAGAGGGCATTTTCTTTAAAACATTATTCTCATTTCAATCAAGAAATCTATTTCAATCCAGTTCATTTTCTGAGTTAACTGATGAAAATGAAGAAGAGACTCTTTCTCTGATTATATGATTTGAGCTCATCTTTATGACTCTCAGAGCATAGTTCATACAGGCCTTTTCAAATTGAATAGCAGGAGGTGGAATTGAGGCTTCAATTTCCATTGCTTTAATAGGAGATGATTTGAATGCTCTCAGAATTCTTCTCAAAGCTCTGTTTTATAGACTTTGAAACAGTTCAGTGAAGTTATCTTGATTGTTTCATCAAACTTGAACTTCATAATCAGCTACTGAGGTAATACAGGCTATGTACAACTGTCTCATAGTCTGAAAAGATAGACCTTTCTCAG
>NW_003101681.1:1016785-1100666 GCF_000003855.2 Blastomyces gilchristii SLH14081
TCTCACTATTTTCATCTCTCTATCCTGAATAAATATGCAGTGTATATGCAAATAAACAGGTGAGATTGAAGATTCTTGTGATACTTCTATTTTATCTCAGTTTATCTTGATTTCTTCCATCAAAGAATAGTTGTATAATTCTTTTAGACATGAAACAATCAACTCATTTTATTAGAGAAAAGTGACAGTTTTAACATCTTCAAAGTTTGAATCATCTTAGACTTTGAAACATGATCAAATGCATCTTTTATGTCAATAAAAACTGCAGTTGAGACCAGGTCTTCATGCTTTGCTACTTGAATATCATGAAGAACTGAGAGAACAGTGTCAATTGCAGAACATTGTTTTCTACCTCTCATTTATTCATTAAATAGAAGAGAATCATTAATAGAGCTTATAAAAGATAATCTAGTAGCTATTATGTTTTCTAGAACTTTTTTCAAACAGTTCAACAGAGATATTACTCTATATGACTTAGAAACTGAAGCTTTTCTATTAGGTTTTGTAAGGATTACTTCAGTAGCTTCTCTCCAGCATTCAGAATGATAATCATTTCTTAAGAGATTGAAAAAGAGCTCAAAATATTCATTCTTCAAGTAGGAATATGTGTTTTGAATAATTAAATGATTAATTGAATCAGGCCCTGCAGCAGTTTTAATTGAACTTGAGAATATTACTGACTCTAGTTCATCATCTGTAAGCTCAGGCCATTCCCAGTTACTTTCATCAATATATTCATGAAATGACATATTCTCCTCTTCTAAATGTGATGAGTTTTGAAAGAGAATTCTTATAAAAGCTTGACATTTTTCCTCAAAAGAGTTTGCTGTATACAATTCATTCTGAAATTCATATTCTAAGATTGGAAGCTTTGCTACACTTCTTGTTTTAGTATAGTTGAAGGCTTTAAAAACTTCTTTTTCTTGTGCTTCTTCAAGAAATTTGTTCCAGTAATCTGTTTTGACTTTTTTAATATCTGAAAAATATTCATTTTGAATAGCTTTGAACTCTTCATCAGATATTAAGTTATTCTTTCACTCTCTCTTAGCAGTGACTAGTTGCTTTCTTTTAGAAGTGATATTCTCATTCCATCAAGGTTTGAAATACTCAGAAGACTTTTTCTTTGGAATATTTTCTTCAATACTTGTTAGAAGAATAGATGTAATCAGCTTTGCTCTATTCTCAAGCATTTCATTTGAGATATCTTGACTTTGATTTCAATAAAGCTCACTCTGTCTTTCAGATTTCAGCTGTTTTACTCTTTCTTTAACTGCTTTTCAATCAGCTTTTTCAAAACTATACTGATTAGAGAGAAGAGAATTTTCACTTCTTTATTTTTCACTCAGTTCAATATCAAATTGAATGATCTCATGACCTGATCCTGAGATTTCATTTGAATCAATAAATCAGTTTATAAGTCTTTTTTCAATTAGATTTTGTGATATGAAAGTTAGATCTATAATAGATTTCTGTTTCATGCCTTTTCTAAAGAATGTTTGTTGATCAGACTTGTTAACTAAATCTATTGAATGCTTAAAAGTTCATTCAACCAGTTTATCTGCTCTTACTGCTCTTATGCACTCTGAGTTTCATCAGGGATGATGTGCATTGAAGTCTTCTACAATTATAGAGTTTTTTAAGGAAGTTATATTCAAAAATCCTCTATCAATTGTTCAGATATTGTTGTTTTCTTTCAATGACTTTTCATTATAGATATTTATAAGTTGAATAGTATCAAACTCATTCTCTTTATCTATAATATCACCCACTAGAATATCAGAGTCAGATATGATATCAAATCTTAAATTAAATTAATACCTTAATCTTTTTCTCTCATAGATCACTACTCTTGATTTTATCTCAGATTTTTCAGAGAGAAAGCAGTAATAGCTTGAATGAGAAATGATGTACTTTTGCTCAGTATCAAAGTTTGATTCTTGAAGAAGTACAAAGTCAACTTTTTGTTCAAATGCAATCTGAAGACAAGAATAAATGTAATTTGAGTTTCTATTCACATTATTTTGAATAAATGTGATTTTTGAAGAGTTTTTAAACTTTTTTTGTTGTTTTTGTTGTATATTCATACTAAGAGAGAGTAGAGATAGACTAGAATATAATTTCTATCATCAGATAGTAGATTATAACTATTTTGAAAAGTAGGAATCTCAACTGCTTGCATTATATCTAGTTTATCACCAGAGTCATTTCTCAATTCTCTAATCTTAACAGGAGTTTGAGAATTCAAATTCTGTTTACACTTAGCTGAAGAGTTGGAGTTTGAAGATCTAGATAGTTGAGAATTTCTTCTTTTTGAGCTTGCAGTTGCAGATTTACTAGCTTGACTTTTCTCTTCAGTTTTAGATTCACTTTGAGCTTCATCTTTTCTCTAGTTCTTCTGAGTTCTTGGAGTAAATACACATTCTTTTGAGCTAGATGCATGTTTTTCTTTGCAATTGAAGCACTTAAGCAGAGTATGTTGACATATTTCATCTCTTTTTAAACATGTTTCACAATTATGCTCACTAGTTTTGTGATCTCTAGCACAGAATACACATTTTGATTCTCTGAAACAAGAGATTGCAAAGTGTTCATATCTTTGACAGTTTGAACACTGTGTTTGAGCTTTGAGATTCATTCTTGAGTCTTTGTATTCATGAACTCTCATTTTCAAACCTGCTACTCTTACTTCAGAGATTCTTGATTGTTCAAGTGTCTTTGTATACACTAGAACAGAGGCATTTCTTCTACTCTGTCTGAACTCAATTGAATTAAGCCACACAGGCTCTTTTCTCAGTTGAATAGAATTGTATTCTTTCAATTCATTTTTGAGGAGTAGCATTCCTTCCTCACAGTCAAAGATTTCAACTGGAATATCATGAAGAATGAATTTATCCCACTTTTCATCTCTCTCAGATAGAATTGTTGTATTTAACAGAGATTCTACTGCTGACTTCCAGAGATTCTCATTCTGAATAAGGAATTCTGCACTGAATTCAGGCATTGTGGTCAGAATGATGGAGTTTCCAAAGAAGAATGGCTCAATTGAAGCTATAACTGGTTTTTGAACTTCAATATCAGTCATTAACTGAGAAAAGAACTGCTGATTGATTTCATTTCTAATTCTGAAAATGAGGTGAAAAGATTGTTCAGGTTTGCTGTAGTAATATACCAGTTTATCTCTTACAGCAATAATAGTCTGTGCTATAGTATTATCTCAGACTGAATTTCTTTTTAAGTGATTTAACTGCTTCTCAAGATATGTAAGTAAACTGTTATACATCTATCAGACTGACTGCAGTATTGATGAATAAGTGATTGAAACTATCTTAGTTATCTTATATCACTGCAACAGTCAATCAATCATATATTTCAACTAAGTTTACTTTATATTAGAAAGTTTTAATATCTGAATCTTTTTCTGATCAGAGTATTACACTTAATGATCAATTATCTGACATAATTGAAGAGTCTAAATAGTTATCTTATATATTGAACTTTACTGTGTTCTAATATTTTATATTATATTTAGTGATATGACTGATGTATTTATTTTATTGAATATCATAGAATTGTTGTTATTATTTAGAGAAGATACTAATTACATTAACAATGTTTCAAATCTGTGATATTTAAATTATTAGTCAATCTATTTAAAATTAATAGTAGTGTTATTAAAAAGCATTATTAAAAAGCAATATTAAAAAGTGTTATTAAAAAAATATTATCTTTTATAGAGTGAATATAAAAGTTACTTGAGTAATTACTTTCATCTTATTCTCATTTCAAGAATCAGTTATCTTATTATTCTTTATCTTAATATTAAGATTCTTTATTAGTGTTTATATCACAAGTTGAACTATATGAGTAATGCAGAGAATATGACCTTGTTTATTATTTCAGAAATGCAAAGTCAATTTTTACTTCAAGCTCTTCATCATAGTGTAGTTATTTACAGTATTATCAGTTGTATTATTATTATTATTATTATTATTATTATTATTATTCTTTTATTATACTTATATGCAAGCGGAGCTTCTGATGAGTTCTTGCATGATGTTAAATACAGGCTAAGTGTTGATTATACAGAAGGAAATACAGGTGTTGAGATCATGTCAAGATAACAAGAATATAGAAAATACAAAGAAGTGATAATTAGATACATACAATCATAACTTTTCAGCTCAGAAACATAGAGTGATTTATTGAAGTAATTTGTATATCTCTGTATTTATTAGAAACCTGAGGTGCTTGAGTTCTGGATTTAATGTATTTCCTGTGAGTTTCAAACCCACATGCCTTGATTTCCCACGCCAAGGCACTACCGGGTGGCCGCATTAATCATTCGGCCACCGGGGCATATTATCAGTTGTAATTATCAGAAGACTGAGACTAATATCTTAATAGTTATTTTTAATCACAGTAATGAATATCTCTATTATATAATTCTCAGTATGACTACTAATCAATGATTTAAATTTAATTAAGATCTTTTAATAAGTTCAGTTCTTATCAATGTAATAACATGTAACTCTTATAAATACAAGATTATTTATACTAGTTCATACATTCACTGTGAGAGATACTCTTCAATGATTCTTCAACTCTGATTCTAGATATTATGTATTAACTTTGTATTATGTCTCAAGATTAAACTGAAGATCAAATCAATGTGAAATATGAAGATTTAAATTAAGTATTTGAAGAAGTGTTCAGAATTCAGGATTTTCAATTAATTAAAGAGAAAGATTTAGAGATATATACATATAAAGTAATTATTCACAGAAGTTATCAGATAAGAGTTTTGAAATCAGAGTACTGATATATAATTATTTTCACATAATTTTCTTCAAATTAGAAAGTTAGTAGTATTCAAAATTATTATCTGATAGAGTAATTTATCAGCTCAGTAGTAATTTTCTGATTATTTTTCTTTTATTATCTATATTCTGATAACTTCTAATATTGAGAAATTTCTTCAGAGTCATAAGAAGTTTGTGATAAATATTTCTAAACAAAGTTGCAGTCATTGCAGTAAAGAGATAACTCTTCAGTAATCTACAATACAATCTGTTAATAATTATTTCATAGTTCATCTCAGTGTTTATATTGAGTTTTTCATAAATTTCATAGTCTGAAATTAGATGTGAAGAATGAAGTAATCATTTATCATAATTAAAAAGAGAGTATTCTGTGTTGAATTGTAAATAACATAGACTTTGTAATTCAAGTGATTTCTTGAAGTGTAAGAAATCCGCTTCTTGTGAATTCTTTACCTCTATTTCTATCTCTCACGTAATAATAGAGTAGCAGCTCTTGACTATACACACTATATAGACTGAAGTTCGCGAATACTATTTATAACTTCGCTTAAATACTATTATATATTTAATCTCTACATTTATCTTTCTATTATAAATACTTCTAGTAGCTATCAGTATATATCATGATTTATGTCAAGTTGCAAATATCTGAATAAATGTCTGTAAGCACTTTTTCTTACATTTCAAGCTCTGTCAGTCAGCAACTGCTCATTATAACTGAAAGAACTAGAAACTTATATACTTTAATCTCTGCAAACTCTGCTACAGACACTCAGAAGCAGCTATCTGAATTATAAATAACTCTTATAAAAGAAGTCTCAGAGAACTTATTAATTACTTATAAAATTTTATTCTCTATATCTGTGACAGAGAAACTCTCTGAATTTATGAATAAATCAATCTCAGTGAAGAATATTCTTAAGTATTTTCTATATAATTAAGTTATTTTTCTATAAGAAATACTTACTCTCTGTAAACACTCTTGAACTGAGACTTAAGACATAATCTTCAGAAATATCTATAAACTGAAAAGAAACTTTCTTAAGCTATAATTACTTAAAATCATCTACTGAATTACAATCTATAAAAGCTTTTATAAGTTTATCTTTGAAATTGACTCACAAGCTCAGCTGTGTGATATGAAAGATGAAGAAGCTGTTATTTATATAATAACAGATCTCTACTACACTGAAGTCAAGAACTGACTGAATTATTTAGAGAATAATTATAAGAGATTCTACTGATCTGTTCTCAAGACCTATCTAGAGAATAAGTTAAAAGACTCTGTGAACTGAACAGAGAACATCTAAGCTGTAATTATTAATATTAGAAAAAGAGATAAGAAATCTGATATAGACTACTCACAGTGCTTTATAAAATTGTGATATGAATTGAGATCTGTGAAAACAGAACTCTGAAACAAGATCTAAATGATGATATTTATAAAGAGACTGAATAAAAATATATAAAATAAGTTTATTAAGTAAGACTCTAAGCTCTTAATTCTGAAGAAACTGATAACTCTCATTCATTACTTACAGATCACTGTGAGAGTTACAGACTTATAGAGAGTGAATCATTAATCAGCTCTGTGAGAATCAGAATAACAGAGAACAGATTTATTAGAGAAAGATAATAAGATATAGAGAGATTTATATCTGACTACTGAGTAGAGAGAGAGAGCTTCACAAGCTTCTATAAATAGAGTATATAATAGAGAGATTGAGAAAAAAAATCTTTACTTTATCTGTTCTAAATTAGAATATCTCTGTGCAAACTGTCTGAACAAATCAAAATAGAAATTTAGAGAGTCATGAACAGAGTCAGCAACAGTCTTCTTAAGAGTCTTGAAGCTAATATCTGAATCTATTACTTCTCTGATAAAAATACTTTCTTATAAAGAGAGATTATACTGTGATACTACTGCTCTATAAGTATGAAAAGTATTAATAAACTCAGGATCTCAGATCACTGTAGTGCTTCTAAAGCTTGCAGAGTGAATAAGCTGAATAATGAAAACTGAGAACCTGCTCTTATAATAAGCAGAATATGAGAACTCAGATCTGAGAACTGAGAGACTTATAAGAATTATCTTTGAATTATAAGATCTCTTCAGAATCTGAAGAAGATTTGCAGAAACTATAATTATCACAGATATCATAGATAATATATACTTAGAACTTATATGACTTCAAAGACACAATTCATATATAGCTGTCTGTGAGTCAGGTTTATACTTCTAATCAGTGTTAACAGACTCACTCACAGAGATAGAATCAGTTAATACTGTAGAGTTAATTAGACAAGACAAGCTTATCTATATAATAACTTTGTAAATATCTGAGAACTTTATAATCATGAAAACTGAGCTTCAGATATCAGAGAAATACTAAGATCTTACAGAGATGTTTAGCTCAGTCAAGGCAGCTGAGCTTTTCTTCTCCTGTGAGAAGAATCTGATAATAGATTTAATAGAAGAGTTTTAACTCTTCTAAGAATTAATCTATAAGCTCTTTCACTATGAGACAGAGGTCTTACAGATCTATGTAAAGAAGAATCTGAAGAATGACTTTATCTGATCTTTATAGATCTCTGTGAGAGCTTCTGTAATATTTATAAAGAAGAAGAATAAAAGTCTCAGATTATATATAGACTACTGTGATCTGAACTTCAAGATAATAAAGAGTCACTATTCTCTGTCTCTGATTGAGAATGTGATTAATTATCTCATGAGAGCTGTCATATTCACACAATTAAATGTAATTAATATATATACACAGCTGTGAATACAGTCTGAGAATGAATAAAAGACTGTCTTTAGAACTGCACTGAGATTATTTAAATATCTAGTGATATCTTTTGATTTGATTAATACTCTTATAGCATTTCAGTCTTTCATTAATAAAACACTTCATATATATCTGAATGTCTTTATAATAATATATCTGAATAATGTGATAATGTACTCTGTGAAAAAGAAAGAATACACTGAGTATATACAAAATATATTGAAGATCTTAGATAAGACAGAACTGTATATTAAGCTTATAAAGTATAACTTCAGTATCTATCAGATTAATTTTCTAGAATATGTAATCACTGTAGATAATATTCAGATGAAATCTTTGTAGATTGAGACTATTCTATTATAATCAGAGTTAACTAGTATTTATAAGATTCAGATCTTTCTAAGCTTTATAAATTTCTATAGATAATTTATCTTCATATTCATAAGAATCTTCTTAACTCTTACAAACATGCTGAAGAGTGAATATAAGAAGAACTTATTCTGTGAATAAAGAATAAAAAGATTATTAAGAAGAGAGAGCTGTAAGAACTTTCTTACATCAGAAGCTTACAGAGTTTTTATAAGATTGAAATAGATATTTATAGATACAGTGATACTGTTTCACTTTAATTTCTTACTCTTAATCAGATTGAAGACAGATATCTTCTTCTTTGTGATTTCAGAAATAGTCTTATAACTACAGTTAAATAAGAACTGAATTCTAGTAATCTTTTTCTTATAAAAGATGCAACCTGTGAAGATTAACTATAGTATTTATAATCAGAAGTTTCTCATAATAGTGAAATTCTTCTATCACTGATGTTACTACTTTAAGAGTCTTGTAACAGTGATTACTGTTAGAACTGATTATAACAGCTTATAATAGTTTACTTTAATCAAGAAACTCTCACAGTGATAGATTTACTGAGCTCAGAGACTGAGTAAGTTCTGATTTAAGATAGAATATATCAAGAGAACTAAGAACTCAGCAGACAGACTCTCTCACAGGTCAGACTATGTTAAGAAGATCAGAGTGACAGACACAGAGAGACTAGAGAAGACAGAAAAGCTTTACAGAATGCTCAGACTGAGTGTTATAAAGAGATTAACTGAAGAGTCTCTTAATTCTCTGTAAGAGAAGAGAGAGAAGAAAGAAAAGAAGCCTGTATAACTACTCTTTATAACACTGAGAGTCAATACTCTAAGAATCTCTGTGAGAATTCTTGAAGAGAGTATCTATAATCTGAAGAATTTATAAGCTTTGAGAAGCACTATGAAAGATCTGATATAAGAAAAAACAGAGTATAAGTCTTTATAAGATCTTCTATTCAGATTATCTGAACTATAACTGAAGAATGAATATACTCAGTATATTTAAAAACTGCTTACAGCAGGGATCAACTCTGCAGAAATAAAGAATTGAAGAGACTTAAATAATCTCTTATAAAGAGAGGGTCAGATTTATATATCTATAAATGAGTTTCTATATATAGAACTTATTAAAAGGTATTATGACTTTTCTCTAGTAAGTTATTTTACAGATACTAGAACTTATAAGTTATTTATAAGAAAATACTTCTGACTGAAGATGTAAGAACTTATAAAGAAGATAGTAAATTCTTATACTATTTATCAGAGTTCATAGATAGTGTGATTCAGATTATATAAAGAACTTACTTCTCTACTCATTTCATAAGAATCTTGAAAATAGCTAGAAATGAATGCTCTTATAAGTCTCTCTGAAAGTAAGAATATATATAATGCCTGCTTTGACAGTGTGCTGATGATAGTGAATTACTTCATTAAGATGACACACTTTATACTCACTTATAAGAACTTGAAGTCAAAGAATTTAACTTATATCTTCTTCTGCAATGTGATTCAGTTATATGAATTATCTGTGAACATTGTCTCAGATAGAGAATCAATCTTTATAGAAAAGTTCTAGTCTAATCTAATAACTATACTGAAGATCTTGCAAGATCTAAACACAGCTTTTTATTAACAGACAGATAATCAGATAGAACATCTGATAAGTATATTAAAACAGTATCTGCAGTGCTTTATCAATTATAATCAGAATAACTGAGTGTATTAATTATCATTTACAGAGTTTATATACAATAACTCAAAGCATGTCAGTATAGATAAAACTCTCTTTGAGATGCTTACTGAGACTCATCTGCAGATGATCTTGATAAATCTGTGAGAGTACACTATAGAGTGTAGTGATGTCTATAAACAGGCTGAGAGAATTCAGAAGATCTGAAAGAAAGTCTGTGAATTCTTAAGAAAGACTCAAGAGTATCAGAAGAGATACTATAACTTTAAGCATATTATAAAGAGTTTTAAGAAAGATGATAGAGTCTGACTAAGTCTAGAAAATATTATTATACAGAGATCTAGTAAGAAGCTGAATCTCTTATAGACAGAGTCTTATAAGATTATGAAGAAAGTTAGCTTATAGTTTTATAGATTGAAACTATCACCTGAGTTATAGATATATAATATTTTTCATATCTTCTTACTCTGTGAATATAAGGAATTTTCAGAAGAGAACTCTGTGACTTATTACTCTGTTTATAAAGTACTAGAGAGTGAAAGAGAATATCAGATTAAAGAAATTATTAACTCAGAGAAGTGAGATTATGAGCTCTGATTTCAGATTCAGTGACAAGAATATTCTGATAAGATAAATAAGTTCACTTGAGAATTATTCAGATAGATAAGATATCTGTAGAAGCTGAGACATGACTTTCATACTGTAAATTCTGATAAGTCAGAATAATATAATCTTTACTAAGAATCTGATTATAATAAAGATATTAATACTGTTATTTATAAATTCTAGTTTATAAGATAATGAGTTTCTACTGAGATGAACAGTCTGTGATGTATATAAGAAAAGAAGAAATCATATTCTCATTAAAGCTAAAAAATAAGAAAATAAACAGGACTGCAAACACAATTTAGAGATTAATAAAGAAAAAATAAAGAAAACTCACACTTATACTCTTAACACTCTCAACATCTGTGACACTTAATTCTCTTATAACTATCAATTTCTCTCTTCAAAGAAGCAGAAAGTATCATGCCTGTGATACAGACAATTATTACATTTAACATGAAGACTGTTAGAAATGCACAGACTTCAGAGAAGCTGAACACCAGAGTACATACAGTTGCAGCAGAGTCTTGAGAACTGGCTATCTGTATATGTGATCAGATACTTCTTATGAAGCTATATCTACTTCTCTAGTTATACTGAAGTATTCAGTCTGAAAACAATTAAGATACAGAGAGAGAGCTCATCTGTTCAGATTAACTTCTGTTATGAATTCATGACATTTACATTGTCTTGATTACCTGGATTTTATAAGTACTTAGAAATCTATCTCTCATTGATAATGAGATTATGAAAATGCACTGCAGTGTGAGAACCATTGATAGAGAATCTAAACATATTTATATATGCCTGGTTAGAGATTGTGCAGGCAGAGAAGAAGTGATCATAGGCTCACAGAGCTGTAGAAGACACTGGCATCACTGAGAGCTTTGCAAGAACTGTCAGCTAGAATCTATAAGAAATTACTTATGAGAAGACTTACAGCAAAGAGAGAAACTATACTACTTAAAGTCAGAGACTGATCTGAGAGAGGCATGAGATTGACTACTGGCCTGAAGATCAGATGCAGTGACAGGACTGAGAGAGATAAAGATATAATTATAAGTGACAGTGTCCCTGCTTCATCAGCCAGTAAAAAGTAATCAGAGAAGTTACAGAAATACTTATAAGAAGCTCAGCAGTGATCAGACATTGTTTATAAAGATATTGAAATTGAAAAATTTTTTATTCTTGAGAAGTTCTTGAATCAATATTCAGATATTGTTAGAAACACTCTCTCTCTGTTATCTGAGTGAAAATACTTTATGAATGAATGAGAATACTTACAGTTTATAAGAATGAAAGCTGTTACAGAAAAAGAGAAAAGAAGATAAGATTTTATAAACAGATCTGAGATATTTATACTACTCTAGAGAGATTTGTTTGCACTGTGAGTGATTTCACAGAACAGTCAGATTACTCTAGTAAATAAGAGTGATTATGAATCACAGACCTGAATCTTTCTATATGACTATAAAGAGTGATTGCAGACTGCAGATATCTTGATTCTACAATTCTACAGAGTTAATGAAAGAATGAAAAATTCCTCACAATTCTACAGTATTAAAGAACAATGATTTATAAGAATAAGTGAAAGATTAACTCACAAATGCTTCTCTTTGATAAGAATGATCTCACAGAGAGTGATTCATCTGTGAGATGAATCTGTGTGATAATCACACAAGAATCTTGTGAAAATAGTTAAGAGTTAATCAGAACTCTTCTGTATGAAAGATGTAAGATAAATCTGTGTAGTAGTTAGAGAAGAATCTGTAGACTATAAAGAATCTTATGAAATAAGAAACTGAGTGACAGACTCTTTTCTCCTTATAATAATAAGGAATTTTTCCTCACTGAGATTTTTTTATAAATATGAAGGATTTTTAGTGAGTATCACTGCAGTGCTGAGCTGACTCTATGAAGTCACTCAGTGAAAGACTTTGTGAATAAAGTCTTAGAGAGAAAGAAGTATGTAAGAAATTCTGCTTCTTGCAGATTCTTTATCTCTATTTCTATCTCTTATATAATCAATAGAGCTAGTGGCCCTTGGCTACATATAACTATATAGACTGAAGTTTGTGAATACTATTCATAACTCAGCTTGAATGCTATTATATATTTAATCTCTACATTTTATCTTTCTACTGTGAATACTTCTAGTAGTTAACAGTACATATCACGCCAAGCTGCAAACACCTGAATAATCGCCTGCGAGCACCTATTCTTACAATGCATGTGCAAAAGCTAATAAGTTACTTCTGAATTAAGCAATTCAATCAAAAAGAATACAAGACTTACTAATTAAGAAATTAAGTCTCAAGATGAGAATGTGAGTTCTTATATATAATAAGAGTTCTGAGAAGTTTCAATCTAGATGATTTAGACTCTATAAAATACTCAAATCACATTCTCTGAGAATATATAGATTGAAAGAATCAGAGGAACAGATCTTATACAACTTAATAAATGATTTATATCTTATGAAGATAAAGATATAAGATCTGAGTGAATTATAGTTATCTGCAGCACTATTATCAGTGTTGAAAAAGAAGAGACTTATAATTGAAAAGTCTTACAAAGTAAGAGAAATCATAGATACTTATAAATCAGATAATCTCACTTATTCTGATCTTTTCACAATTATAAGAAAAGAATGAGAAGTAATAAAGAAATCAGACAAATATCACACTCTAATAAGTGATAAGACTGTAGCTGATTGTATAATAACACACTACAGACAGTGAATGTAACACAGTAAAGAGCAGTCTCAAAGCAGTAGACTTACACATGAATCAGATTACAGAAGAAAAAGAAATTCAGAGTTAAATTTAACTGTTTACATCAGTTTAATTGTGAAGACAACAGAGAATAAATCATCTGAAACATCTGTGAACATGTGAGATTAAGTCATCTCAATCTCTGAGAACACTCAGAGATCAGGTGAGATTAGTTTCAATGAGCTGTTTACTGTAGTAATCTGAGTGAGTGAAGAGAGACAGTATAATACGCGAGCCAGAATCACAAGATGAAAGCTGCTGAACCTAGTCACTGAATGCTGTATTATATAGAGATTGTGTAGGAGTAGTGACTAGCAGATAAAGAAAAAGTGTAAGAAAAGAAAAGAAGATAACTTAAGAGATAATGAATTGATTATCAACTGTAAGAGTCAGCTGTAAAAGATAAATGTTATTATACAACTCATTCATTTTCATACATCACATATTTGATCTATTTTCAACATCATGCCACCTGAAAAGAAAAATGTCAAAAACAAAGAAAATCTCAAAACTCGAGATCTGTAAGAGATTCAAGAGCTGTAAGTCACTCTTATAATAATGCTGTGCATGTCTCTGATTTCTCTACTGCTCTGTGTATGACATTAATATCATTTATTTCAAGATTGACTGGAATGCCAATATAGAAATGTGTATGTATATGCATAGAAAAATTGAAGAAGAGTATAAAATCTGCAGAATCAGAAGTCAGAGCAGAAGAGACAGAGATAGAAGAAACAGAAGAGAAAGAGAGCATAGAACTGAATAAATAATGATGAGAGCTACTCAGAGCTGAACACTTACAATCTGATATGCATATAACCTTTCTCACAGAGAAGAGAGAGAAAGTACTGAAAGAAGCTTAAGAGCAGAAGAGAATAGTCTCAGTGATATTATCATCTTCAATTAAAATAGTCTCTGACACTGAAGTAACTAAAAACTATTATTAGTATACAAAACTGTAAAAACAGAGATAATAATTACTGAATAAACACTTGCTTATCTTAGAGTTATACACATAATTACAACACACACAAGGCTTCTCAGAAAGAGAGAGAGGAACACAGAGAAATACAGAATGCAGAATACAGTATATAAACAGCTTATTTTCATAATAACATCTCAGACAAGGTGTACAAGCCTCATACCTGTGAATGTAAAAGAGTATGATATTCACATTTCTATTTCTGAAAACACAGATATCTTTCACCTGTATCACACAGTTAAATAACAGACATCAGAGAATAGACTGATACAGATCTATCATTTCAAAGAAATTCATTAGAGCAGATATATCTACAATATTAAATTTAACAGTTATGAAAAGTTTCTTAATATCTGTGAATATTATAACTTTATATATAATAAAACTTATAATGATTTTTTCTAAGAACAGAAAAATCAGTGTCAGAAAGAAAAGATAAAAAAGAAAAAGACTTATAATCTCAACACTGTTAAAGAGAGAGATAATTCTTTGATATAAATGAATAATTATCTCATCATGAATATTTAAAATAAATATAATAATTGATATCTGTGACTGAGCTTTAGATAGTTATATTGTACACAGTCTTTATACAATAAATTATTTTAGAGATTGACAAGAAGAATGAGAGTATATATACTGAAAAACATGATTCATTAAGTCTATGCAACATCTTCTTGAAATAGAAAGAGCTGATAATGAAAGCAGAGATGATAAAAGCAGAGAGAGCAGAAGTAGCAGAAGTAAGAATCACAGAAACAGAGGTAGTGAAAGCGGGAGAATCAGATGCAGAAACAGATATAAAAGATTGAGAGAGAGCAGCAGAGAAAGAAACAGAGAGAATAGAGAGAGATATAAAAGACTCAGTCATATATAATATAGACAATTTCTTCATTATCACATCTCTTAAGTTCTCAATCAATAATTTAACATTAAGGTCATGATTATCAGTGAATATAGATCTGTTAATGTATGAAGATTTTATATGAATTAAAATAAATATATTAGTATCTGTGTTCATGTAAAATGATCAGAAAACATGATCAGAAAACACAATCAGATACCTGCTGAGAACAGAAGGTTAAGAGTGTATAAGAAGATGAAGAAGATGTATCATTCATAATAATATATTCTGATGATTATTAGAAGAAAACAAGTTCTGATCATATTTCATAATGTGTTACACTTACTGCTAATAAACTGCTCAGTATAAGTACTACAATGACACTTGTTATAAGAACAGAAGATCATCATCAGAAACATGTATAATATAATAAATAAACAGATAGAAGATATGAGACAGAAGAAGAGACAGAAATCTTGAATAAGATAGTAGTATTCAATAATAATAATGATGAAGAAGATAATTGAAGAATGAAAAAAGTTAGTAAATAAGTAATATAATATAGTGAAAGATTCTTTATAAGAGTGTAAGAAGAATACTAGTCAGATCAGAAATAGACTGTATAATTGTGAATACTAGTGACATGCTAATCTGCATGAAGCTAGAGCTTATATCATAATCACATGAGTGTGACTGAATCTGGTGAGGAAGAATGTGATTCAGAAGAATATACAATCACTGAATAATAACACAGCTGCTTTCAAACATGCTTACAAATGTAAAGGGGCTATAGCGGCCACTAATTAATTTAGTATAATGTATATAAGAAGCCGGCGTACGCCTGTAATCGTACGCTGGCTCAAGTAATCATTGAATCACACATTTGCATTGCAGAATGAGCATTCTGTTGAATCAAATCTATTATCAAATCTTTGTATATAAGATTTGAAATAATCATATTCTAGTTTCAGCTGAATTATAGATGTGTGGTTTGAAAGAATGTACAACCGCCAGATAATAACGCGGCCGCTTCCGAACATGCTTACGAATGTAAAGAGGTCATAGCAGCCACTAATTAATTTAGTATAACATATATAAGAAGTCAGCATACATCTGTAATCATACACTGACTTAAGCAACCTTTGAATTATATCTGATAGCATGTTTAAAAATTAGTGAGAAGTGCAGACTTCTTCAGAGCATGATAATTCTATCTACAAAGCAATTTATAGTTATCATGTCAGAGTGATTCTAAAACATCTTAAAAGATAGTGTATGAAGAAGCAGTGAGTGAAAGAGTATTCAATTGATACTGCTTTACTTATTAGGAAAAAACTTCACACTCAGATAAATGTCATGTATATAAATGAATGAGATGTGAGAAAGAAAATACAAGCAGTGAATTAGATTCAAAGAAGAGTACTCTCTACTCAGAAGAATAAAAGAAGAGTAATTATCACTGAAGTTATATAATGATAACAGAAATCAGAAATCAGAAATCATATAATGATATAATGATATAATAATAGATATTATACAATTAATAAGAAATCACTGAAATGAACATCTTCTCTAGTTAATATGAATAATACTCTTCTCTACTATCTGAACTGAAAGGTATACAGAACCTCTCAGAGAGTTTACTCAAAACAGTAAGAAAAGTAACTGAGATTACTGAACTAAAGTCAAAGCTCTGTACATGTACAAGAATTCTAAATAAGATTGAGATCTTGTATACACAGTAACAGGCTAAGACAGAAGTTAAGTAACAATTGATATTCATGATAGATTAAGTATTCACTATGAAGAGCTTCACTGATACAATTATCATCATTAATAAGAATAGAGAAAACCTGATTATAGACCTGTAGTAAGAGATTGAATAATTATACAGATAGACAACTACACTGAATCTGAAGATCTTATCATGATTATTCACAATCTCTTCAGAAGTGTATACATCATCTGAGACTGCTGCATATGATGAGAATTCAAGTATAGAATATATCAAGTCAGACAATCTACTGAAGTTATTAAGCTTTAATAGCAACTGAAAAAATAATGCTGCAATCAGCTGACTAAGTCAAATACAATTATATTATTAAATTAAGTATGAACTGACAGACAGACAGTTAACAGAATTTTAATAAGTCTTAAGATCTGCTATATTTCTACACAGAAAAACAAAGTTATTATAAATAACTGATAAAAAGATGAATCTCACAGACTCAGAGCAATATTCATTCTTATAAATATAAAATGAGTTTTTCAAATGAATCTTATATAACTTTGAGAAAGTGAATATATAAGATAAGTATTATGAATACTTCACTAAGTATAGATAAGTGAGTAATCTTATATTATACTTTACACACTTCAGCTTATACTATCTTATATTGAATAAAGAGCTTTTAACATCTTTTTATTTATAGATCTTCATTCATGATCTTATATCTGAGTTGAGAGTGAAATGGAAATGCTTAATCTTACAATCAGATACAGTAAAAGAAGTATATAATATTCTTATTATGCAGAAATAAGTAAGTCAATTGTAACAGAAAATACTGTAATTGAGTATTTCTTAGTAAAGAATGAGTAATCAGACTTCTATAACATAAGTCACACACTTGAATACAATGAATCTAGATTTGAATACTATTATTAAAGTGCTGAATTCTCTGAAAAAGAGATTCTCTGAGTGAAAATCTTGATATTATAAGTATTGAGCTTACTTCAACTGCAGATATCAAAATCATAATACAAAGAATTACACACAGTATATACAGTTAAGAGAAGTAAGAGAGTTAAAAAACTAGCAGAATCAGTGAGCTCAGAGACACTTGCTGATATTCTATAAAAGGTCTTCAAAGTGAAAGAGATGCTTATATTAGATAATTCTTTGAATTCTGTGAATACTAAGAGAAAGCAGACTCTTTGTAAGAGGCCTACGCCGAATAGATCGGTATTATATTAATAGGTCTTATATAACAAAGAGAAAAATGTTAGAGAAGAAAAGAAAGAGAAAGTGTGAAAATCAGCAATTAAGATGAATATTTATACATGTATGTGATGGCATACACAGTGGAGCTTCAGAGCAGAAGAATCTATACATGTTCATAGTGGCTGAGAATCGGCGATTGAGAATGGCTGAGAATCGGAGTATACACATTCAAGAATGAAGTGAAAGAATCTATGAAGCGGAAGAATCTATGAAGTGTAACAGAATAGTCTATAGAATTGATCGGGCACAGCCTGCCACATTAGCCCCCTCTTTTCAGAAGCAGTTCTCATCAGTTAAGAGTCTCTGATTCAGATAATGTGAAACTCAGAGTCTAGGTTGAGTGATCATCCCTGACTCATTTCACAAGATATTGTCAGCTGCGGCCGCGGGGTCTCTCATTGAGAATATTCTCAATCTCTCACTCAAGCTCATTATCTTCTTCTATAATGCCTGGCAGCTGCCAGTTGAAAGTCAGTTGAGAAGGGAACAGATTGATGACAGTGTGACAGAGCAAGCTTGTATGAAAGATATCATGAATTTCTGATGATGTGTCAAGACAGTAATTATGACTGTCTAGAACTTCTATCACTTTATATTTGATATGGCAGTAATTCAGTGTATGAGATGAGTGTGTGATTTGTATATTCTTAAGATTCAATTATATCAAGTCTTCTATCTTATATTATTTAGTGGGATCTCAGTGAACATTGATTTGATTCTCTTAATCTTGTTTCACAGTTGTCATGAAGACCTCTGCTCAGTCACAGACATCTCAGAGCTTCATTATTATATTATCAGTGATCTGAATCAGACTGCAAGAGTTAAGTATGAACTGTGTAATCTCTAGAAAAGTCAACACCTTCATGTGATAACTGTGTGTAAGAAAGAATGAGCTTATATCTGTTGAAACAGCATCTCATTCATTGATAGTAATCTCTGTGTGTAGAAGCAGATCATGTCAATCATCTTATAAGTGATTGCAGAACTTATGAAGATAATTCTTTATAGTCTGAATTGTTCATTCTGATATATTATCAGTCTCAGAGTGATAGACAGTTGACAGACAGTATATAATCTTAAGAATCTGACAGATTCTTGTTCAGAGAGCACTCATGAATTGATGACTCTGATCTGATACTATAGATCTCAGTAACTCATGCATCTGATAGAACAGACTCTGTAAGAAGACTTTAATAACTTATTCAGCATTTATCTTATTATAAGATTTCAATATTACACTCTTACTTAGTCAGTTAATAATGATCAGAATGTTTCTACAACTCTTACTCTTAGATAGATTAATAGTGAAGTCAATTACTACATCTTATCAGATTCTATCAGAGATATTAAGTGATTTTAGTAGATCTTTTCTACAATTCTTTTATGAGATAACAGAAGAACAGCAGTTACAGTTTCAGACAAAGTATCTGATACTGTTTAATATCTCAGGTTAATAGAACTCTCAAGAGATCATTCTATACAGTTGTTCACAGTCTGAATAATCAGTTATATATAAATCATGCATCTCTTGCATTATCCAGGCGTGTAAGAGTTCAAAGTGAGAGACTCAGCATTTTTTGTGAAATTGTAGAGTGTTATTATCATCAATTGAACATTCTGAGATGTCAGTTCTTATATGTAGTTCTGAGAGGAATTGAGGTGCTTCTTGATATACTGCTTTAATGAGTGCTTGAAGAAGTTCATCAGTTTGAGCTGTTACATGCTATAATTCATCTAGTGTAGCTTCAGAAGAAGTTGAGATATCAGTGTCAGTGTCAGTGTCAGTGTCAGTTCAGAGAGAAAGTGTTCTAATCAGAGAAGTGTGTATAGTATCATGAGTTGTTTCATCTTGATCAACTAATATCTTCAGATCTAGAAGCTGATGTTCTTAGTTCATTCAATAGGTGTCTGCTATATTGAAAGACATATCTTACTCTCATTAGAAGAGAGTATCTATTATCAAGTTCTGACTGCTGAAACAGTAGTGTATTATAAAATAAAAGCAGCTTAAGAACTCAGATCATCACATCTGTCATTCAGTGAGTTTATAGATAGTTATAAAGTATTTAAGATTTTTATAATCTGTGATTATCTCAAATTCAGAGATACTTCAGAGTTCAGAGTCTCATTCTTTCAAACAGTGTATAATTGTGAGAAGTTTCTTATTATAGATTTCATAATTGCATTCAGCAGAACTCAGTTTCTTAGATATAAAGATATATAATTGTAAAATATCTTCATCATTATATTATAATATCACTTCTTCTATTACATAGTCAGAGAAATCAGCTTCAATAACTATCTTATGATCAGAATTAAATGTTATCGGCAGAGAGATATTAATGAACATCTTCTTTATCTGTATAAATACAGCTTCAGTGTTCACTGATTATTAAAATACTGAGTCTTTCTTAGTGAGTTCTGTAAGTAATCTTATAATATCTGAGAAGTTTTATATAAATCACTAATAGAAGTTAGCAAATCTGATGAAGCTTCATATATCTTTCACAGTGTGTGAGATCTCTCATTCAAGAATAGCAGAGATCTTCTTAGAATTCATTCAGATTTTCTTATCAGCTTCTATGATGAAATCTAAGTATTTAGTACTCTTGACTTTAAAATCACACTTGTCAATATCAATTGATAGTTATGCTTCTTATAGTCATTATAATACTCTTTGCACATGCTCTTGATATTCCTTTCTAAATTTATCAATGAAGATGAGAATGTCATCTAGATAAGTAGATACAAATTCATCAAGAAAGTCTTGAAGTGCTCAGTTGATATACTTCTGAAATGTACTGAGAGCATTGATCAGTTCAAAGAATGTGACTATTCATTCAAAGAGATTATAACATGTTCAGAATACTGTAAGTCATTCATCTTCTTCAGTGATACAAATCTTATGAAACACAGTGATGACATCTAGCTTTATAAATCATTGAGCTCATCTGATTCATGCTAGGGTTTCATTGATGAGAGATAAGAGTTATCAATCTTTCTTTGTCAATCTGTTCAGATCTCAGTAGTTCACACAGAATCAGAGTTCTTCATCTGGCTTCTTTATAAAGAGAATAGAAGCTGCAGTGAAAGAGTTACTAATATATATAAATCTCTTATTCAACAGATCATTGAGTGTCTTTCAAAGAAGAAGAAGTTCATCTCAAGACATATTATAAAGAGGGTCTCATAGTGACTCAGAGTTCTTATCATTCTTCTTTTCTAACTTGATACTGTGATCCACTCCTTAGCCTTGTAAAGAAGGTATATTCATAATATTGTCTTATTAAAAGACATCTAGATATTCATGATATTATTGAGAGAGTTTTGTGTGAGAATCTGTTATTGTAGTACAGGATAACCTTTCTAGAGCTTTCTTAATATCAGTCAGACTGGCAGAATAGATTGATACATGATTCTGCTGTCAGTAACTTTGTCAGCGACTCTGTCAGCGGTTTTGATGACTTCTTTTTCGGAGCATTTCGTAAGCGTTGGCAGAGATCTGTGTCAGGTTCATAGTCTTGTGAATATCATCTTCATATGCGTAGGCATCTTCACGTTGATGTCCTTCCACATCTATGGTCAACTTCACCATGTAACGGGTACAAATGTCTTTTGAACCATCAAATCCTGCGAGGAGTCAGAGTTTTGATAAGGGGATACACTGGAGGTTATGACATCTTACAACTGAAGATTTTATCATTGCATAGTAGCATAGACCGCTGTCTATCATGACTTTCATATTATACATGTTATCAATCACAGTAGATACAAGAATTGCATTCATTGTCATTTTCTCTTTAAATTGTTGTCATCTGACCTCTTCAAGCTCCTGTTTGTGAATTTGAACAGGAGCTAATCTTTTCCCTGTTTCATTGAGACATTCTCATAGTTATCTTCTGAATCTTTCTCTAATGTAACATGATTGGCACAGACAGATGTTAATTCATTCTTCAAGTGAGAAGGCACATAGACTGATCAGCAGTTGAAAGCAATGTGTTCTGATCAGTTACAGTTGATACACACTTCACATTAATGTTGATCAGTGACTTCTTCAGAAGTGATCTCAGAGACTCAGAAGTCTGTTCAAATAGTGAAAACTCTTGCTTATGCATAGACATTTGAATCTATTCAGTTCATAATATCTGCATTATTGCTGTTCTTCAGTGTGAGTGTATGAGTTGCTGAAATGTAATATCTTCTGCCACTGTTCTGTATACTCTTGACCTTGATAAGATAATCATTCAATGTCTGAAGCTGTGTGCAGAAGCCTTTATAAGTCTGGTCTTTGTCTACATCTACAAGAGCCTGTAAGAGTTTGAAAGTCAATGCCTTCTTAAATATGCTAATCTTCATTTGATTCTCTCAAGATTAATCACCTACTTCTAGAATCTTGATGTTGAAGTCAGAGATAAATGTTGTAAGATAAGTATTTCTCTGTCAGATACTCTGTAATCAATCTAACACTTTCTGTTACATGACAGTGTCTTGAAACAGAATATCAAGATATTTAATGATATTGTCAGGTGTTTGCAACACTGATTCACATACTTTTATTCATGAATGAAACTTCTATTTCATATAATTCTTCAATTATTCATTGATATATTAATCTTGATTAATTAATGAACTGATGACATCTTTATCTACACTCAGTTTCACAAGCATTTTCATTCTTTATAATGAGTAGAGAGTGAGATCAGAAGCATCAAAATATACAGAAGTATTTAAGCATTCTTTCAGCACTTTTGTATTTAACTCTGTAGATGTTGAAATCACATAAGTTAATCATTGAATCTCTTCATATTGAAGTTACTGAGTTGTATGCATATCTGCTATCTGTTATTATTGTAATTTTAACATTGCTCAGAGTCACTGTGATATCACTTCTATACTTGTATTTAAGAGTTCTCTCATATTATTATTAGACATGATTATATCATTTTATTGAATATATGATATCTGTGAAATCTGAAGAAGTGTAATTGTATTCTCATATGTCTGAGTGTCAGAACTCTCAGGTCTTTCACTGACATTCTCTTGTAAAATCTTACTCTCTTTGTGAGATCTTGTTACAGAGTCAGAATGACTGACAAGCAAGCTTCTATCTGAGAACTCAGTGTTCACTTAACTGTTTAACTGTTTCTCTATTCTTATATGTTGTTACATGTTCAGATATCTCTCAATAAATAATCATTTGTAATAAGAAGACAATGTGTGAATAATCATTTCTAATAAGAAGACAATGAACATTTTTCTAATGTAAGAGGCCTATGCTGAATAGATTGATATTATATTAATAGGTCTTATATAATAAAGAGAAAAACATTGAAGAAGGAAAGAAAGAGAAAGTGTGAGAATCAGTGATCAGAGTGAATATTTATACATGTATGTGATGATGTACATAGTGAAGCTTCGGAGCGGAAGAATCTATACGCGTTCGTGGCGGCCGAGGATCAGCAATCGAGGATGGCTGAGAATTGGAGTGTACACATTTGAGAATGGAGCGGAAGAATCTATGAAGCGGAAGAATCTATGAAGTGTAACGGAATAGTCTATAGAATTGATCGGGCGCAGCCCGCCACACTCTTGAATGAGATGTAGACAAGAATGAAGAAGTGAATACTTATCTCAATATCTTAAGATCTGAAATGTTAATATATAGAGAGCACTTGAGTAAGAATTGAGAGATGATTATAAAAGTATTAGTGAATATAGAAGCTTCTACATAATATATTGATAATTATATAATTTAAAGACTAAAAGAGGTTCACTGAGTGAAGAATTTCTGATATATAAGATTATCTGATAACTGATATTTAGTATCACTTGTAAGAGTAAGAGTTCTTCTGTACATTGAAGAATAATCTTACTATATCTGAGCATGAGAGCTGCAGAACATGAAATATGATCTTATTCTTGAACTTAATTGATTTCAAAGATTCAATCTGCAGATTCAATGATGTACATGTCATATATAGTTAACTGATAGAAAGAAAACAGTTTATATAATTTTATTAACTGATATGAGAAGGATATTTCACATCTCTGATATAGAAGAATTAAATCTGTTTATATATTAATAAGCAAAGAGAATGATTTACAAGACCTCATCTGAAAGTATTCTGTATGTTATACAGAACCTGAAAGTAGAGAAAATCAAGATAAAGAATATATAGAAGAATAAGTATATGAGAAAACTTCTGAAGAAGTATAAGAAGATCTTCTGAACAGATATTTCACTGAAATTATCACTGAAACAAGGATTTGTACATGAGATCAATATAAGAGATATGAAACTAGTCAATCAGAATGCATACTCTCTGTTGTAAATACATCTCAAATAATAGAAGTATCAGATCACAGATCTTCTAGAATGTGATCTTATACAACTCTCATTAAGTGTGTGAGACTTCTCAGTTCTATTTATAAAAAAGGCAGATGAGAAGTAATGAATATGTATTAATTATCAAGCACTCAATAAGCTTACAATTAAGAACAGATACTTATTATCACAGATTTAATAACAGTTGAATACAGTCAGAAACACTTAATATCTATCAAAGATTAATCTTCTCTCAGAATATTAACAGATTCATATAGATGAACTATCAGTACTGTGAACTGCATTTAATATATAATAAGAGAAGTTCAAATTTCTGATAATATTATTCAGTCTGATAAATACACTCATCATATTTCAAATAATGATGAATATAATTCTTTATAAACAGAATGAAATCTCATATCTTATATATCTGAATAACATTCTAGTCTTCTCAAACTTATATAATGAATATCTAAAGTATCTTGATAAAGTACTTATAACTCTGACAGAGTATAAGCTCTACATTAAACTAATAACATGTGTGTTTGAAATAGAAGAGTTGAAGTTTATAGAATATATAGTGAGTGATGACTGTATACACCTCATTTTAGAGAAATTGAATGTTATAAGTGAATTAGTTACAGCTAAGAAACATACATTATATACAACAGTTTCTTGAGTTAATCTTATATTATCACAGATTTATTAAAGATTTCATATAAATAGCTGTATCACTCTCAGATCTATTAAGAGAAACAGATACTAATCTGTGAAAGAAGAAGTTTCAGTCAATTATCTGAAATGCTGTGTGTAAAGAGGTCTTTCTTACACTGAGAGAATGTGTGATAATATTCTCAGTGCTTATTCAATCAGATTGTGATAAATCTTTCTATATTAAGATGAATACATCTGAATGAGCTATCAAAGATACTCTTCTACAGATGAGTAAGAACAGCAAGCTGCATCTGATAATATATAATAATAGAAAACTATCAGACACTGAGCTCAATTACTCAGTGTATGAAAAGAAATTACTAGTAATCAAGCATACACTGATATTATGAAATAGATATATTAACAACAAATATACAATAACAGTGATCACAGATTATAAAAGTCTTATCTATCTATAATTAACAATGAAACATTTTAAATACTTAGTATATTAAATCTCACAGTTTCAAGTGTATAATCTTCATATTAAATACTGAAAGAGATTGAATGCTGTGATGTTTAATACAAGCAGTCACAGACTTAATTTCATAGATGAGAATTCTGTAAACTAGATATAAGAGAAGTTCATATTAAATATACTAAGAGAATGCAAGAAATTGAAATGAGTGAACACAATAATCTCTCACTTGAAGAATGACAAGATATCAGATAATAAGCATCTTGTAAAAGTAGTAGAAGAGATGCTTTCAAACTTTAAGCTGAGAAAATTGAAGAATGATGTTGTATTTTACTATAATCTAGAATATGTGAAAGCTCTCTATCTGAAATATTTATTTAGATATGACTTGATGACTTACATGTACAAGGAATTCAGTTATTTAGAGAGCTCTAAACTCATGAGTATACTTAAATCAAGAGTGTCCTACTCAAGCATGGCTGAGAACATTCAGATATACACTCACAAGTGTCGAATTATCAGGTCACAAAAGAATTCAAGAAAGGGTCAAAATATGAGAAAGTATAACATCAGATGAAATGTATAATATAACTGTTTAAATAATGAAGTGTAAGAATAAGTACTCACAGGCGATTATTCGGGTGTTTGCAGCTTGGCGTGATATGTACTGTTAACTACTAGAAGTATTCATGATAGAAAGATAAAATATAGAGGTCAAATGTATAATAGTATTCAAGCTAAGTTATAAATAGTACTTGCAAACTCCAGTCTATATAGTTGTGTGTAGTCAAGGGCCACTAACTCTATTGATTACACAAGAGATAGGAATAGAGATAAAGAATCTGTGAGAAGTGAAATTTCTTACATATCTTTCTCTCTCTAAGACTTTGTCTATAAAGTCTTTCACTGAGTGACTTCATAGAATCAGCTCAGCACTGTAGTGATACTCACTAAAAATTCTTTATATCTATAAAAAATCTCAGTGAGGAAAAATCTCTTATTATTATAAAGAGAAAAGAGTCTGTCACTTAGTTTCTTATTCTATAAGATTCTTTATAATCTACAGATTCTTCTCTGACTATTATACAGATTCATCTTATATCTTTTATATAGAAGAGTTTCAGTTGACTCTCAATCATTTTTATGAGATTCTTATATGATTATTACACAGATTCATCTCACAGATGAATCACTCTCTGTGAGATCACTCTTATTAAAGAGAAGTATTCACAAGTTAATCTTTCACTCATTATTGTAAATCATTATTCTTTAATACTATAGAATTATGAGGAATTTTTCATTCTTTTATTAACTCTGTAGAATTGTAGAATCAAGATATTCACAGTCTGTAATCACTCTTTATAGTTATATAGAAAGATTCAGATCTATAATTCATAATCACTCTTTATTTACTAGAGTGATCTGACTGTTCTGTGAAATCACTCACAGTGTAAGTAAATCTCTCTAGAGTAGTATAAATATCTCAGATCTATTTATGAAATCTCATCTTCTTTTTTCTTTTTCTGTAACAGCTTTTATTCTTATAAACTGTAAGTATCTTCATTCATCTGTGAAGTGTTTTTACTCAGATAATAGAGGGAGAGTGTTTCTGACAATGTCTGTATATTAATTCAAGAACTTCTCAAGAATAAAAATTTTTTCAATTTCAATATCTTTATAAATAATATCTGACTGCTGCTGAGCTTCTTATAAGTGTCTCTATAACTTCTCTAATCACTTTTTATCAGCTGATAAAGTAGAGATATTACTGTTCATAACAGTGTCTTCACTTCTCTCAGTCTTATCATCACACTCAATCTTCAGGTCAGTGAACAATCTTATATCTTCTTCAGATCAGCTTCTAACTTTAAGCAGTGTAGTTTCTCTCTTTACTGTAAGTCTTCTTATAAGTAATTTCTTACAGACTCTAGCTAACAGTTCTTGTAAAGCTCTCAGTTTTGTCAGTCTCTTCTGCATTCTTATAAACCTATAATCACTCTCTCTCTGCTCACATGATCTCTGATCAGATATATATAAATATGTCTAGGTTCTCTATCAATGATTCTCACACCGCAGCACATTTCCACAATCTCATTATCAATGAGAGATGAGTTTCTGAGTATCTGTAAAATCTGAATAATCAAGACAATGTAAATGTTATGAATTTATGACAGAAGTTGATCTGAACAGATGAGCTTTCTCTCTACATTTTAATTATTTTCAGACTGAATACTTCAGCACAACTGAGAAAGTGAACACAGCTTCATAAGAGATATCTAGTTATATACACAGATGATCAGCTCTCAAGACTCTGCTGCAACTGTATATACTCTGATATTCAGCTTCTCTGAAGTCTGTGCATTTCTGACAGTTTTCATGTCAAATGTAACAATTGTCTGTATCACAGATATAATACTCTCTGCTTCTTTAAAGAGAGAAATTAGTAGTTATGAGAGAATTGAGTATTACAGATATTGAGAATATGAATATAAGTTTTCTTTATTTTTTCTTTATTGATCTCTAAATTGTGTTCATGACTCTGTTTTTATTTTCTTATTTTTTAGCTTTAATAAGAGTATGATTTCTTCTTCTCTTTATATACACTGTAGACTGTTCATCTCAGTAGAAACTCATTATCTTATAGACTAGAATTTATAAATAACAGTGTTAATATCTTTATTATAATCAGATTCTTAGTAAAGACTGCATCATTCTGACTTATCAGAATTTATAGTATGAAAGTCATGTCTCAGCTTCTGCAGATATCTTATCTGTTTAGATAATTCTTAAGTGAACTCATTCATCTTATCAGAATATTCTTATCACTGAATCTTGAATCAGATCTTATAATCTTACTTCTCTGAGTTAATAATTTCTTTAATCTGATATTCTCTTTTACTCTCTAGTATTTTATAAACAGAGTGATGAGTCACAGAATTCTCTTCTGAGAATTTCTTATATTCACAGAGTAAAGAGATATAAAAAATATTATATATCTACAACTCAGATAGTAGTTTTAATCTATAGAATTATAAGCTAACTTTCTTCACAATTTTATAAGACTTTATTTATAAGAGATTCAGCTTCTTACTAGATCTCTGTATGATAGTATTTTCTAGACTCAGTCAGACTTTATCATCTTTCTTAAAACTCTTTATAATATGCTTGAAGTCATAGTATCTCTTCTGATACTCTTGAGTCTTTCTCAAGAATTCACAGACTTTCTCTCAGATCTTCTGAATTCTTTCAGTCTGTTTACAGATATCATCACACTCTATAGTGTACTCTTGCAGATTCATCAGAGTCATTCACAGATAAGTCTCAGTAAGCATCTCAAAGAGGATTTTATCTGTGCTGACATGTTTTAAGTTGTTATATATAAACTCTGTAAGTGATAATCAATGTACTCAGTTATTCTGATTATAATTAACAAAGCACTGCAGATACTGTTTCAATATACTCATTAGATATTCTATCTGATTATCTGTCTGTTGATGAAAAGCTATGCTTAGATCTCATAAGATCTTCAGTATAGTTATCAGATTAGATTAGAACTCTTCTATAAAGATTAATTCTCTATCTGAGATAATGTTTATAAACAATCTATGCAATCAGATGACATTGCAGATGAAGATATAAGTCAAATTCTTTAACTTCAAGTTCTTATAGATGTATATAAAGTGTGTTATCTTGATAAAGTAATTCACTATTATCAGCACACTGTTAAAGCAGGTATTATATATGTTCTTGCTTTCAGAGAGACTTATAAAAGTATTTATTTCTAGCTGTTTTCAAGATTTCTGTGAGATGAGTAGAGAAGTAAGTTCTTTATATAATCTGAATCATACTATCTATAAATTCTGATAAATAGTATAAGAATTCACTATCTTCTTCATAAGTTCTTGTATCTTCAGTCAGAAGTATTTTCTTATAAGTAACTCATGAGTTCTAGTGTCTATAAAATACCCTGCTAGAGAAGAGTCATGATATCTTTTAATAAGTTCTATATATAGAAACTCATTCACAGATATATAAATTCAGTTCTCTCTTTACAAAAGATTATTTAAGTCTCTTTAACTCTTTATTTCTGCAGAATTGATCTCTGCTGTGAGCAGTTTTTAAATATACTAAGCATATTCATTCTTCAGTTGCAGTTCAGATAATCTGAATAGAAGATCTTATAAAGACTTATACTCTGTTTTCTCTTATATCAGGTCTTTCACAGTGCTTCTTAAAGTCAGCAAACTCTTCAGATTATAGATACTCTCTTTCAGAATTCTTATAAAGATTCTCAGAGTGTTAACTTTCAGTGTTATAGAGAGTAGTTATACAGATTTCTTCTCTCTCTTTTTCTTCTTCTCTTATAAGAGATTGAGAGACTCTTCAGTCAATCTCTTTATAACACTCAGTTTAAGCATCTTATAAAGCTTTTCTGTCTTCTCTAGTCTCTCTGTATCTATTATTCTGATCTTCTTAATATAGTCTGATCTGTGAGAGAGTTTATCTACTTAGTTCTTAGTTTTCTTGATATATTCTATCTTGAATCAGAACTCACTCAGTCTCTGAGCTCAGTGAATCTGTTATTGTAAGAGTTTCTTGATTAAAGTAAACTGTTATAAGCTATTATAATCAGTTCTAACAGTAATCACTGTTATAAGATTCTCAAAGTAGTGATATTAGTAACAGAAGAATTTCACTATTATAAAAAACTTCTAATTATAAATGTTATAATTAATCTTCATAGATTGCATCTTTCATGAGAAAAAGATCATTGAAACTTAGTTTCTATTTGACTATAGTTATAAGACTATTTCTGAAATTATAAAGAAGAAGATATCTGTCTTTAATCTGATTAGAAGTAAGAAATCAAAGTGAAATAGTATCACTGTATTTATAAATATCTATTTCAATCTTATAAGACTCTGTGAGCTTCTGAGATAATAAAGTTCTTACAGTTCTTTCTTCTCAATAATCTTTTCATTCTCTGTTTATAAATAACTTCTTCTTATTTTATTCTTCAGTATATCTGTAAGAGGTAAGAAGATTCTTATAAATATAAAGATAAATTATCTATAGAAATTCACAAAGCTCAGAAAGATCTGAATCTTATACATACTAGTTGACTTCAGTTATAATAGAATAGTCTTAATTTATAAAGATTTCATCTGAATATCATCTGCAGTGATTACATATTCTAGAAAATTAATCTAATAGATACTGAAGTTGTACTTTATAAGCTTAATATACAGTTCTGTCTTATTCAAGATCTTCAATATACTTTATATATACTCAGTGTGTTCTTTCTTCTTCACAGAGTACATTATCACATCATTCAGATATATTATTATAAAGACATTCAGATATATATGAAGTATTTTATTAATGAAAGACTGAAATGCTGCAGAAATATTAATCAGATTAAAAGATATTACTTGATATTTAAATAATTTCAGTGCAGTTCTAAAGACAGTCTTTCATTCATTCTCAGACTGTATTCACAGCTATGTATATATATTGATTATATTCAGTTATATGAATATGACAGCTTCTGTAAGATAATTAATCACATTCTCAATCAGAGATAGAGAGTAATAACTCTTTATTATCTTGAAGTTCAGATTATGATAGTCTATACATAATCTGAGATCTCTATTCTTTTTCTTCACAAATATCACAGAGACTTCTGCAGAGATCTGTGAAGATCAGATGAAGTTATTCTTTAGATTCTTCTTCATATAGATTTACAAGATCTCTGTCTCATAATAACAGAGCTTATAGATTGATTCTCAGAAGAGTTTCTACTCTTCTATTAAATCTATTATCAGATTCTTCTTACAGTGAGAAGAAAGCTTAGCTGTCTTTACTACACTGAATATCTCTATAAGATCTTGATATTTCTCTGATATCTGAAGCTCAGTTTTTATAATCATAAAGTTATCAGATATTTGCAAAGTCATTATATAAATAAGCTTATCTTCTTTAATTAACTCTGCAGTATCAACTGATTCTATCTCTGTGAGTAAGTCTGTTAACACTGATTGAAAGTATAAACCTGACTTACAGACAGCTATGTGTAGATTGTGTCTTTGAAGTTATATAAGTCTTAAGTATATATTATCTGTGATGTCTGTGATAATTATAGTTTTTATAAATCTTCTTCAGATTCTGAAGAGATCTTGCAATTTAAAGATAATTCTTATAAGTCTCTCAGCTCTCAGATCTGAGTTCTCACATTTTACTTATTATAAGAGCAGATTCTCAGTTTTCATCACTCAGCTTATTCACTTCACAAGCTTTAGAGATACTACAGTGATCTGAGATTCTGAGTTCATCAATACTTTTCATACTTGTGAGATAGCAGCACTGTGATGTAATCTCTTCTTATAAGCAAGTATTTTCATTAGAGAAGCGACAGATTCAGATATCAGCTTTAAGATTTTTAAAAAGACTGTTACTGACTCTATCTGTGACTTCTTAAATTTCTATTTTAATTTATCTGAACAGTTTATATGAAGATATTCTGATTTTAAACAGATAAAGCAGAGTTTCTTTTTCATAATCTCTCTATTATACACTCTGTTTATAGAAGCTTATGAAGCTCTCTCTCTCTACTCAGTAATCAGATATAAATCTCTCTATATCTTATTATCTTTCTCTGATAAATCTGTTCTCTGTTATTCTGATTCTCACAGAGCTAGTTAGTGATCTGCTCTTCATAGATCTGTGACTCTTACAGTGATCTATAAGTGATGAATAAGAGTCATCAGTTTCTTCAGAGTTAAGAACTTAGAGTCTTACTTAATAAGCTTATTCTGTATATCTTTATTCAGTCTCTTTATAAATAATATTATTCAGGTCTTATTTCAGAGTTCTGTTTTCACAGATCTCAATTCATATCATAATTTCATAAAGTATTATGAGTAGTCTTTATCAGATTTCTCATCTCTTTTTCTAATATTAATGATCACAGTTCAGATATTCTCTATTCAGCTTACAGAGTCTCTTAACTTATTCTCTAGATAGATTTTAAGAACAGATTAGTAAGATCTCTTATAATCATTCTCTAGATAATTCAGTCAGTTCTTGACTTCAGTGTAGTAGAGATCTGTTATTATATAGATAACAGCTTCTTCATCTTTTATATCACACAGTCAGACTTATAAGTCAATTTCAAATACAAACTTATAAAAGCTTTTATAGATTGTGATTCAATAAGTGATTTTAAGTAATTACAGCTTAAGAAAGTTTCTTTTTCAGAGATAATAGAGAAGATGATGATGAAGTTTCTATATAATGAGATCTATATCATCTATGAAATGCTGCATGAGATTCTAACTGATAACAGTGTAAATCTTGTAGAAGAAGTGATGAGGCATTTCATAAGCCAGTTACAGACAAGATATTGTAGAACAATGTCATATCATCTATGAATAAATGAGAAGATGAAACACTTGAATAAAATTGTGAACAATATGCTGATAAAATATCTAGTGAGCAAGTCTACAAGATTATAAGATGAATATCTCAGTCAGATGCTATTAGCTACATGAATTCAGCAGCATGCAGTCTTTAAGCATTTATTATTCTATCTTTTGTATGAATTGCATCTGTGCATCTCAGAGAATGCTTTGAAAAAGATGAGAGAGAAAACAGCAGTTGTGACACAAGTCTACAAGATTATAAGATGAATATCTCAGTCAGATGCTATTAGCTACATGAATTTAGCAGCATGCAGTCTTTAAGCATTTATTATTCTATCTTTTGTATGAATTGCATCTGTGCATCTCAGAGAATGCTTTGAAAAAGATGAGAGAGAAAACAGCAGTTGTGAATGCAATAGTTACAGATACAGCAGTTGTGAACATGAAATCAAGATTGAAAGAAATCAGTCACATATGTGCAAAAGCTAACAAGTTACTCCTGAATTAAGCAATTCAATCAAAAAGAATACAAGACTCACTAGTTAAGAAATCAAGTCTTAAGATGAGAACATAAGTTCTTATATGTAATGAGAGTTCTGGGAAGTTTCAATCTAGATAATTTGAGTTATATAAGATACTTAAATCACATTCTCTGAGAACATATGTATTGAAAGAATCAGAGAGATTAGTCTTATATAACTTAATAAATGATTCACATCTTGTGAAGATAAAGATGCAAGACCTGAGCAGATTATAATTATTCACAGCACTATCATTAGTATTGAAAAAAAAGAGACTTATAATTGAAAAGTCTTACAAAGTAAGAGAAATCATAGATATTTACAAATCAGATGATCTCACTTATTCTAATCTTTTTATAATTATAAGAAAAGAATGAGAAGCAATGAAGAAATCAGATAAATATCACACTTTAATAAGTGATAAGACTGTAGTCAGTTATATAATAATGCACTGCAGATAGCAGATACAACACAGTAAAGAGCAGTCTCAGAGCAGCAGACTTACACATGAGTCAGATTGCAGAAGAAAAAGAGATTCAGAGTTAAATTTAACTGTTTATATCAGTTCAATCACAGAGATAATAGAGGATAAAGTATCTGAAATATTCACAGATATATAAGATCAAGTCATCTCAATCTCTGAAGATACTCAGAGATTGAATGAGATTAGTTTCAATAAGCTATTCACTGTAGTAGTCTGAGCAGGTGAAGAGAGACAGTATAATATATGAGACAGAATCATAAGAGATGAAAGCTGCTGAATCTAGTCACTGAATACTATATTATATAGAGATTGTATAAGAGTAGTGACTAGAAGACAAAGAAAAAGTATAAGAGAGAAGAAATAATGAATAATGAATTAGTCATCAATCATAAGAATAGACTATAAAAAGATAAATGTTATTATACACACTTTATTCATTTTCATATACTACATGTTTAATCTATTTCCAACATCACATCATCTGAAAAATGTTAAAAACAAAGAAAATCTCAAAACTCGAGATTCACAAGAAATTTGAGAGTCATCAGTCACTCTTACAATAATATCATACATATCTCTGATTTCTCTACTACTCTATATACAACATTAATATCATTTATTACAAGATTGACTGAAATGTCAATATAGAAATGTATACACATGCATGTAGAAAAATTGAAGAAGAGTGTAGAACTCACAGAATCAGAAGTCAGAGCAGAGAGAGTGAAGACAGAAGAAATGAAAGAAGAAGAGAGTGCAGAATCAGATGAATAACAGTAGAAGTTATCTGAGACTGAATGCTTATAATCTGATATATGCACAATCTTCTTCACAGAGAAGAGAGAGAAAGTAATGAGAGAAGCTTGAGAGCAGAAGAAGATAGTCTCAGCAGTATTATCATCTTCAATTAACATGATCTCTGACATCAGAGTAACTAAGAATCATTATTAGTGTATAAAACTGTAAAATCAGAGATAGAAATAGTTACTGAATGAACACTCACTAATCTTAGAGTTGTATATGCAATTACAACACACATGAAACTTCTCAGAAAGAGAGAGAGAGACATGAAGAAATACAGAAAGTAGAACACAGTGTATAAACAGCTTATTCTCACAATAACAACTCAGACAAGGTGTATAAGTCTCACACTCATAGATATAAAAGAGTACAATATTCACATTTCTGTTTCTGAAAACACAGATATTCTTCATCTGTACTATGAAGTCAGATAATAAATATCAGAGAATAGACTGATATAAGTTAATCATTCTGAAGATATTCATCAGAGCAGATGTATTTATAATATTGAATTTAATAGTTGTAAAAAGTTTCTTTGTATCTGTAGATATCACAACTTCATATATAACAAAACTTATAACAATTTTCTCTAGGAAAATTAGTATTAGAAGAAAAGATGAAAAAGAAAAGACTTACACTCTTAACACTGTTGAAGAGAGAGATAATTCTCTGATATAAATACATAATTATTTCATTATACATACTTAAAGTAAATGTAATAATCAGTATCTGTGACTGAGCTTCAGATAGTTATGTTGTACACAGTCTTTATACAATAAATTATTCTAGAGATCAGTAAAAAGAGTAGAAGTGTACATACTAAGAAATATGATTCACTAAGTCTATGCAATATCTTCTTAAAATAGAAAGAGCTGATAACAATAGCAGAAGCAGCAGAGACAGAAGAAGTAGAAGTAGCAAAAGCAGAAGTAGCAGAAGTACAGGTTGTGAGAACAGAGGTAGTGAGAGTGAGAGAATCAGATACAGAGATAAGTGTAGAAGATTGAGAAGAAGTAGCAGATAAAGAAACAGAGAGAATAGAGAGAGATATAGAAGACTCAGTTATATAGATCACAGATAATTTCTTCATTATCATATTCTTCAAGTTTTTAATCAATGATTCAATATTGAGTTTACTATTATTAATAAACATGAATCTGTCAACATGTGAAGATTCTATATAAATAAAAAAACAAACATATCAGTATCTGTGTTCATATAAAATCATATCAGAAAACACAATCAGAAGCTCACTGAGAAGAAAAACAGTCAAGAGTGTATAAGAAGATGAAGAAGATATATTATTTATAATAATACATTCTGATAATTGTTAGAAGAAAACAAGTTCTGATTATATTTCACAATGTGTTATACTTACTACTAATAAACTGCCTGGTATAAGCACTATAATAATACTTATTGTGAAAATGAGAGATTATCACCAGAAACATATACAATGTAATAGATAAATGAATAGAAGATGTTAAACAGAAGAAGAAGCAGAAATCTTAAATAGAATAATAATATTCAATGATGATAATAATGAAGAAGATAATTAAAGAATGAAAAAAGTTAGTGAATAAGTAATGTAATATGATGAAAGTTTCTTTATAAGAGTGTACACAGAATACTAGCTGAATCAGAGATAGACTATATAATTACAAACACTAGTAGCACACTAATCTGCATAAAGCTAGAGTGTATATTATAGTCACATGAGTGTGACTGAATCTGATAAGAGAGAATGTGATTTAAAAGAATGTACAATCACTGAATAATAACACAGTAACTTCTGAACATGCTTACAAATGTAAAGAGGCCATAGCGGCCACTAATTAATTTAGTATAATATATATAAGAAGCCGGCGTACGCCTGTAATCGTACGCTGGCTCAAACAATCTTTGAATTACAGATGAGTAGACTGACCATGTGACTATGTCTGAAACCAGGACCAGATTTTTTGATAGTCTCATTATCAATTCAACTGATTTCATTACATGATTTTAACATTAGATAGTAGTCTCATACTGTCTCAGTGAGACTTACTGTCTACTCTTGTCACATTTTTCAAATGAGATTGTAATTTTCACTTCTTAATTTAAATTATTTTTGTTGTTTTAAATGACTTTAAATCTCATTTGAGTATTATCAAAAAGTGTTACTTTTAAAAAAATTAAAAATAGTCTAAAAGAAAACCTTAAAATGTCTAAAAATAGTAACTTTATGCTAAGAATGGAACTAAATGAGATTAAATGAGACCACTTTCTCATTTTTTTCAAGTCATGATTTCATTTTAAGATCTCATATATAGTCACTTTGCATGTTTTTTTAATTACTAGTCCCAGCGGGATTCACGCCAAGAAATGTATGAGATCAGATCAAATGAGACTAAATATGAAATTCATGGTTCTGGCGGCCAGTCTACAGATGAGAATATTTTCTTTTTATATTTAATTAAATAAGATTTTCACTTGAGTTTTGTTTCAAATCTTGAATAATGTATACTCTTCTTTTGTTTCTACCAGCTTTTATTTTACTTATTTAAACAAGATTCTTTTATCTTTCTTCTTATAAAAGATCAGAACACTGTTTTTTGAATAGATCTGCTTAATTCTGAACTCTTTTTTATAGCTAAATCAGTCAATTCATTATCATAAATATTCATATAAGCAGAAACTTAGTGCAGATGAATTATCAGTTTTAATATTCTTCTCTTTTGAATTTTTATAACAGAATTTAAAATCAGTTCAAGATTCATTTGATCATTATAAATCTGTCAATTTCTAAGTTATTTTAAAGTAGCTTAACTATCAGAGAATATTCATATCTCTTTTAAACTAGTTTCTCTTTTATAATATTTTATTTCAATAAGTTTGAAAGCTTTTACTATTGTAAATAGTTCAGTATCAAAGACTTCAGATTCACAGTCTAAATTTCAGAAACCTGAACTAAAATTGATATTATCTTCAGTATAAGTAATATCCGCATCTAATCTGTTCAAATTCTCATTTTTTGAGTCATCTGAGTAAATCAGAATAGAGTCTTTTATATTATTATTATTATTATTATTCTTCAATTATAGATGTATGCAGTCAGAGACTATGACATCTATCTGAGAACTTTTAGTTCTCAGAGTTTTTCCTATATCTGTAAAGTTAACTATTATACATTCATCAATTTCAGATAGGCAAAATCAGAAAATTCCAGCCCAGAATACAAAAACTGTTTACAAATTGCAGTGTTTTAACATCGTCTCATACTTTGAAACCATTTGAGAGTCTTTTATATTAATTGTAGAGATTTTTTTCAAATACTGTTTATATTCTCTCTCTTTAGATAGTTCACTAATTTACAAGTCTATGAAGGCCTGGTGACGTAGTGATTAACTACAATATTATAAAGTCTCAATTGACGGCCTTTCTCTCAGAGAATGAATGCTAAGAGAGAGTAGATTCAAACTCTGTGAGAGTTATCTTAATCACAGCTTTCACTGTTAAGTTATAAAATAGTATCAGAGACTCTCAGATACACTATAGTGAATTATCATCACACTTAAGATATTTATCTCAGAGATTCTCAGGCACTAATTCTCACTGATCTTAGAATTAACAGCTCTTCAGATACTTTAAGTTAGATTAGTACTAGAGTGATTAAGATCTAAAATATCTGCAGAATAGTGAATCATTATTAAGCTTAAGTGATTAGATCTCATCTCTCTCACTCTAAACACTTACTTCTGAGAAATTGAAATTTAAAAACTATCTGATTAGAATACTCTGAGCCTAGTAAGAATCTAGATGAGATAAGATCTAGATGCTTTTAATAGATGATTAGTGTAAGCAAGACTGTGACAGCTAATTGATAGACTGAAATACTGAGATTAACAGTTAGAAGATTAGAGACTTAACTAGAATTAAGTAGCTCTGATGTTATTCTTAGTAAGAATCTCACTTATGAATAAGCTAGTTACAGAAGCTAGCTGAGCAGCAGCTTTTTAAAGAGAATGATAATCTCTGAAGCAGGCTTGAGAGAACAGAAACAGCAGTCAGTTATATAGAGTGTTAAAATATGTATATAGCTTAACATGTTATCTGCAGAGATCTTATTCTGTAGATTTTTATTTTATTATAGTCTTTCTTTACTTTACTTTTCTCTCTGTTCTTTTCTATCTATTTAGTTAATATGTTTATCTTTAAGACTTTGTTCTCTTTTCGTTTGTCATGATATTTTCAAATGATTTCAAAGTATCAGAAGATGTTAAAATACTGCAATTTATAAAGAGATTTTATATTCTGAGCTGAAATTTTCTGATTTTACATATTTGAAATTGATAAATGTATAATAGTTGACTTTATAGATATTAGAAAACCTCTGAGAACTAAAAGTTTTCAGATAGATATTATAGTCTCTGACTGTATATATCTATTATTAAAGAATAATAATAATAATAACAAGTCTATGAGAGATTTCAGCTTTTCTCTTCAGAGACATATCTTCTCATAATCAATTTTCTCAACATTTAATAAAGAAAATTGATTTTTAATCAGTGAATATAGTCTGTATAGTTGAGAGAGCATTTTCTTTGAAAAATCACTTTTATTTTAATCAAGAAATTTATTTTAATTCAGTTCATTTCCTGAGTTGATTGATGAAAATGAAGAAGAAACTCTTTGTTTGATTATATAGTTTAAGCTCATCTTTATAACTCTCAGAGTATAGTTCATACAGGCCTTTTCAAATCTAATAGTAGAAAGAGAAATTGATGCTTCAATTTTCATTTCTTTAATAGAAGATGATTTGAATACTCTCAGAATTCTTCTCAAAGCTCTGTTTTACAGACTTTGAAAAAGTTCAGTGAAATTTCCTTGATTATTTCATTAAACTTGAACTTCATAATCAGCTACTGAGATAATACAGGCTATGTATAACTGTCTTATAGCCTGGAAGAATAGATCTCTCTCTGTATTTAATAGTCTGACTTAGACTGACCGTGTGACCGTGTCTGGAACCAGGACCAGATTTTTTGATAGTCTCATTATCAATTCGACCGCTCCCATTACACGGTTTTAACATTAGATAGTGGTCTCATACTGTCTCAGTGAGACTTACTGTCTACTCTTGTCACATTTTTCAAATGAGACCATAATTTCCACTTCTCAATTTAAATTATTTTTATTGCTTTAAATGATTTTAAATCTCATTTAAGTGTTAACAAAAAGCATTACTTTTTAAAAAATTAAAAATAGTCTAAAAAAAACCTTAAAATATCTAAAAATAGTAACTTTATGCTAAGAATGAGACTAAATGAAATCAAATGAGATCACTTTCTCATTTTTTTCAAGTCATGATTTCATTTTAAGATCTCATATACAGTCACTTTGCATGTTTTTTTAATGACTAGTCTCAGCGGCATTCATGCCAAGAAATGTATGAGACCAGACTAAATGAAATCAAATGTGAAATTCATGGTCCCGGCGGCCAGTCTAGTCTGACTACGGGTGCTAGTCATCTGCAGAATGCATCTTAAGCTAATTACATTTAATTCTCTATAATTAACTGATCACTGCGTCCGTTCTCTCAGACCAGTTACTAATTTCCAGAGATGTTATTTAGTGACTGCTACTGCTCACTTAGTAATGTACACATCAAGCTTTCCGTTGCTGATCTCAGCATCATTAGATGTCTATAGGCCTATTAATCAGCTGTTGTGACCTCACTCTGTATTAGAGACTAATTATAGACTTGATTAGGCTGAGTGTCAAAATTATAAATTTCATATTTGATCTCATTTGATCTGATTTCATACATTTCTTGGTGTGAATCCTGCTGAGACTAATCAACAAAAAAATATACAAAGTAACTATTAATCAGATCTCAAAATGAGATCATGACTTAGAAAAAATAAGAAAGTGATTTCATTTGATCTCATTTAGTCTGACTCTTGACATAAAGTTACTATTTTTAGACATTTTAAGGTTTTTTTTAGACTATTTTTAATTTTTTAAAAAGTAACACTTTTTGATAACACTTAAATGAGATTTAAAGTCATTTAAAGCCATAAAAAGAATTTAAATTGAGAAGTGAAAATCATGATCTCATTTGAAAAGTATGATAAGAGTAGACAGTAAGTCTCACTGTAACAGTATAAGATTACTATCTAATCTTAAAACTGTGTAATGAGGTTAATTAAATTGATAATGAGATCATCAAATATTCTGATTCTGATATCAGACACAGTTATACAGTTAGTCTAGACTTAATGACTGCAGTTCTCTCTGTCAGTATTAAAGCTTGATAGTAAGCTTGCAGACTCTAGCCTATCAGACTACTCTGTCTAGAGTCTAGATACATGTCTAGATCTGCTAGTCAGATGATTTTTAAAATCATTCTCTGTATTTAAGAGAAAGCTAGACTCTGATAACAGCTCTAGTTAGAAACTAGCTTAAGTATTGTATAATCACTACATTAGACTTGACTCTATATTGTTAGAGTCTTGACAGATGTATAGTAAATTAGTAAAACATTGACATCTCATACTGACTCTGATGAGGGTTTGCAGAATCTTGCTTAACTAGTGACTTGACTTGTAGTAGTGAGTACTACTCTGTATCAAGTCTTACTAATTAGACTCAGCCTCTATTACATGAGAGCTTTCATGAGTAAGAAGTAGCAGATGCTAGTAATAAGATTCGAACTCACACATCTCTAATATGTGTAGTCTTGATTACCAGTCTTATTAACTGAGTTATACTGACTTCATTGCTTTAATAGAAGATGATTTGAATACTTCTAGAATTCTTCTCAGAGATTTGTTTTACAGACTTGAAAAGAGTTCAGGGAAATCTTTTTAATTATTTCATCAAACTTGAACTTTATAATCAGCTACTGAGATGATAAAGACTATGTATAACTATCTTATAGTCTAAAAGAATATATCTCTCTTTATATTTAATAGTCTGATTATGCTATTTAATAGTCTTTCTATCTTGATAGTTCTTTTTTAAATATAATATTTAAAATTCAACTTAGAGTTTAATCATACTTCTAATTATTTAATATTCAAACTAGGTTTAATCTCTTTATTCAAAAGAGTTAGACATAGTTTTTTCTCATTATTATTATTATTATTATTCTTCAATTATAGATATATGCAGTCAGCGACTATGATATCTATCTGAAAACTTTTAGTTCTCAGAGTTTTTCTAATATCTATAAAGTTAACTATTATGCATTTATCAATTTCAGATATGCAAATCAGAAAATTCCAGCTCAGAATATAAAAACTCTTTACAAATTGCAGTATCTTAGCATCTTCTGATACTTTGAAATTATTTAGAAATATCATGACAAAAGAAAAGAGAACAGAGTCTTAAAGAGAGACATATTAAATAAGTAGATAGAAAAGAACAGAAAAGAAAAGAAAAAGTATAATAAAGAGAGACTATAATAAAATAAAAATATTAAAAGATAGTGTATAGCTGTTTTAACAGACTATATCTGATTAATTTCCATCTCTTCATATTCAGATATTTCTGAATTTAGTCATTTTTCTATAGCTGCTTAAGTTTCTGATAGAAAGTCTATTAAGTATTTAATTTCTATCTTAGTTAAGAATAAGAATCTTATATTTAATTGATTTAAATCATACTTCTCTTTCAATCTGACTCTGAGACTATTGTATAGTGCACAATGTATTATAAATTTATAATATACTTAGAATTTTCATTTGCATTGCAGAATGAGCATTCTATTGAATCAAATCTATTATTAAATCTTTGTATATAAGATTTGAAATAATCATATTCTAGTTTCAGCTGACTTATAGATGAGAATATTTTCTTTTTACATTTAATTGAACAAGATTTTCAGTTGGATTTTGTTTCAAATCTTGAATAATGTATGGCTCAGAACCGCTCCACCACGAACTCACTTGATTTTTCGAATATGAACCCGCCAATAGATCCATCAAAAAGCCCTCGATCATACAAGCATTTTAACCCCATCGCCGACCGCATACCCCGTGTGGTGGTGGAGCTATCCAGCCAAATGTGAACCAGACGTTGTTCGAAACTCCTGTGTGGGATTATCCCCCATTCACCCCTACCACACCACAACCCCGGGCCAAATTGCCATACAAATTGTAAGGTGAAGAGACCTAGCCATATATGCCAATCTTCTTGATTTTGGAAGATCCCTGATCTGTAATTGTGAAGATATCTGAGAAGCAATCTTCATGAAAACTCTGTTCATCTTTGATGTTTCAAAACATCAATGCCAAGTCCCACCCTTGTACCGCCCTTCTCAATCTGGCCCATCCCTGGCAGAAAAATACAAAAAGATACCTCAGTAACAGTATTTGATAAATAATCAGTGAACAATGAGTCAACAGCATATTAACAACTATAAAATCAGTATATTTCAAGATCTGACTGAGCCTTTAATCCCTGCACAGTGAGATATATTAAATCTAGTTTTAATATCTCAATATTCAATAGATTCTGCAAGAGATTAAGAACAGCAACACTAAATTTCTATTGAATTTGAAAATTAACTCTATATTAATATAATCATTGACAAAGTCTTCTATTTTGAGATATAAATAACCAGTTTCTTCACATCCTGCTGACAATATTTATATTATTATATAGAAACAGACTTATATTCTTTATAATATCAAGACTCTGAAGAGAGAAAGTCTTGATAGAGAATATACAGTAGTACATATTTTAGCAGTTTCTATCTCATTCTTCTGCAGCAGTTAATACAAAAAAAGAGATCTTAGAAATAGTTTTTTACTTCTCTTGAAAAAGTAAGATGTTTTTCTCTGAATTTTCTATAATATTCTTATAAAGAATTAAAAATAGAGTTATTTTCTATTATAATTTCATATTCTTTTAAATAAGAATTACTTTTTCAGTGACTGAAGAGCTTTTATTAATACTTAGTTCTTTTTTACACTCTTTATTAACTGATTTGAGTTGAATACTTGTTATGTGAGAAGAATTGAATAATTTAGAATAAAATTGATTTATTTTTTATCAGTTTTACTCTCAAAAACTGTTATATTATCTGATTTAATATCAAGTAATATCATACTATTTCTCACTGTATTTCAAGAAAGAGATTGTAAAGATTTTATTGATTTATCTTTAAAATCAATTTTAGTTTATTTGATTCTCTTCAAAAATCTAACCTAGTTACTAAACTAGTGTGAAAAAAATCAGGTGTTTTATATGTAAAAGTCTTTTATTCTTCTTTTGAAATAGTCTGATCAACTTTTTCATTGAAATCAGACTTAGAATTCTCTTAATTAAAACAGTCTGATTAACTTTTCAATTGAAAAGAGTTTAATAAATCTCTCAATTGAAACAGTCTGATCAACTTTTTATTGAGTGAGAATAATGAGTTCAAAAATACACTCAGTTGATATGAAAAAAAATGCTTTCTCAAATGCTATTTCTGAGCTTGAAATTCTAAAGAGAAGAAAGAAAGAAGAAATAGAGAAATAACAAGTTCTTGAAATACAGAAACTTGAAAAAGTAAGTAAGATTCTTGAAAAGCAGTGTCTGAATAAGATGAATGAAGAAGTTCTGTTAACTCTTTATACTCAGGCTAGACAACTACAGAAGATGATCAAGTTCAAACTTAAAATTTTAAACACAGTTCAAAAAACATTGAAAATTCCTAGTATAATTACTGACTCTTCACTTTACTCTTCTTCTTTTTCTACTTCTTCTTCTTCTTCTTTAAATTAGAAGAAAATATATGCTCAAGCAGCTGAATCTGCTGTCTTTAAATCTACTGTCTCAAAACCTGCTCAAAATTCTGAGAAAACTGAGAAGAATACTGCTCATGCTTCTATTCATAGAAAAGTGAAGAAAAAAATGCAAAAAGAGAAAAACTTTCAAATTCTTAGAAATAGAAGACTTATTCTCAAAGTCTCAAATCAGAATATCTTGCAGAGAAATAAGCTAAACTCAAATCTCATTTTTAGAATCAGAAATGAAATTAATTAGCAGTTCTTTTCTCAATTAATAACTGATATTAAAGTTCAAAAATCAGTTATAGCTAGACTGACCGTGTGACCGTGTCTGGGACCAGGACCAGATTTTTTGATAGTCTCATTATCAATTCGACTGATCCCATTACATGGTTTTAACATTAGATAGTAGTCTTATACTGTTTCAGTGAGACTTACTGTCTACTCTTATCACATTTTTCAAATGAGACCATGATTTCCACTTCTCAATTTAAATTATTTTTATTGCTTTAAATGACTTTAAATCTCATTTGAGTGTTACCAAAAAGTGTTACTTTTTAAAAAATTAAAAATAGTCTAAAAAAAACCTTAAAATGTCTAAAAATAGTAACTTTATGCCAAGAATGAGACTAAATGAAATCAAATGAGATCACTTTCTCATTTTTTTCAAGTCATGGTTTCATTTTGAGATCTGATATATAGTCACTTTGCATATTTTTTTAATAATTAGTCCCAGCGGAATTCACACCAAGAAATGTATAGAATCAGATTAAATGAGACTAAATATGAAATTCATGATCTCAGTGACCAGTCTAATTTTAACATCTTCTGATACTTTGAAATCATTTAACAATATCATGACAAAAGAAAAGAGAACACAGTCTTAAAGATAGACACATTAAATAGATAGATAGAAAAGAATAGAAAGAAAAAAGTAAAGTAAAGAGAGACTGTAACAAAGTAAATTATTAAAAGATAGTATATAGCTGTTTTAACAGACTATATCTGATCAATTTCCTCGCCCCAGTGGCCGAATGGTTAATGCGGCCACCTGATAGCGCCTTGGCGCGGGAAATCAAGGCATGTGGGTTCGAAACCTGCAGGGAATACATTAAATCCGGAACTCAAGTACCTCAGGTTTCTAATAAATACAGAGGTGTATGAATCACTTCAACAAATCACTCTATGTTTCTGAGATGAGAAGTTATTATTACATGTATTTAATTATCATCTCTTTGTATTTTCTATATTCTTGTTATCTTGATATGATCTCAACACCTGTATTTTCTCCTGTATAATCAACACTTGACCTGTATTTAACATTACACAAGAACTCATCATAAGCTCCGCTTGCATATGAGTATAATAGAAGAAGAAGAAGAATAATAATAATAATCAGTTTCCTTCTCTTCATATTCAGATATTTCTGAATTTAGTCATTTTCTTATAGCTGCTTGAGTTTCTGATAGAAAGTCTATTAAATATTTAATTTCTGTCTCAGTTGAGAATAAGAATCTTATATTTAATTGATTTAGATCATACTTCTCTTTCAATCTAACTCTGAGATTATTGTATAATACACAGTGCATTACAATATACTCAGAATTCTCATTTGCATTGCAGAATGAGTATTCTATTAAATCAAATCTATCATCAAATCTTTGTATATAAGATTTGAAATAGTTATGTTCTAGTTTTAGCTGCATTATAGATGAGAATATTTTCTTTTTATATTTAATTAAACAAGATTTTCACTTGAATTTTATTTCAAATCTTGAATAATATATACTCTTCTTTTATTTCTGTCAGCATTTATTTCACTTATCTAAATAAGATTCTTTTATCTTTCTCTTTATAAAAGATCAGAACATAATTTTTTAAATAGATCTGCTTAATTCTGAACTCTTTTCTACAGCTGAATCAGTCAATTCATTGTTATGAATATTCATATAAGCAGGAACTCAGTGCAGATAAATTATCAGTTTTGATATTCTTCTCTTTTGAATTTTAAAAACAGAGTTTAAAATCAGTTCAAGATTCATTTGATCATTATGAATCTGACTATTTCTAAGTCTTTTTAAAGCAGCTTGACTATCAGAGAATATTCATATCTCTTTCAAACTATTTTCTCTTTTATAAGATTTTATTTCAATAAGTTTGAAAGCTTTCACTATTACAAATAGTTCAGTATCAAAGACTTCAGATTCACAGTCTAAATTTCAGAAATCTGAGATAAAATTGATATTATCTTCAGTATAAGCAATGTCTGCATCTAATTTATTCAAATTCTTATTTTTTAAGTCATCTGAATAGATCAGAATAGAGTCTTTTATATTAATTATAGAAATCTTCTTCAAATACTATTCATATTCTCTCTCTTTAGATAGTTCACTTATTTACAAGTTTATAAGAGATTCAAGCTTTTCTCTTCAAAGAAATATCTTTCCATGATTAACTTTTTCAATATTTAATAAAGAAAATTGATTTTTAATCAGTGAATATAGTCTGTATAGTTGAGAAAGTATTTTCTTTAAAGAATTATTTTCATTTTAATCAAGAAATCTATTTTAATTCAGTTCATTTTCTGAGTTAATTGATAAAAATGAAGAAGAGACTCTTTCTCTAATTATATAATTTAAGCTTATCTTTATAACTCTCAGAGCATAGTTTATACAGATCTTTTCAAATCTAATAGTAGAAGAGAGAATTGAAGCTTTAATTTTTATTACTTTAATAGAAGATGATGTGAATGCTCTCAGAATTCTTCTCAAAACTCTGTTTTACAAACTTTGAAAGAGTTCAGTGAAATTTTCTTAATTATTTCATTAAACTTGAAGTTTATAATCAGCTACTGAGGTAATACAGGCTATATATAACTATCTCATAGCCTGGAAGAATAGATCTCTCTCTGTATTTGATAGTCTGATTATACTATTCAATAGTCTTTCTGCCTTGATTATTCTTTATTAAATATAATATTTAAAATTCAACTTAGAGTTTAATCATACTTTTAATCATTTAACATTCAAACTGAGTTTAATCTCTCTATTTAAAAGTGTTAGATATAGTTTTTTCTCATTAAATCTAGAAAAGAAATGAATTAACTCAGTTTTATTCATATTAAATTGAATTTAATTAATATCTGCTCTAACAAAGATTTTCTTTACTGCTTTTTCAATCACTTCTAAATTCTCTTTGATTGTTTTTGAGCTGTAGACTAGATCAATATCATTCATATAAGTTAAAGATTGCACTATTTTCATATCTCTATTCTGGAATAGATATACAGTGTATATTATAAATAAAATAAGTGAGATTGAGAATTCTTACAGTACTTCTATTTTTATCTCAGTCTTATCTTATTTCATTTTATCAAACAATAGTTATATAATTCTTTTAGATATAAAATAGTTAACTCATTTTATTAGAGAAAGTGATAGTTTTAATATCTTCAAAGTCTGAATTAACTTTGACTTTGAAAAATGATTAAATGCTTCTTTTATATCAATAAAAATGATAGTTAAGATCAGATCTTCATACTTTACTATTTAAATATTATGAATAACTGAGAGAACAGTGTTAATTATAGAGTATTGTTTTCTATCTTCTATTTATTCACTGAATAGAAGAGAATTATTAATAGAGTTTATAAATAATAGTTAAGTAGTTATTATCTTTTCTAACATCTTTTCTAGACAGTTCAATAGAGATATTACTCTATATAACTCAGAAATTGAAGTTTTTCTATTAGGGTTTACAAGAATCACTTCAGTGACTTCTTCTCAGTCTTCAGAATGATATTCATTTTTCAAGAGATTGAAAAAGAGCTCAAAATATTCATTCTTTAAGTAGAAGTATGTATTTTAAATGATTAAGTGATTGATTGAATCAGACTCTGCAGCAGTTTTAACTGAACTTAAGAAGATAGCTGACTCTAATTCATCTTATATAAGCTCAGATTATTCTCAGTCATTTTCATTAATATACTTATAAAGTGATATATTCTCTTTCTCTGAATCTGAATCTGATAAGTTTTGAAAGAGAATTCTTATGAAAGCTTGACATTTTTTCTCAAAAGAATTTGCTGTATATAATTCTGAAACTTATATTCTAAGACTGAAAGTTTTGCTACACTTCTTATTTTAGTATAGTTAAAAGCTTTAAAAACTTTCTTTTCTTATATCTCTTCAAGAAATTTATTTCAGCAGTCTATTTTAGCTCTTTTAATATCTGAAAAATATTTATTTCTTGTGATTCAAAGGTTGCTTGAGCCAGTGTACGATTACAGGCGTATGCCGGCTTCTTATATATCATACACTAAATTAATTAGTGGCTGCTATGACCCCCTTACATTCATAAGCAAGTTCGGAAGCGGCCGCGTTATTATTCAACAGTCATATGTTCTTCTGAACCACATCAACAGTCATATATTCTTTCAAATCACATTCTCTCCCATCAGATTTGATCACACTTACATGATCATGACATTCATCCTAGCTTCATGCGGATTAGTGCGCCACTAGTGTTCACAATCTTGTAACCTATTCCTGATTTAGCTAGCATTCTGTGTACATTCTCACAAAGAAACTTTCACTATATTACATCACTCATTCACTAACTTTTCTTATTCTTCAATCATCTTCTTCATCATCATTATTATCAAACATCACTATCTCATTCAAGATTTCTATTTCTTCTTCTATTCAACTCTTTTCATCTGTTCATCTATTATATCATACACATTTCTGGCAATGGCTCTTCATTTTCATAACAAGTGTTCTCATAGTACTCATATCAGGCAGTTTGTTAGCAGTAAGTGTAATATGTTATGAAATATAATCAGAACTTGTTTATCTTCTAATAATCATCAGAATGTACTATCATGAATGACACACCTTCTTCATCTTCTTATACATTCTTAACTGTTTCCTTCTCAGTGAATTTCTGATCATGTTTTCTGACACAATTTTACATGAATACAGATACTGATATGTTTGTTTTTATTCATATAGAATCTTCACACATTGACAGATTCACATCTGCTGATGATAGTGAACTCAATATTGAATCATTGATTGAGAACTTGAAGAACATGATAATGAAGGAATTATTCATGTCATGTATAATCAGGTCTTTCACATCTCTCTCTGCCTTCTCTGTTTCTTTCTCTGCCACTTCCTCTCAATCTTCTACACCTGCTTCTATGTCTGGTTCTCCTGCTTTCACTACCTCTGTTCCCGCGACCCTCACTTCTGCTACTTCTGGTTTTATTATCTCTGCTTTCATTATCAGCTCTTCTTATTTCAAGAAGATATTGTGTAGACTTAATAAATCATGTTTCTCAGCATGTACACTCTCACTCTTCTTACTGACTCTCAGAACAATTTATTATATAAAGACTGTGTATAATATAACTATCTGAAGCTCAGTTATAAATACTGATTATTACATTTATTTTAAATATTCATGATAAGATAATCATTCATTCATATCAGAGAATCACTTCTCTCTTCAACAGTGTTAAGATCATAAGTCTTTTTCTTTTTCATCTTTTCTTTTCAACACTGATTTTTCTATTCTTAGAGAAAATTGTTATGAGTTTTACTGTGTATGAAGTCATAATATTCACAGATATCAAGAAGCTTTTTACAACTGTAAAGTTCAATATCACAGAGATATTCACTCTGATGAATTTCTTCAGAATAATAGATTCATATCAGTCTATTCTCTAATATCTATTATCTGACTTCATGATGCAGACAAAAGATATTCATGTTTTCAGAAACAGAAACACAGATGTCATACTCTTTTACACCTGCAAGTGTGAGGCTCATACACCTTGTCTGAGATATTATTGTAAGAATGAGTTATTCACACACTGCATTCTACTTTCTGTATTCCCCTGTATTTCTCTCTCTCTTCCTGAGAAGTCTCATGTATGTTGTAATTGTGTGTACAATTCTAAGATCAGTGAGTGTTTATTCAGTAATTATTATCTCTGCTTTTACAGTTTTGTATACTAATAATGATTCTTAGTTACTTCAGTGTCAGAGATTATTCTAATTGAAGATGATAATATCACTGAGACTACTTTCTTCTACTCTCAAGCTTCTTCTGTCACTTTCTCTCCCTTCTCTGCAGAGAAGATTGTGCACACATCAGATTATAAGCATTCAGCTCTGAGTGACTCCTGTCATCATTTATTCAGTTCTGCATCTCTCTCTTTCATTTCTTCTGTCTCTGTCTCTTCTGCTCTGACTTCTGATTCTGTGAGTCTCACACTCTTCTTCAATTTCTCTATGTGTACGCGTACACATTTCTATATTGACATTTCAGCCAATCTTGTGATAAATCACATTAATGTCATATACAGAGCAGTAGAGAAATCAGAGACATGCATAGCATTGTTATAAGAGCAGCTTACAGCTCTTGAATCTCTTACAGATCTTGAGTTTTGAGATTTCCTTTATTTTTAATGTTTTTCAGGTGGTGTGGCATTGAAAATAGATTAAATATATAACATATAAAAATGAATGAAGTATGTATGATAACATTTATCTTTTACAGCTGACTCTTACAGTTGATGATCAATTCATTATCTCTTTTCTTTTCTTACACTTTTTCTTTATCTGCTAGTCACTACTCTTACATAATCTCTATATAATACAGTATTTAATGACTAGGTTTAGCAGCTTTCATCTTTTATAATTCTGTCTTATATATTATACTGTCTCTCTTCACCTGCTCAGATCACTACAGTGAACAGCTTATCAAAACTAATCTCACTCAATCTCTGAGCATTCTCAGAGATCAAGATGACTTGGTCTCATATATTCATGAATATTTCAGATAGTTCATTCTCTGTAATCTCTGCAATTAAACTGATATAAACAGTTGAATTCAACTCTGAATTTCTTTTTCTTCTGTGATCTGACTCATGTATAAGTCTGCTACTTTGAGACTGCTCTTTACTGCATTGTGCTCACTGTCTGTAGCATGTTATCATACAATCAGCTATAGTCTCATTACTTATTAAAGTGTGATATTCATCTGATTTCTTCATTACTTCTCATTCTTTTCTTATAATCATAGAAAGATCAGAATAAGTGAGATTATCTGATTTATAAGTATCTATGATTTCTCTTACTTCATAAGACTTTTCAATTATAAGTCTCTTCTTTTTCAACACTGATAATAGTACTGTAGATGATTATAATTCACTCAGATCTTATATCTTTACTTTCATAAGTCATGAATCATTGATTAAGTTGTGTAAGACTCATTTCTCTGATTCTTTCAATGCATATATTCTCAGAGAATGTGATTTGAGTATTTTATACAACTTAAATCATCTAGATTGAAACTTCTCAGAATTCTCATTGTATATGAGAACTCACATTCTCATCTTGAGACTTGATTCCTTAACTAGTGAGTCTCATATTCTTTTCAATTGAATTGCTTGATTCAGAAGTAACTTGTTAGCTTTTGCACATGTGTGACTGATCTCTTTCAATCTTGATTCTGTGTTCACGACTGTTGCATCTGTAACTGCTACTGCTGTGTCTGTAACTGCTGTTCCTGCTGCGTCTGTAACTGCTGTTCCTGCTATGTCTGCAACTGCTGTTCTCTCTTCCACCTTTTCTAAAGCATTCTCCGGGATGCGCGGATGCAATCCATATAACAGGTAGAATGGTGAACACTTGGAGACTGCATGCTGTTAAATCCACATGATCAATAGCACCTGCCCGAGATATTCATTTCATAGTCTTATAGACTTGCTCACTAGATATTTTATTAACATATTGCTCAAGATTTCATTCAAGTGTTTCATCTTCTCATTTATCTGTGAATGATATAGCATTGTTCTACAATGTCTTGTCTGTAACTGGTTTATGAAATGCCTCACTACTTCTCTCATGAGATTCACACTGTTATCAGTTAGAATCTCACACAGCATTTCATAGTTAACATAGATCTCATCATGTAGAAACTTCACTATCATCTTCTCTATCATCTCTGAAACTGCTTTTGTGACTGGTCAGTCAGTAGTGTAATCAATAGCAGTGATTATTCATTGATTTCTATTTAACATTTGTGATAATATGTCTATGAGATTCATCTCTTATTATTTAAACAGTTGTATTGTACACTTCATCTGATATTATACTTTCTCATATTCTAATCCTTTCTTAGATTCTTTCATAATCTGATAATTCAGACACTCATGAGTATACATCTGAATGTTCTCAGTCATGCTTGGCCAGTATACTCTTAATTCAAGTATACTCATGAGTTCAGAGCTTTCTAAGTAACTGAATTTCTTGTGCATGTGAGTTATCAAGTCATGTCTAAATAAAGATTCTAGATAGAGAGTGTCTATATATTCTAGATCACAGTAAAGCATAACATTGTTTTTCAATTTTCTCAGTTTGAAGTTTGAAAGCATCTCTTCTACTACTCTTATGAGATGCTTGTTATTCAATATCTTATCATTCTTCAAGTGAGAGATTATAATGTTCACTTATTCTGATTTCTTGCACTTTCTCAGTGTATTTAATACAAACTTCTCTTATATCTGATTCACAGAACTCTCATTCATGAAATCAGATCTGTGACTGATTACATCAGATATTACAGTATCTGATTTCTTTCAGTATTTGATATAAAGATTGTATGCTTAAAACTCTGAGATTCAACATACTAAGTATTTAAAAGATTTTATTATTAATTATAGATAGATAAGACTTTCATAATCTGTAATCACTGTTATTATATGCTTATTATTAATATATCTATCTCATAATATCAGTATGTGCTTGATCAGTAGTAATTTCTTTTTATATACTGAGTAATTGAGCTTGATATCTGATAGTTTTCTATCATTATACATCACTGAGTGCAGCTTGCTGTTCTTACTCATCTGTAGAAGAGTATCTTTAATAGCTTATTCAGATGCATCTGTCTTAATATAGAAAGATTTATCATAATCTGATTGAATAAGTACTGAGAATATTGTTATATATTCTCTCAGTATGAGAAAAGCCTCTTCACACACAGTATTTCAGATGATTGAATGAAACTTCTTCTTTTACAGATTTATATTCATTTCTCTTAAGAGATCTGAGAGTGATATAGATATTTATATGAAATTCTTGATAAATCTGCAGTAATATGAGATCAACTCAAGAAACTGTTGTATATAATATATGTTTCTCAGTCATAGTTAATTCATTATAATATTCAATTTCTCTGAGATAAGATATATACAGTCATCACTTACTATATATTCTACAAACTTCAACTCTTTCATTTCAAATATACACTTTGTTAATTTAATATAGAGCTTATACTCTGTTAGAGTTGTAAGCACTTCATTGAGATACTTCAGATATTTATTGTATAAGTTTGAAAAGACTAGAATATTATTAAGATATATAAGATATGAGATTTCATTCTGTTTATAAAGAATTATATTCATTATTATTTGAAAGATAACAGATGCATTTATTAGACTGAATAGTATTATCAGAAATTCAAACTTCTCTTATTGTATATTAAACACAGTTTATGAGACTGACAGTTTATCTACACAGATCTGTCAGTATTCTGAGAGAAGATCAATCTTTGATAGATATCAGATGTTTTCAATTATATTCAACTATTGTTGAATCTATGACAGTGAATATTCATTCTTAATTATAAGCTTATTAAGTGCTTAATAATTAATACACATTTATCACTTCTTATTCACCTTTTTCATGAATAGGACTGAAAAGCCTCACATTCTTAATGAGAGTTATATAAGATCATGTTCTAGAAGATCTGTGATCTGACACTTCTATTCTTCAAGATATGTTTGTGACAGAGAATATATATTCTGATTGACTGATTTTACATTCTCTGTGTTAATCTTATGTACAAATTCTCATTTCAGTGACAGTTTCAGTGAAAGATTTATTCAGAAGATTTTCTTATACTTCTTCAGAAGCTTCTTCATACACTTATTCTCTTATATATCTTTTATCTTGATTTTCTCCACTTTCAGGTTCTGTATAACATACAGAATGCTTTCAGATGAGGTCTTATGAATTGTTCTCTTTACTTATTAATGTATAAGCAGATTTAATTCTTCTATATCAGAGACATGGAATGTTCTTCTCATATCAGTTAATAGAATTATATGAACTGTTTTCTTTCTATCAGTCAACTGTATATGACATGTATATCATTGAATCTGTGAATTGAACCTTTAGAATTAATTAAGTCTGAGAATAAGATCATATTTCACATTCTGCAGCTCTCATACTCAAATATAGCAAGATCATTCTTCAAAGTGCAAGAGAACTCTTACTCTTGCAGATGATATCAAATATCAGTTATCAGATAATCTTATATATCAGGAATTCTTCACTCAGCAGACCTCTTTCAGTCTTCAGATCATATAATTATTAATATATTATATAGAAGCTTCTGTGTTCACTAACACTTTTGCAGCCATCTCTTGATTCTTATTCAAGTGTCTCTTACACATTAACATTTCAGGTCTCAAGACATTGAGATGAGTATTCACTTCATCATTCTCATTCATATCTCATTTGAGAGCCTGCTTCTTCTTTGTATTTACAGAATCTAGAGAATTATCCAACATGAGTATCTCTTTCACTTTGAAAACTTTTTATAGAATATCAGCAAGTGTCTCTGAGCTCACTGATTCTGCTAGTTTTTTGACTTTCTTACTTCTCTTAACTGTGTACACTCAATACAATCTTTTACATCATGATTTTGATATCTGCAGTTGAAGTAAGCTCAATACTCACAATATTAAGATTTTCACTCAGAGAATTTCTTTTTCAGAGAATTCAGTACTTTAGTAATGATATTCAGATCTAGATTCATCACATTCAGATGTATGACTTATATTATAGAAGTCTGATTACTTGTTCTTCACTGAGACATACTTAATTACAGTATTTTCTGTTATAATTGACTCACTTGTTTCTGTATAATGAGAATATTGTATACTTCTTTCATCATATCTGATTATAAGATTAAGCATTTTCATTTCACTCTCAACTCAGATGTAAGATCAGGAATAAAGATCTGTAAATAGAAAGATGTTAAAAGCTCTTCATTCAATATGAGATAGTGTAAGCTGAAGTGTGTAAAGTATAATATAAGATTACTCACTTATCTACACTCAGTGAAGTATTCATAACACTTATCTCATATATTTACTTTCTCAAAGTTGTGCAAGATTCATTTGAAAAACTCATTTCATATTTATGAAAATGAATATCACTTCAGATCTGTAAGATTCATCTTTTCATCAGTCATTTATAATAACTTTGCTTTTTCACATAGAAATGTATCAGATCTTAAGACTTGTTGAAATTCTGTTAACTGTCTGTCTGTAAGTTCATATTTAATCTGATAATATGATTGTATCTGACTTAGTCAGCTGATTACAGCATTATTTTTTCAGTTGCTCTTGAAGCTTGATAGCTCTGACAGATCTTTCAGCTTGATATATTTCATACTCAGATTCTTATTCTGTGCAGTGATCTCTGATGATATGTACACTTCTGAAGAGATTATAAACAATTGTGATGAAATCTTCAGATTTAGTATAGTTATCTGTCTGTGTAAATATTTAATCTTCTGCTATAGATCTAAGATCTGATTTTCTCTATTCTTATTAATGATGATAATTATGTCAGCAAAGCTCTTCATAGTGAATGCTTGATCTGCAGTAAATGTCAATTATTGTTTGACTTTCATCTCAGCCTGTCACTGTGTATGCAAGATCTTGATCTTGTTTAGAATTCTTATATATGTACAGAGCTTTGATTTCAGTTCAGTGATTTCAGTCACTTTTCTTACTGCTTTAAGTAAACTCTCTGAGAGATTCTGCATATCTTTCAGTTCAGATAGCAGAGAAGAGTGTTGTTCATATTGATTAGAGAAGATATTCATTTCAGTGATTTCTCATTGATTATATAATATCTATTGTTATATCACTGTATCATTATCACTTTATTATTATATAATTTCTGTTATCATTATATGACTTCAGTGATGACTACTTCTCTCTTTTATCTCTTTGAGTGAAGAGCAGTCTTCTTTGAATCTGATTCACTGCTTTAATTTCTCTTTCTCATATCTTATCTGTTCATGTACATGGCATTTACCTGAGTGTGGAGTTTTCTCTCAACAAGCAAAGCAGCATTAATCAGATGCTCTTTCACTCATCACTCTTTATATGCTATCTTTTGAGATGTTCTAGAACCACACTGGCATGATAACTATAAATCACTTCATAGACAGAATTATCATGCTCTGAAGAAGCCTGCACTTCTCACCAGTTTTTAGACATGCTATCAGATGTGATTCAAAGGTTGCTTGAGCCAGCATACAATTACAGGTGTATGCCGGCTTCTTATATATCATACACTAAATTAATTAGTGGCTGCTATGGCCCCCTTACATTCGTAAGCAAGTTCGGAAGCGGCCGCGTTATTATCCGACGGGCGTACGTTCTTCCGAATCACATCGACGGTCGTACGTTCTTCCGAACCACATTCTGACAGCTTTAAACTTTTTATCAGATATTATATTATTCTTTCAATCTCTTCTAACAGTAGGTAATTGTTTTCTTTTAGATATGATATTCTCATTTCATTAAGATTTGAAACACTCAGAAGACTTTCTCTTTGACATATTATCTCTAACACTTGTTAGAATAATAGATGTAATGAGCTTCACTCTATTTTCAAGTATTTCATTTGAGATATCTTGATCAGAATTTCAATATAACTCACTCTGCTTTTCAGATTTTAACAGTTTTATACTTTCTTCAACTGCTTTTCAATCAGCTTTTTCAAAGTTAAACTGATTAGAGAGAAGAGAGTTTTCACTCATTTATTTTTCACTTAGTTTAATATTAAATTGAATAATCTCATGATCTGATTCTGATGTCTCATTTGAATTAATAAATCAGTTTACAAGTCTTTTTTCAATTAGATTTTATGATATGAAGATTAGATCTATAATAAATTTCTGTTTCATATCATTCTAAAGAATGTTTATTGATCAGACTTGTTAACTAGATCTATTTCATACTCAAAGATTTATTTAATCAGATTATCTGCTCTTACTGCTCTTTTGCATTCTGAATTTTATCAGAGATGATGTGCATTGAAATCTCCTGCAATTATAGAGTTTCTTAATAAAGTTATATTCAGAAATTCTCTATTAATTATTCAGATATTATTATTTTTCTTCAATGACTTTTCATTATAGATATTTATAAGCTGTATAGTATCAAACTCATTCTCTTTATCTATAATATCACTCATTACAATATCAGAGTCAGACATGATATTAAATCTTAGATTAAATTAGTATCTTGATCTCTTTCTTTCATAGATCACTACTCTTAACTTTATCTCAGACTTTTGAGATAGAAAGCAGTAGTAGCTTGAATGAGAAATGATGTATTTTTACTCAGCATCAAAATTCAGTTTCTGAAGTAGTATAAAATCCACTTTTTATTCAAATGTAATTTGAAGATAAGAATAAATACAATTTGAGTTTCTATTTACATTATTTTGAATAAATATGATTTTTGAAGAGTTTTTAAACTTTTTTTGTTATTTTTATTGTATATTCATACTGAAAAAGAGTAGAGATAGAGTAGAATTTAATCACTATTATCAGATAGTAGATTATAACTATTTTGAAAAGTAGAAATCTCAACTGCTTGCATTATATCTAGTTTATCATCAGAGTCATTTCTCAATTCTCTAATTTTAATAGAAGTTTGAGAATTCAAATTCTGTTTACATTTAGCTGAAGAATTGAAGTTTGAAGATTTAGATAGTTAAGAGTTTCTTCTTTTTAAGCTTACAGTTATAGATTTACTGGCTTGACTATTCTCTTCAGTTCTAGATTGACTTTGAGATTCATCTTTTCTTCAGTTCTTTTGAGTTCTTGAAGTAAATATACATTCTTTTGAGCTAGATGCATGTTTTTCTTTACAATTAGAGCATTTAAGCATAGTATGTTAATATATTGTATCTCTTTTTAAGTAAGTTTCATATTTATACTCACTAGTTTTGTGATCTCTAGTATAGAATGTATATTTTAAGTCTCTAAAACAAGAGATTGTAAAGTGTCTATATCTTTGATAGTTTGAACACTGTGTTTGAGCTTTGAGATTCATTCTTGAGTCTTTGTATTCATGAACTCTTACTTTCAAACCTGCTACTCTTACTTCAGAGATCTTTGATTGTTCAAGTGTCTTTATATATACTAGAACAGAGACATTTCTTCTACTTTATCTGAACTCAATTGAAGTTAGTTATATAGACTCTTTTCTCAGTTGAATAGAGTTGTATTCTTCTAATTAATTTTTGAGAAGTAGTATTTCTTCTTCACAGTCAAAAATTTCAACTAAAATATTATAAAGAATGAATTTATCTCACTTTTTATCTCTCTCAGATAGAATTATTATGTTTAATAAAGATTCTACTGCTGATTTTCAGAGATTCTCATTCTGAATAAGGAATTTCACACTGAATTCAGGCATTGTAGTCAGAATGATGAAGTTTTCAAAGAAGAATAGCTTAATTAAAGCTATAACTAGACTGGCCGCTGGGATCATGAATTTCACATTTGGTCTCATTTGGTCTGATTTCATACATTTCTTGGCATGAATCCCGCTGGGACTAGTCATTAAAAAAACATGCAAAGTGACTATATATCAGATCTTAAAATGAAACCATGACTTGAAAAAAATGAGAAAGTGATCTCATTTGATTCCATTTAGTTTCATTCTTAGCATAAAGTTACTATTTTAGACATTTTAAGGTTTTTTTTAGACTATTTTTAATTTTTTAAAAAGTAACACTTTTTGGTAACACTCAAATAAGATTTAAAGTCATTTAAAGCAATAAAAATAATTTAAATTGAGAAGTGAAAATCATGATCTTATTTGAAAAATGTGATAAGAGTAGACAGTAAGTCTCAATGAGACAGTATAAGACTACTATCTAATGTTAAAACTGTGTAATGAAATTAGTTGAATTGATAATGAGACTATCAAAAAATCTGGTCCTAGTCCCAGACACGGTCACACAGTCAGTCTAGTTAAAATACTGCAATTTGTAAACAGTTTTTGTATTCTGAGCTGGAATTTTCTGATTTTACATATCTGAAATTGATGAATGTATAATAGTTGACTTTAGAGATATAGGAAAAACTCTAAGAACTAAAAGTTCTTAAATAGATGTCATAGTCTCTGACTGTATACATTTATAATTGAAGAGTAATAATAATAATAATTGAATAATGTATACTTTTCTTTTATTTCTATCAGCTTTCATTTTACTTATCTAAATAAGATTCTTTTATCTTTCTCTTTATAAAAGATCAGAACACTATTTTTTAAATAGATCTGCTTAATTCTGAACTCTTTTTTGCAGCTGAATCAGTCAATTCATTATCAGAAATATTCATATAAGCAGGAACTCAGTGCAGATAAATTATCAGTTTTAATATTCTTCTCTTTTGAAATTTAAAAACAGAGTTTAAAATCAGTTCAAGATTCATTTGATCATTATAAATCTGACTATTTCTAAGTCTTTTTAAAGCAGCTTAATTATCAGAGAATATTCATATCTCTTTCAAATTATTTTCTCTTTTCTATGAGATTTTATTTTAATAAGTTTGAAAGCTTTCACTATTGTAAATAGTTCAGTATTAAAGACTTCAGATTCACAGTCTAAATTTCAGAAATCTGAGATAAAATTGATATTATCTTTAGTATAAGCAATGTCTGTATCTAATCTATTCAAATTCTCATTTTTTAAGTTATCTGAGTAAATAAAAATAGAGTCTTTTATATTAATTATAGAGATTCTTTTCAAATACTGTTCATATTCTCTCTCTTTAGATAGTTCACTTATTTACAAGTCTATGAGAGATTCAAGCTTTTCTCTTCAAAGAGATATCTTTCCATGATTAACTTTTTCAATATTTAATAAAGAAAATTGATTTTTAATCAGTGAATATAGTCTGTATAGTTAAGAGAGTATGTCCTTTAAAGAATTATTTTTATTTCAATCAAGAAATCTATTTCAATTCAGTTAATTTTCTGAGTTAATTGATGAAAATGAAGAAGAGACTCTTTCTCTGATTATATGATTTAAGCTTATCTTTATAACTCTCAGAGCATAGTTTATACAGACCTTTTCAAATCTAATAGTAGAAGAGAGAATTGAAGCTTTAATTTTTATTACTTTAATAGAAGATGATTTGAATGCTCTCAGAATTCTTCTCAAAGCTCTGTTTTACAGACTTTGAAAGAGTTCAGTGAAATTTTCTTGATTATTCTATTAAACTTGAACTTCATAATCAGGTACTGAGATAATACAAGCTATGTATAACTGACTTATAGTCTGGAAGAATAGACCTCTCTCTGTATTTGATAGTCTGATTATACTATTTAATAGTCTTTCTGTCTTGATAGTTCTTTGCTGAATATGATATTTGAAATTCAACTTGAAGTTTAATTATACTTCTAATTATTTAACATTCAATCTGAATTTAATCTCTTTATTTAAAAGAGTTAGACACAGTTTTTTCTCATTGAATTTAGAAAAGAAATGAATCAACTCAGTTTTATTTATATTAAATTTAATTTAATTGATATCTACTCTAATAAAGATATTCTTTACTGCTTTTTCAATTACTTTCAAATTCTCTTTGATTATTTTTAAACTGTAGACTAGATCAATATTATCTATATAACTTGAAGATCTCACTATTTTCATATCTCTATTCTTAAATAGATATACAGTGTATATTACAAATAAAATAAGTGAGATTGAAGATTCTTACAGTACTTCTATTTTTATCTCAGTCTTGTCTTATTTCATTTCATTAAAGAATAATTGTATAATTCTTTTAGATATAAAACAGTTAACTCATTTTATTAGAGAAAGTGACAGTTTTAACATCTTCAAAGTCTGAATCATCTTTGACTTTGAAGCATGATTAAATGTATGTTTTATATCAATAAAAACTGCAGTTGAGACCAGATCTTCATACTTTGCTATTCAAATGTTATAAATAACTGAGAGAATAGTGTTAATTACAGAGCATTGTTTTCTATCTCTCATTTATTTACTAAATAGAAGAGAATTATTAGTAGAGCTTATAAAAGATAGTCTAATAGCTATTATCTTTTCTAAAATCTTTTCTAGACAGTTCAATACAGATATTACTCTATATGACTTAGAAATTAATGCTTTTCTATTAGGTTTTATAAAAATCACTTCAGTGACTTCTCTTCAGCATTTAGAATAATAATCATGTTTCAAGAGATTGAAAAAGAGCTCAAAATATTCATTCTTTAAGTAGAAATATGTATTTTAAATGATCAAGTGATTGATTGAATCAGGCTCTGCAGCAGTTTTAATTGAACTTGAGAAGATAGCTGACTCTAATTCATCTTATATAAGTTCAGATCATTCTCAGTTATTTTTATTAATATAGTTATGAAGTGATATATTCTCTTTCTATGAATCTGAATCTGATGAGTTTTGAAAGAGAATTCTTATAAAAGCTTAATATTTTTTCTCAAAAGAATTTGCTGTATATAATTCATTCTAAAACTCATATTCTAAGACTGAATGTTTTGCTACACTTCTTGTTTTAGTATAGTTAAAAGCTTTAAAAACTTCTTTTTATTATACTTCTTCAAGAAATTTGTTTTAGCAGTCTGTTTTAGCTCTTTTAATATCTGAAAAATATTCATTTCTGACAGCTTTGAACTCTTTATCAGATATTATATCATTCTTTCAATCTCTTCTAGCAGTAACTAATTATTTTCTTTTAGATGTGATATTCTCATTTCATCAAGATTTGAAATACTCAGAAGACTTTTTCTTTGAAGTATTATCTCTAATACTTATTAAAATAATAGATGTAATGAGCTTTACTCTATTCTCAAGAATTTCATTAGAGATATCTTAACTGGGATTTCAATAGAGCTCACTCTGCTTTTCAGATTTTAACAGTTTTATACTTTCTTCAACTGCTTTTCAATCAGCTTTTTCAAAGTTATACTGATTAGAGAGAAGAGAGTTCTCACTCATTTATTTTTCACTCAGTTCAATATTAAATTAAATAATCTCATGACCTGATTCTGATGTCTCATTTGAATCAATAAACTAGTTTATAAGGCTTTTTTCAATTATATTTTATGACATGAAGATTAGATCTATAATAGATTTCTATTTCATATCTTTTCTAAAGAATGTTTGTTAATCAGACTTGTTAACTAGATCTATTGAATGCTCAAAGATCTATTCAACTAGTTTATCTGCTCTTACTACTTTTTCACATTCTGAATTTCATCAGAAATGATGTGCATTAAAATCTCCTGCAATTATAGAGTTTTTTAACAGAGTTATGTTTAAAAATCCTCTATTAATTGTCCAGGTATTGTTATTTTTCTTCAATAACTTTTCATTATAGATATTTATAAGCTGTATAGTATTAAACTCATTCTCTTTATCAAAAATATCACTCACTAAAATATCAGAGTCAGATATGATATTAGATCTTAGATTAAATTAATATCTTGATCTCTTTCTTTCATAGATTACTACTCTTGACTTTATCTCAGACTTTTGAGACTAATCTTTATTTAATTCTTTTAAGATTGATCATCTGCTTCTAGAATATTAATGTTAAAGTCAGAAATGAATGTTATAAGAGAAGTATTTCTCTGTCAGATACTCTGTAATCAATCTAATATCTTCTACTGCATAGCAGTGTCTCTGAACAGAACATTGAGATGTTTGATAATATTATCAGAGATATGTAACACTGATTTATATATCTTCATTTATAAATGAAACTTCTGTTTCATACAACCTTTTAATTAATTATTGATATATCAATTTTGATTGATTAGTAAGCTGATGACATCTTCATCTACAGTTAGTTTTATAAGTATGTTCAATTTTCATGATGAGTAGAGAGTGAGATCAGAAGTATTAAAATATACAGAAGTATTTAGACATTTCTTCAATACTTATATTATTTTCATATCTGATTCAGTTAATGTTGAAATTGTCTATACAGAGACTTCTTATTAAGTTAATTATTGAATTTCTTTGTATTGATGTTATTAAGTTACATGCATATCAGCTATCTACTGTTATTATAATTTCAATATTACTCAGAGTCACTGCAGCACTGTGTCTATACTTGCATTTGAGAGTTCTCTCATGTTATCAGTAGATATAGCTATATCATTCATCAAATGTATAATATCTGTGTTTAAGAGTTCTTCAGAATCAGAAGAAGTATAATTATATGAATATTTCATATATCTAAGATATCATAACTCTCAGGTCTTTTACTGATATTCTCTTTGTAAGATCTTATTACAGAGCTAGAGTAACTGATGAGCAAGCTTCTATCTATCTAGCAGAGACTCAGTGTCTGCTTAGCTAGTCTGTGATTATTTATTTTCTTATTATTATGTGTTATTACACATTTGAATATCTTTTCAATGAGTAATTATTTCTAATGAGAAGATAATGAATATTTTTCAAGTGTAATGAGTCTACACTGAATAGATCAGTATTAAGATATAGATTTTATATAATAAAAGTGAAAAACATTGAAGAAGAAAAATAAAAGAGAAAGTATAAGAATCAGCAATCAGAGTAAATATTTATACACATAGAAGATAAAGCTTCAGAGTGAGAGAATAGAAACTCTGTGAGTTTCTCAGCTAAGAATCAGTGACTGAGAATCAGAGCTTTCAATATAAATCTATGAAGTGTAATAAAATAATCTATTAATCAAACGTAGCCCGCTACACTGTGTGATAATTATATAAGAATCTTATAAAAATAATTGAGAGTCAACTGAAACTCTTCTGAATGAAAGATATAAAATGAATCTGAATAATAGTTAGAGAAAGATCTGCAGATTATAAAGAATTTCACAGAATAAGAAACTAAGTAACAGATTCTTTTTTCTTTATAATAATAAGAAATTTTTTCTCACTGAGATTTTTTATAGATATAAAGAATTTTTAGTAAGTATTACTACAGTGCTGAGTCTGATTCTATAAAATTACTCAGTGAAAGACTTCACAGATAAAGCTTTAGAGAGAAAGAAGTATATAAGAAATTTCCCTTCTTATAAATTCTTTATCTCTATTTCTATCTCTTATGTAATTAATAGAGTTAGCAGCTCTTAACTACACACAACTATATAGACTAAAGTTCACAATTACTATTTACTACTTAGCTTGAATACTATTATACATTTAATCTCTATATTTATCTTTCTATTATAAATACTTCTAGTAGCTATTAGTATATATTACATTAAGCTGTGAATATCTGAAGAATTATCTGTGAGTACTTATTCTTACAGAATCTTTCTCTAACATAGTATAATTGATATAAACTACTCATACTAATCTTTTCTTTGAATAAGAAGATAAATAGATATATTAATAGCTGAAATCGAGAGAGTATCAGCGGTTGCAGTGAATGCGACCTGCTGATAAGTATTATTGATCACTTTTCAGAAGTGGTTTCAGAGACTCAGAATCTGTTTAAATAGCAGAAACTCTTGCTTATATATAGATATTAGAGTTTACTCAGTTCATAGCATCTATATTATTTTTTAACACAGATATATAAGTGGCTGAAATATAATATCTCTTACTGTTATTTTATATACTCTTAAGCTTAGTGAGATGATTGTGCAATATTCAGAGTTATATATAGATAGACTGGCCGCTGAAATCATGAATTTCATGTTTGATCTCATTTGATCTAATCTCATACATTTCTTGGCGTGAATCCCGCTGAGACTAGTCATTAAAAGAACATGCAAAGTGTAAGAGGCTTACGCCGAATAGATCAGTATAATATATAGGTCTTATATAATAAAGTGAAAAACATTAAAGAAGGAAAAGAAAGAGAAAGTATGAGAATCAGCAATCAAAGTGAATATTTATACACATATGTGATGATGTATGCAGTGGAGCTTCGGAGCGGGAGAATTTATACACATTCATGACAGCTGAGAATTGATGATTGAGAATGACTAAGAATCAGAGCTTCTAGCGAAATCTATGAAGTGTAATAAAATAGTCTATATGATTGATCAGACGTAGCCTGCTACATTAGTCCCTCTCTTCTCTGATTGTGTGTAGCTCTCATCAGTCAAGAACTGTGATCTCAGATAATACAGAACTCAGAGTTCAGATCAGATAATTATAGCTGACTCATTTTACAAGATATTATCAGCTGCAGCTGCAGAGTCTCTGATTAAGAATATTCTCAATCTCTCACTCAAGTTCATTATTCTCTTCTATGATTTCTGACAGCTGCCAGTCAGAAGTCAGTTGAGAAGAAAATAAGTCAGTGATAACACAGTGAAGCAAGCTCATATGAAACACATTATAAATCTCTGATAAAGTATTAAGATGATAGTTATAACTGTTTAGAACTTCTGTCACTGTGTATTTCACATGATAATAATTCAATGTGCAGAATGAGTATGTGATTTATATATTTTTAAGATTTAATTATACAAGATCTTCTATCTTATACTGTTCTACAGAATCTTGTTAAATATTGACTTAATCTTCTTAATCTTGTTTCATAGTTATCATAGAGGTCTCTGCTCAGTCACAGATATCTTAAAGCTTTATTACTATATTATCAGTAATCTGAATCAGACTGCAGAGATTCAGTGTGAAATATATAATCTCTAGAAGATTCAATACTTTTATATAAAATCTGTATGTAAGAAAGAACAGACTTATATCTATTAAAACAGCATCTCAGCTGTTGATAGCAATCTCTGTATATAGAAGAAGATCATATCAATCATCTTATAAGTAATTACAGAACTTATAAAGATAATTCTTTACAGTCTGAATTATCTGTTCTGATATATTATCAGTCTCAGAGTGATAGATAGTTGATAAATAGTATATAATCTTGAGAACTTGACAGATTCTTGTTCAGAGAATGCTTATGAATTGATAATTTTAATCTGATACTATAGATCTCAGTAATTCATGCATCTAATAGAACAGACTCTGTAGAAAAGCTTTAATAACTTATTCAGTATTTATCTTATTACAAAGTTTCAATATTATATCTTTGCTTAATCAGTTCATAATAATCAGAATGTTTCTATAATTCTTACTCTTAGAGAGATTAACAGTGAAGTTAATTATCATATCTCATCAGATTCTATTAGAGATATTAAGTGACTTCAGCAGGTCTTTTCTACAGTTCTTTTATAAGATGATAGAAGAACAATGATTACAGTTTCAGATAAAACATCTGATACTGTTTAATATCTTAGATCAGTAGAATTCTCAAGAGATTATTTAATATAGTTATTCACAGTCTGAATAATCAGTTATATATAAATCATGTATCTCTTATATTATCTGAGTGTGTAAGGGTTCAGAGTGAGAGACTCAGTATTATTTATAAAATTATAGAGTGTTATTATCATTGATTGAATATTCTGAGATGTTGATTCTTATACATAGTTCTGAGGAAAATCAGAGTGCTTCTTGATATACTGCTTCAATAAGTGCTTGAAGAAGTTTATTAGTTTAAGCTGCTATATGTCATAGTTCATCTAGTGTAGGTTTGAGAGAAGTTAAGATATCAGTGACAGTTCTAATCAGAGAAGTATGTATAGTATTATAAGCTGTTTCATCTTGATTAACTAATATCTTCAGATTCAAGAGCTGATGCTCTCTGTTTATTCAGTAAGTATCTATTATATCAGATAATATATCTTGCTCTTGTTATAAGAGAATATCTGTCATCAAGTTTTAACTGCTGAGACAGTAGTGTATCATGAAATGAAAACAGCTTAATAGCTCAGATTATCACATCTGTCATTCTATAAGCTTATAAGTGATGATGAAGTGTTTGAGATTCTTATAATCTGTGATTATCTCAAATTTAAAGACACTTCAGAGTTTAGAGTCTCATTCTTCTAAACAGTGTATAATTACAAGAAGTTTCTTATCATAGATCTCATAGTTGCATTCAGCAGAACTCAGTTTCTTAGATATAAAGATGTATAATTATAAGATATCTTTATCATTATATTATAATATTACTCTCTCTGTGACATAGTCAGAGAAGTCAGCTTCAATGATTATTTTATAATCAAAGTTAAATATTATTAATAGAGAGATATTAATGAATATCTTCTTCATCTGTGTAAATGCAGCTTCAGTATTCACTAACTACTGAAATACTGAGTTCTTCTTAATAAGTTCTGTAAGTGATCTTATGATATCTGAGAAGTTTCATATAAATCACTGATAGAAGTTAGTAAATTCAATGAATCTTTATATATCTTTCACAGTACATAGAGCTTTGTATTCAAGAATGACAGAGACTTTCTCAGAATTCATTTGAATTCTCTTGTCAGCTTCTATGATAAAACCTAGATATTTAGTACTTTTGACTTCAAAATCACACTTATCAATATCTATTGATAGTTCTGCTTCTTATAATTATTGTAATACTTTTTACATGTGTTCTTAATATTCTTTTCTGAACTTATCAGTAAAGATGAGAATATCATTGAGATATACAGATATAAATTCATTAAGAAAATTTCAGAGTACTTAGTTAATATACTTCTGAAATGTACTGAGAGTATTAGTTAATTCAAAGAGTGTAACTACTCATTCAAAGAGATTATAATATATTTAGAATACTGTAAGTCATTTATCTTCTTCAGTGATACAGATCTTATAAAATACAGTAATAATATTTAGTTTTATAAATTATTGAGCTTGTTCAATGTGAGCTAGAGTTTCATTGATCAGAGATAAAGAATAGCAGTTCTTCTTAGTTAATCTATTCAATTCTTAATAGTTCATACAGAATCAGAGTTCTTCATCTGATTTCTTTGTAAAGAGAATAGAAGCTGCAGCAGAACAGTTACTAATATATATAAATCTCTTATTTAACAGATTATTGAGTGTCTTCTGAAGAAGAAGAAGTTCATCTCAGAATATATTATAAAGAAAGTCTTATAATAATTCAGAGTCTTTATTATTCTTCTTCTCTAACTTGATACTGTGATTCACTTCTGAGTCTTATAAGAAAGATATATTTGTAATATTATCTTATCAGAAGATATCTAGATATTTATGATATTATTAAGAGAGTTTGATATGAGAATTCATTACTGTAGTATAAGATAACTTTTCTAAAGCTTTCTTAATATCAGTCAGACTGATGAAATAGGTTGTTATATAATTCTACTATCAGTAATCTTTTCAGTGACTTCTTTTTCAGAGTAATTCATAGATGTTGACAGAGATCTGTGTTAGATTCATAGTCTTGTAAATATCAGCTTTATAAACTCTATCATTGTTAGGAAATATTAAGCTTCTGTTTCAGGCATTTAATAAGATGTCTTATTCAGATAGTCAGACAAGTTCTAATATAAGATTATAATCAAGATTATCAACTTCATATGTACAGTCATCTTCACATTGATATTCTCTGACATCTATGTTTAGTTTCATCATGTAATAAGTGCAAACATCTTTTGAGTCATTAAATTCTACAAGAACTCAGAGTCTTGATAAGAAGATACACTGAAGATTGTAATATCTTATAACTGAAGATTTAATCATTGCATAGTGACATAGACTGCTATCTATTATAGTCTTTATATTATACATGTTATTCATCACAGTAGATATAAGAATTGCATTCATTATTATCTTTTCTTCAAATTATTATTATCTGATCTCTTTAAGCTTCTGTTTATGAATTTGAATAGAAGCTAATCTTTTCTCTGTTTCATCAGAGTGTTCTTATAGTTATCTTCTAAATCTTTCTCTAATGCAATGTAGTTAATACAGACAGATACTGATTCATTCTTTGAGTAAGAAGACACTGATCTGTCTCTTAAGTAAGAAGATACTGATCTTTCTCTCAAGTGAGAAGGTATATAGATTAATCAGCAGTTGAAAGTAATGTGTTCTGATTAGTTATAATTAATATACATCTCACATTGATGTCAGTCAGTGACTTCTTCAGAAGTGATCTCAGAAATTTAAAAGTCTTTTCAGACAGCAGAGACTCTTGCTTATGTATGAATATTTGAGTCTACTCAGTTCATGACATCTGTATCATTATTGTTATTCTTCAGTATAGATGTATAAGTGACTGAAGTGTAACATCTTCTATCACTGTTCTGTATACTCTTAAGCTTGATAAGATAGTCATTCAATGTCTGAAGTTGTGTGCAGAAGTCTTTATAAGTCAGGTCTTTATTCACACTTATAAGAGTCTGTAAGAGTTTGAAAGTTAATACTTTCTTAAGCATGCTAATCTTTATTTAATTCTCTCAAGATTAATCATCTACTTCTAGAATCTTGATGTTGAAGTCAGAAATGAATGTTATAAGAGAAGTGTTTCTCTGTCAGATACTCTGTAATTAATTTAACACTTTCTGTTACATAGCAGTATCTTGAAACAGAACATCAAGATATTTAATAATGTTGTCAGACATTTACAATGCTGGTTCACATGCTTTTATTTATAAATGAGACTTCTGTTTCATGTGATTCTTCAATTATTTATTAATATATCAATCTTAATTAATTAGTAAATCAATGACATCTTCATCTACACTTAGTTTTATAAGCATTTTCAATCTTCATGATGAGTAGAGAGTGAGATCAGAAGTATTAAAATATGTAAGAGTATTTAAGTATTCTTTCAATACTTGTATAGTATTTGATTCTGTCAGTGTTAAAATTGAATGAGTTTCTTATTAAGCTAATTGTTGAATCTCTTTATACTGATGTTATTGAGTCACATGCATGTCAGCTATTTATTATTATTATAATTTCAATATTACTCAGAGTCATTGTAATATTACATCTATACTCACATTTAAGAGTTCTCTTATATTATTATTAGACATGATTATATCATTTATCAGATATGTGATATCTGTAAAATCTGAAGAAGTATAATTATATGAATATCTGATACATTTAGAGTGTTAGAACTCTCAGGTCTTTCACTGATATTCTCTTTTATAAGATCTTATTACAGAGTCAGAGTGACTAATAAGCAAGATTCTATTCAGAAACTTAGTATTCACTTAACTGTTTAATCATTTTTCTATTTCTTACACATTATTATGTGTTCAGATATCTTTTCAATAAGTAATCATTTCTGATAAGAAGATGACGAATATGAATAATCATTTCTAATAAGAAGATAATGAATGTTTTTTAAGTGTAAGAGGTCTACACTGAATAGATTGATATAATATATAGATCTTATATAATAAAGTGAAAAACATTAAAGAAGAAAAAGAAAGAGAAAGTGTGAGAATCAGTAATTAAAGTGAATATTTATATGTGTATGTGATGATGTACGCGGTGGAGCTTTGAGGCGGGAGAATTTATATGTGTTCATGATGGCTGAGAATCAGTGATTGAGAATGACTGAGAATTGAAGCTTTCAGTGAAATCTGTGAAGTGTAATGAAATAGTCTATATAATTGATCAGGCGCAGCCCGCTATACAAAGTGACTATATATCAGATCTTAAAATGAAATCATAACTTGAAAAAAATGAGAAAGTGATCTCATTTGATCTCATTTAGTTCTATTCTTGGCATAAAGTTACTATTTTTAGACATTTTAAGGTTTTTTTAACTATTTTTAATTTTTTAAAAAGTAATGCTTTTTGATAATACTCAAATGAGATTTAAAGTCATTTAAAGCAATAAAAATAATTTAAATTGAGAAGTGAAAATCATGATCTCATTTGAAAAATATAATAAGAGTAGACAGTAAGTCTCACTGAGACAGTATAAGACTACTATCTAATGTTAAAACTGTGTAATGGAATCAGTCAAATTGATAATGAGACTATTAAAAAATCTGGTTCTGGTCTTAAACATGATCACATAGTCAGTCTATATATAAAAGACTTCATAAGTTAAAACTTCATCAATACTTATAAGAACTTATAACAGTTTAAAAGCTAGTATCTTCTTCAGCATACTAATCTTCATTCAATTCTCTCAAGATTGACTGCCTGCTTCTAAGATTTTGATGTATGAAGTTCAAGTTTGATGAAACAATCAAGGTAATTTCACTAAACTCTTTCAAAGTCTACAAAACAGAGCTTTGAGAAGAATTCTGAAAGCATTTAAATCATCTTCTATTAAAGCAATGGAAATTGAAGCTTCAATTTCACCTCCTGCTATTCAATTTGAAAAGGCCTGTATGAACTATGCTCTGAGAGTCATGAAGATGAGCTTAAATCATATAATCAGAGAAAGAGTCTCTTCTTCATTTTCATCAGTTAACTCAGGAAATGAACTGAATTGAAATAGATTTCTTGATTGAAATGAGAATAATGCTTTAAAGAAAATGCCCTCTCAACTGTATAGACTATCTTCACTTATTAAAAATCAATTTTCTTCATTAAATGTTAAGAAAATTGATCATGAGAAGATATCTCTCTGAAGAGAAAAGCTGAAATCTCTCATAGACTTATAAGTGAACTACCTAAAGAGAGAGAATATAAACAGCATTTGAAGAAGATCTCTACAATTAATATAAAAGACTCTATTCTGATTTACTCAGATGACTCAAAAAATGAGAATTTGAATAGATTAGACACAGACATTGCTTATACTGAAGATAATATTAATTTTATCTCAGATTTCTGAAATTTAGGCTGTGAATCTGAAGTCTTTGATGCTGAACTATTTATAATAGTGAAAGCTTTCAAACTCATTGAAATAAAATCTTATAAAAGAGAAAATAGTTGAAAAGAGACATCAATATTCTCTGATAGTCAAGCTGCTTTAAAAAAACTTAGAAATAGTCAGATTCATAATGATCAAATGAATCTTGAACTGATTTTAAACTCTGTTTTGAAAATTTAAAAGAAAAGAACATCAAAACTGATAATTCATCTGCATTGAGTTCCTGCTCATATGAATATTCATAGCAATGAATTGACTGATTCAGCTGTAAAAAAGGGTTCAGAATTAAGCAGATCTATTCAAAATACAGTGTTCTGATCTTTTATAAAGAGAAAGATAAAAGAATCTTATTTAAATAAGTGAAATAAAAGCTAGCAGAAACAAAAGAAGAGTATACATTATTCAAGATTTGAGACAAAATCAAAGTGGAAATCTTGTTCAATTAAATGTAAAAAGAAAATATTCTCATTTATAATTCAGCTGAAACTAGAACATGATTATTTCAAATTCTATATACAAAGATTTGATAATAGATTTGATTCAAGAGAGTGCTCATTCTGCAATATAAATGAAAGTCCTGAGCATATTATAATGCATTATGCATTATACAATAGTCTCAGAGTCAGATTAAAGAAGAAGTATGATTTAAATCAATTAAATGTGGTTCGGAAGAACGTACGACCGGCTGATAATAACGCGGCCGCTTCCGAACACGCTTCTGAACATGCTTACGAATGTAAAGAGGCTCTAGCGGCCACTAGTTAATTTAGATAATGTATATAAGAAGCTGGCGTATGCCTGTAATTGTACGCTGGCTCAAGCAACCTTTGAATCACATCTGATAGTATGTCTAAAAACTGGTGAGAAGCGCAGGCTTCTCCAGGGCGTGATAATTCCATCTATGAAGTGATTCATAGTTATCATGCCAGTGTGGTTCTAAAAATGCCTCAAAAGATAGTGTATAAAGAGCAGTGAGTAAAAGAGTATCTGATTGATACTGCTTCACTTGTTGAGAGAAAACTCCACACCCAGGTGAATGCTATGTATTGTATGTGAATGAATGAGGTGTGAGAAAGAAGATGCAAGTAATGAATCAGATTTAAAGAAGATCACTCTCTATCTGAAAGAATAAAAGAGAAGGTAATTATCATCAGAGTTGTATAATGATAACAGAAATCATATAATGATATAGTGATATAACAATATAGTAATATAATAATATAGTGATATAATAATAGATATTGTATAATTAACAAGAAATCACTGAAATGAATATCTTCTCTAGCTAATACAAACACTCTTCTCTGCTATCTGAACTGAAAGATATGCAGAATCTCTCAGAGAATTTACTCAAAGTAGTAAGAAAAGTAATTGAAATCACTGAACTGAAATTGAAGCTCTGTACATGTACAAGAATTCTAAATGAAATCAAGGTCTTGTATACATAGTAGCAGACTGAGATGAAAGCTAAATAACAATTGACATTCACTGCAGATTAAGTATTCACTATGAAGAGCTTTATCAACACAATCACCATCATTAATAAGAATAGAGAAAACCAGGTCTTAGACCTGTAGTAAGAGATTGAATATTTACAGATAACTACACTGAATCTGAAGATTTTATCATAATTATTCACAATCTCTTTAGAAGTGTACACATCATCAGAGATCACTGCATAGAATGAGAATTCAAACATGAAATACATCAAGCTAAGAGATCTGTCAGAGCTATTAAGCTTCAATAACAACTGAAAAAATAATGCTGTAATCAGCTGACTAAGTCAGATATGATTATATTATCAGATTGAATACAAACTTACAGATAGATAGTTAACAGAATTTCAACAAGTCTTAAGATCTGCTGTGTTTTTACATGAAAAAGCAAAGTCATTATAAATAACTGATGAAAAGATGAATCTCACAGATCTGAAACAATATTCATTCTCATGAATATGAAATAAGTTTTTCAAATGAATCTTGTACAACTTTGAGATAGTAAATATATAAGATAAGTATTATAAATACTTCACTAAGTGTAGATAAGTGAGTAATCTTACATCATACTTTACACACTTCAGTTTACACTATCTTATATTGAATAAAGAGCTTTCAACATCTTTCTGTTTATAGATCTTTATTCATGATTTTACATCTGAGTTGAGAGCAGAATAAAAATGCTTAACCTTATAATCAGACATGATGAAAGAAGCATATAATATTCTCATTATATGAGAACAAGTGAGTTAATTATGACAGAAAATACTGCAATTGAGTATGTCTTAGCAGAGAATGAGTAATCAGACTTCTATAACACAAGTCACACACTTAGATACAATGAATCTAGATTTGAATGTTATTGCTAAAGCACTGAATTCTCTGAAAAAGAGATTCTCTGAGTGAAAATCTTGATATTATAAGTATTGAGCTTGCTTCAACTGCAGATATTAAATTTATAATATAAAAGACTGCACATAGTATGCACAGTTAAGAGAAGTAAGAGAGTTAAAAAACTAGCAGAATTAGTGAGCTCAGAGACACTCACTGATATTCTATAAAAAGTCTTTAAAGTGAAAGAGATGCTCATGTTAGATGACTCTCTGAATTCTGTTAATATCAAGAGAAAGTAGGCTTCTGAATGAGATGTGAGTGAGAATGAAGTAAATACTCATCTCAATGTCTTGAGACCTGAAATGTTAATATATAAAGAACACTTGAATAAGAATTGAGAGATGACTGTAAAAGTGTTAACAGATACAGAAGTTTCTATACAATATATTAATAATTATATAATCTAAAGACTGAAAGAAGTTCACTGAGTGAACAATCTCTGATGTATAAAAATATCTGATAACTGATATTTAATATTATCTGTAAGAGTAAGAGTTCTCTTGCACTTTGAAAAATAATCTTACTATATTTGAGTATGAGAGCTGCAGAACATGAAATACAACCTTATTCTTAAACTTAATTGATTTCAAAGATTCAATTCACAGATTCAATGATGTATGTATTATATACAGTTAATTAATAAGAAGAAAACAGTTCATACAATTCTATCAACTGATATGAGAAGAACATTTCATGTCTCTGATATAGATAGATTAAATCTGCTTACACATTAATAAGTAAAGAGAATAATTTATAAGATCTTATCTGAAAGTATTCTGTATATCATACAGAATCTGAAAGTGAAGAAAATCAAGATAAAGAATATACAGAAGAACAAGCATATGAAGAAGCTTCTGAAGAAGTATGAAAAGATCTTTTAAACAGATCTTTCACTGGAATTGCTGCTGAAACAAGGATTTGTACATGAGATTGACACAGAGAATGTGAAACCAGTCAATCAGAATGTATACTCTCTGTCATAAATGCATCTTAAAGAACAGAAGTGTCAGATCACAGACCTTCTAGAACATGATCTCATATAATTCTCATCAAGTATGTGAGGCTTCTCAGTTCTATTCATGAAAAAGGCAGATGAGAAGTGATGAATGTGTATCAATTATCAAGCACTTAACAAGCTTATGATCAAGAATGAATATTCACTATCACAGATTCAATAATAGTTGAATATGATTGAAAACATCTGATATCTATCAAAGATTAATCTTCTCTCAGAATACTGACAGATCTGTGTAGATAAACTGTCAGTTTCACAAACTGTATTTAATATATAATGAGAAAAGTTTGAATTTCTGATAATATCATTTAATCTGATAAATGCACTTATTATCTTTCAAATAATGATGAATACAATTCTTCATAAACAGAATAAAATCTCATATCTTATATATCTCAATGATATTCTAGTCTTTTCAAACTTATATAATGAATATCTGAAGCATCTTAATGAAGTGTTTATAACTCTGACAGAGTATAAGCTCTATATTAAATCAACAAAGTGTGTGTTTGAAACAGAAGAGTTAAAGTTCATAGAATATGTAGTAAGTTATGACTGTATATATCTTATTTCAGAGAAATTGAATGTTATAGCAAATTGATCACAGCTAAGAAATGTATATTATATATAACAGTTTCTTAAGTTAATCTTATATTATCACAGATTTATCAAGAATTTCATATAAATATCTGTATCACTCTCAGATCTCTTAAGAGAAATAGATACAAATCTGTGAAAGAAGAAGTTTTATTCAATTATCTGAAATACTACATATGAAGAGGCTTTTCTCACACTGAGAGAATGTATAATAACATTCTCAGTGCTTATTCAATCAGATTGTGATAAATCTTTCTACATTGAGACAGATACATTTAAATGAGCTATCAGAGACACTCTTCTACAGATGAGTAAGAACAGTAAGCTGCACTCAGTGACATATAATAATAGAAAACTATCAGATGCTGAGCTCAATTACTCAGTGTATGAAAAGGAATTACTAGTAATCAAGCATATACTGATATTATAAGATAGATATATTAATAACAGATATATAATAACAGTAATCACAGATTATGAAAGTCTTATCTATCTATAATTAATGATAAAATCTTTCAAACACTTAGTACATTGAATCTCAGAGTTTTTAAGTATATAATCTTCATATCAAATACTGAAAGAAATTGAATACTGTGATATCTAATATAATTAGTCACAGATCTGATTTCATGAGTAAGAGTTCTGTGAATCAGATATAAGAGAAGTTCATGTTAAACACACTGAGAAAGTATAAGAAATCAGAATGAGTGAATACAATAATCTCTCACTTAAAGAATGATAAGATGTCAGATGATAAGCATCTTATAAAAGTAGTAGAAGAGATACTTCTGAACTTTAAGCTGAGAAAATTGAAAAATAATATTGTACTTTACTGTGATCTAGAATATGTGAAAGCTCTCTATCTAGAATATTTATTTAAACATAACTTAGTAACTCACATGTACAAGGAATTCAGTCCCTTAGAAAGCTCTGAACTTATAAGTGTACTTGAATCAAGAGTATACTGATCAAGTATAACTGAGAACATTTAGACATATACTCACAAGTGTCTGAATTGCCAGGTTGTAAAAGAATCTAAGAATGGATTAGAACACAAGAAAGTGTAATATTAGATAAAGTGTATAATACAATCATTCAAATAATGAGAGATGAATCTTATAGATATATTATCACAAATATCAAATGAAAATCAATGAATAATTACTGTTATTGATTACACTACTGACTGATCAGTTGTGAAAGCAGTTTCAGAGATAATAGAGAAGGTGATGACAAAGTTTCTATATAATGAGATCTATGTCAACTATGAAATATCATATGAGATTCTAACTGATAACAGTGCAAACCTTGTGAGAGAAGTGATAAGACATTTTATAAGCCAGTTACAGATAAGACATTATAGAACAATGCTATATCATTCACAGATGAACAGAAAGATGAAATACTTGAATGAAATCTTGAATAATATACTGATGAAATATCTAGTAAGCAAGCCTATGAGACTATGCAATGAATATCTCAGACAGATGCTATTAGTCATGTGAATTCAACAGTATGCAGTCTTCAAGTGTTCATTATTCTATCTGTTGTATGAATTGCATCCGCGCATTCTGAAGAATGCTTCAGAAAAGGTGAGAAAGAGAACAGCAGTTATAAATACAGTAGAAACAGTGGTTGCAGATGCATCAGTTGCAGATACAGCAGAAACAGCAGTTACAGACACAACAGTTGCAGACATAGAACTAAGATTGAAAGAGATCAGCCACACACATGTAAAAGCTAATAAGTTACTTCTGAACTGAGCAATTCAATTGAAAAGAATATAAGACTTACTAGTTAAGAAATCAAGTCTTAAGATGAGAATGTAAGTTCTCATATACAATGAGAGTTCTGAGAAGTTTCAATCTAGATAATTTAAGTTATATAAAATACTCAAATCACATTCTCTGAGAATATACACATTGAAAGAACCAGAGGAACAGATCTTACACAACTTAATAAATAATTCATAACTTATAAAAGTAAAGATATAAGATCTAAGTAGATTATAATCATCTACAGCACTATCATCAGTGTTGAAAAAGAAGAGACTTATAATTGAAAAGTCTTACAAAGTAAGAGAAATCATAGATACTTACAAATCAGATAATCTCACTTATTCTAATCTTTTCATAATTATAAGGAAAGAATGAGAAGTAATGAAGAAATCAGATGAATATCACACTTTAATAAGTGATGAGACTGTAGTCAGTTGTATAATAATATACTGCAGACAGTAGATGCAATATGATAAAGAGCAGTTTTAAAGTAGCAGACTTGTATATAAGTTAGATTACAGAAGAAAAAGAGATTCAGAGTTAAATTTAACTGTTTACATTAATTTAATTACAGAGATCACAGAGAATGAATTATCTGAAATATTCACAGATATGTGAGATTAAGTTATCTTAATCTCTGAGAATGCTCAGAGATCAGATGAGATTAGTTTTAATAAGCTGTTTACTGTAGTAATCTGAGTGAGTGAAGAGAGACAGTATAATGTATAAGACAGAATTATAAAAGATGAAAGCTGCTGAATCTAGTCACTGAACACTGTATTATATAGAGATTGTATAAGAGTAGTGACTAGCAGACAAAGAAAAAGTGTAGAAAAAAAGAAGAAATAATAAATTGATTATCAACTGTAAAAGTCAGCTGAAAAAGATAAATGTTATTATATATATCTTATTCATTTTTTATATTATATATTTAATCTATTTTCAACATCACATCATCTGAAAAATATTAAAAATAAAGAAAATCTCAAAACTCAAGATCTGTAAGAGATTCAAGAGTTGTAAGCTACTCTTGTAATAATACTGTATATATCTCTGATTTCTCTACTGCTTTGTATATAACATTAATGTCATTTATAGCAAGATTGACTGAAATGTCAATATAGAAATGTGTATATATATATGTAGAAAAATTGAAGAAGAGCATGAAACCTGCAGAATCAGAAGTCAAGATAGAGAAAGCAGAGATAGAAGAAATGAAAGAAGAAGAAGATACAGAATTAAACAAATAACAGCAGAAGTCATCTGAGACTGAATACTTATAACTCAGTGTATACACAATCTTTCTTACAGAGAAGAGAGAGAAAGTGATGAGAAAAGCTTAAGAGTAGAAGAGAGTAGTCTCAGCAGTGTAATCATCTTTGATTAGAATGATCTCTGATACTGAAGCAACTAAGAACTCTTATTAGTGTATGAAAACTGTAAAATCAGAGATGAGAACAGTTACTGAATAAACATCTGCTGATCTTAGAGTTGTACACATAATTACAACATGTATAAGACTTCTCAGAAAGAGAGAGAGAGACATGAGAGAATACAGAAAGTAGAACACAGTATATAAACAGCTCATTTTCATAATAACATTTCAGACAGAGTGTATAAGTCTCATGCTTACAGATGTAAAAGTGTATGATATCTATGTTTCTGTTTCTAAAAACACAGATATTCTTCATCTGCACTATGAAGTTAAAAGATAAATATCAGAGAATAGATTAATATAGATTGATTATTCTGAAGTTATTCATCAGAGTGAATATACTTATAATATTGAATTTAACAGTTATAAAAAGTTTCTTAATGTCTGTGAATATTATAACTTCATATATAATAAAACTCATAATGATTTCCTCTAAGAACAGGAAAATCAGTATTAGAAAGAGAAGATGATAAAAGAAAGACTTACAATCTTAACACTGTTAAAAGAGAAGATGATTCTTCAGTATAAATAAGTAATTATCTCATTATAAATATTTAAAATAAATATAATAATCAGTGTTCACAGCTGAGCTTCAGATAGTTATGTTATATACAGTCTTTATATAATAAATTATTCTAGAGATTGATAAGAAGGGCAGAAGTGTACACACTGAGAAATGTAATTTATTAAGTCTATGCAATATCTTCTTGAAACAGAAAGAGCTGATAATGAAAGCAGAGATAGCAGAATCAGAAGAAGCAGAAGTAGTAAGAGTGAGAGTTATAAGAACAGAGATAGCAGAAGCAGGAGAATCAGATACAGAGATAGATGTAGAAGATTGAGAAGAAGTAGCAGAGAAAGAAACAGAGAGAGCAGAGAGAGACACAGAAGATCTGATTATATATAATATAGATAATTTCTTCATTATCATATTCTTCAAGTTCTCAATCAATGATTCAATATTAAGATTATAATTATCAGTGAATACAGATCTGTCAACATATAAAGATTCTATATAAATTAAAAATAAATATATCAGCATCTACAGTCATGTAAAACAATTAAAAAATATGATTAGAAAAACATAATCAGATACCTGCTGAGAAAAAGAAGATTGAGTATATAAGAAGATGAAGAAGATATGCTATTCATAGTAGTATATTCTGACAATTATTAGAAGATAAACAAGTTCTGATCATATTTCACAATGCATTACACTTACTGCTAATGAACTGTCTGATATAAGCACTATAATAATACTTATTATGAAAACAGAGAGTCATTGTCAGAAATATGTGTAATGTAATAGATAAATAGATAGAAAGAGTTGAATAGAAGAAGAAGTAGAAATCTGAGATAAGATGATAATATTTAAGAATGATGATGATGAAGAAGATGATTGAAGAATGAAAAAAGTTAGTAAATAAGTAATATAATATAGTGAAAGTTTCTTTATGAGAGTGTATACAGAACACTAGCTGAATCAGAGATAGGCTACACTATTACAAACACTAGTGACGCACTAATTCACATGAAGCTAGAGTGTACATCATGGTCATGTGAGTGTGACTGAATCTGATGAGAGAGGATGTGATTCAGAAAAATGTACAACCAGCTGATAATAACACAGCTGCTTTCAAACACGCTTCTGAACACGCTTACAAATATAAAGAGGCCCTAGCGGCCACTAGTTAATTTAGATAACGTATATAAGAAGCCGGCGTACGCCTGTAATTGTACGCTGGCTCAAGCAACCTTTGAATCATATAAATATGAGGTTCTTATTCTCAACTGAGACAGGAATTAAATACTTAATAGACTTTCTATCAGAAACTCAAGCAGCTATAAGAAAATGACTGAATTCAGAAGTATCTGAATATGAAGAGGCAGAAATTGATTAGATATAGTCTGTTAAAACAGCTATACACTATCTTTTAATAATTTTATTTTGTTATAGTCTCTCTTTACTGTACTTGTTTCTTTCTGTTCTTTTCTATCTATCTATTAAATGTGTTTATCTTTAAGACTATGTTCTCTTTTCCTTTGTCATGATATTTTCAAATGATTTCAAAGTATCATAAGGTGTTGAAATACTGTAATTTGTAAACAGTTTTTGTATTCTGAGCTGGAATTTTCTAATTTTGCATATTTGAAATTGATAAATGTATAATAGTTGACTCTATAGATATAGGAAACACTCTGAGAACTAAAGATTCTCAGGTAGATATCATAGTCTCTGACTGCATACATCTATAATTGAAGAAGAATAATAATAATAATAAGATTTTGATGTCAAAGTCAGAGATGAATATTATGAGAGAAATATTTCTCTATTAAACACTCTATAATTAATCTAATACTTTTTACTGTGTAGTAGTATCTCTGAACATAACATCAAGATACTTAATAATATTATCAAAGATATGTGACACTGATTCACATATCTTTATTTATAAGTGAAACTTTTACTTCATGTGATCTCTTAATTGACTGCTGATATACTAACTCTGATTAATTAATAAATCAATGACATCTCTGTCTACACTTAGTTTTATAAGCATGTTCAATCTTCATAACAGATAGAGAGTGAGATTAGAAGTATTAAAGTATGCAGAGATATCTAGATATTTCTTCAGTGTCTGTATTGTATTTATCTCTGATTCAGTCAGTGTTAAAATCATCTGCACAGAGATTTCTTATTGAGTTAATCATTGAATTTCTTTATACTGATATTATTAATTTGCATGTATATCAGCTATCTACTACTGCTGTAATTTCAACATTGTTTAAAGTCACTGCAGCACTATATTCATACTTACATTCAAGAATTCTCTTATATTATCAGTAGATATTGTTATATCATTCATCAGATGTACAGTATCTATTTCTGTATTTAAGAATTCTTCAGAATCAGATGAAGTATATTCATATAAATATTTCATATATCTAGAGTGTTAGAACTCTCAGATCTTTCACTGATATTCTCTTTATAAGATTTTATTACAGAGGCAGAGTAACTAATAAGTAAGCTTCTATCTATCTAGCAGAGACTCAGTATTTACTTAGTTAGTCATTTCTTCTTATTCTTAAATATTATTACACATTTCAAATATCTCTCTTTAATAAATAATCATTTCTAATAAGAAGATGAGAAACATTTTTTAAGTATAATAAGTCTATACTGAAAAGATCAGTATTGAATATAGAACTTATATAATAAAATAGAAAATATTAGAGAAGAAAGAGAAAAGATACAAGAATCTCAATAAGAGTGAATATTTATATATATATAAGATAAAGCTCTGAGACAGAAGAATAAGAGCTCTGACAGAGATTTCAGATATACAAGATAAAGCTCTGAAATGAAAGAATAAGAACTCTGACAGAGGTTTCAGATATACAAGATGAAATTCATGAAGTATATACTCTCAGTGAAGTATAACAGAATAATCTATTAATTAAGCACAGCCTGCTATAAAATAAGATTAAATGTGAAATTTATAATTCTGTTAATAGACTGACTGTGTGACCGTGTCTGAGACCAGAATCAGAATATTTAATAGTCTCATTATCAATTTAACTGATCTCATTACACTGTTTTAACATTAGATAGTAGTCTCATACTGTTTCAGTGAGACTTACTGTCTACTCTTGTCACATTTTCCAAATGAGACCATGATTTTCACTTCTCAATTTAAATTATTTTTATTGCTTTAAATGACTTTAAATCTCATTTAAGCATTATCAAAAAGTGTTACTTTTTAAAAAATTAAAAATAGTCTAAAAAAAACCTTAAAATTTCTAAAAATAGTAACTTTATGCTAAGAATGAAACTAAATGAGATCAAATAAGATCACTTTCTTATTTTTTCTAAGTTATGATCTCATTTTGAGATCTGATATATAGTTACTTTGCATGTTTTTTTAATGATTAGTCTCAGCAGAATTCACATCAAGAAATGTATGAGATCAGATTAAATGAGATCAAACATGAAATTTATAATCTCAGCAGTCAGTCTATCTGTTAATCAGTTTAATAACAGCAGTAAATTATTTATAAAGAGAGAGATTTTATTTAATAATTATAATAAATTTTTTTTTCTCTTTTTTCTTTATTTTCACTTTCATTTTTTTCTTTATTTTTATCTCTTTTTTTATTTTTATTTTTATTTTTATCCTTAATAGTGTATGCAATTTTCTGCTTAATAGAATAGTTTAATCAGTTTAATAACAGTAGTAAATTATTTATAAAGAGAGAGATTTTATTTAATAATTATAATAAATTTTTTTTTCTTCTTCTTTTTCTTTTTCTCTCTTTTTTTCATTTTCATTTTCATTTTTTTTCTCTATTTTTATTTTTATTTTTATCTTTATTTTTAATGCTGTATGCAATTTTCTGCTTAATAAAATAGTTTAAATTATACCTCAGTGACTGAATGGTTACATGCGGCCATCTGATAGTGTCTTGGCATGGAAAACCAAGATGTGCGGGTTGAA
>NW_003101681.1:1100766-1262104 GCF_000003855.2 Blastomyces gilchristii SLH14081
TTTCTAATTGTCACTTCTTTGTATTTTCCTATGTTCTTGTTATCTTGGCATGTGTCTCAACACCTGTATTTCCTCCTGTATAATTAACACTTAATCTGTATTTAACATCACACAAGGACTCATTATAAGCTCCGCTTGCATATGAGTATAATGAAAGAATAATAATAATAATAATAATAGTTTAAATTAACTGTAAAAATTGTATAAATCTGCAGCTATATTTATACAGACTATTAAAAAAAATATTTACACTTAATTTTTTAATTATAAGAACTGTATAAATCTGTAACTGTGTTTATAAAGAAGAAAATAAAAGATTTATAAAATTAATATAAATTATAAATAAAGAATTAAATCTTTGCAGAGATAAATTATATTACATTTCTATAAAGAGTGTTTTATTGTATTGTAACAGTAGCAATTGCAGTAATTAAAACTGTAATTACCTGCTTAATAAGTGATGACTACTTATACAGACTGTTGCTGTAGAATAGTTAAAGATTGTATTAATAGATCTATCTACAAGAACATAATATAGTGGTGAGTCACGTGATCTAGTGAGATCACTAACTGTAACAGCTGTAACAGTTAACATTCTCTCTCAAGATAATAAGAATCATATACAAAAACACTCAAATCATCAAGATAGTCTGTTAAAACTAAATACAAATGTAAAATTAAACATTCTCAACTTTCATACCTGTAAGATCTAGCAAAATCATGAATTGTGTAAATATTACAGTATTTAGAGATTTAGTGAGTTCATTCATTACTATCTAAGTGATGAGAATGTATTCTAAATCAATGACTCTCTGATTCAACTGTTAATATAAAAAATGAAAATATGTGTTAATATGCTTACTTCAGACTGTAATAACTATCATCTTTGTGAGATTTATAACACTTTCATTATCAGTGAGAATTCATATCAGAGATGTAGTAATGAAGTCAAGCTCAATTATAAGATTCTAAATTCATATTACTTCACAGACTATCTCACTAAGAGTCACATATTCAGTCTCATTGAAACTTAGAAATACATAAGATTGCTTTGCTGAATGTCATAAAATTAAGCTGTTTGTAAGCTTAAAAACATAGTCAGATGTTGATTTTCTATCATTATTTAAGAGATCAGCTCAATCAGAATCTGAGTAGCTAAAGAGTAGATAGAAATCATCAGAGAAATCAGAGATAACAGAAGAATTAGTAGAAACAGATCTCTTATACAGACTGTGTCTGTAGAAAATGCTCAGATTCATAATCTCTTTCAAATAATGTATAATGTGTAATAGAGTCTTTTAATATTGAGATGTTGAATCAATATTCTGTTGAGTGAGTAGTGAGATAGTATAAGTAATATCAGAATGTGTTTTAACTGCAAGATATTGCAAGTAACTCACATTATATTGATATTACTGAATTATGAAATCAGTCTCTTTCTCAGATATAGAGAAATTATTAATACAGAATTCATTCTTCATTAATATTTTAATAACAGCTGTATTATCAAGATAGAAATCTTTAACAAGATATTTAATATATTGATAATATATTAAATCAATTTCTTTATCTGAATAATTGACTTTCATACTCAAGTACTTGATTAGCTGATGTAGATTCTTGACTTTCAATTTCTTACTGAGTATACTCACTAGTTAATCAGCATTCTCAGAAACTTCAGATATAATGTTAAGATTATTAACATAGATTATTATATAGAGATGATATCTGAATGTATAATATCAGAGTGTCAGATTATAGATACTGACTGCAAATTCAAGATCACTTAGTAAAGTTATTAAGTAATTATATCAGATCTTCACTGCAGAGTTCAGATGACATAGACTACTCTCAATCATGTAGATAAGTATTTTCAGTGAATCTGTCTCAAATTCAGTGAGTTATCTTATATAGATCTTCTTAGTGAGATGCTTATAAAGATATATTATCACTATATTCACTTAATATAGTGTTTAACTGTGTAGTGCTGCTATTATAAAAATAATACAATTGATAGTATCAGTGATAATAGAAGTGTAGATCTCTTCTCTAAAATTCTTCTTAAGTCAGTTATCACAAATCACTTAATGTAATTTTCTAAGAATATCATCAGAATTAGCATTCAGATCTGCAGATCTATCTTTCTTAAGAAATACTTAACAGCTCAGAGTAATCAGTTCATCTCTCAGAATATCAGATCTAAAGATTAAACTTCATGTATTGTATCTCTTCAGATCAGTAATCTCATATTGTATAAACTTCTTTCAATAATCTTCTATCTCTTCTAACTGAGATGTGACATTCTTATAGAACTTCAGAAGGTTATCTGTAACAGAGCTTGAAGTATAAGTAGTCAGTGATTTTACAGGCTGCAATCATGTAGAATTTGAATTATTAATATCAGAAGTATCTTCATCATCAATCAGATGAATATCAGATTTCAGTTCACTGATATAATTAATAAGTGTCACAGATGTAATAATCAGTTCTGATTTTTTCAGTGATCAGAAACCTCACATTACTACTGATAATAATCTTATCAGATTCAGAATGTTATAGATGATATATTAATATATCACTGAATTCAATAATATGATAAAAATCAGTATATGAAGAAAGCTTATCTGCAGGCTTCTGAGATTCATGTAAGTGAATAAAAACCTCTGCACTTAATCAGTGAAAATGTCTCACATTCAGCAGAGTATTTGTAAGTGTATATCAAGAAATCTTATATGAACTTAGAATTATAGAAGTCTTTACAGTAGAGAATTAAAATTTCAAGTTGTAAAGAACTGTAGATATAAGAGTATTATTAATTATTATAATCACTGTCTCTAGAACATCTGCTCAGAACTTCTTAGAAAGATTATCTTTTAAAAGAGCAGCTCTAATCTGTCTCATAATAGTGCAGATTTCATGTTCAGAAATGTCATTCTGATGTAATGAATATAACACTGTTAATTCTCATTTGATATTATATAAATTCATAACTGTGTGTATACATATGAATCAGAAAACATTATTAATATCAGTTCATAGAAAAGCAGAGACTGTATATCTGAGATTATTTATAAATCTGAGTCATAACTCAAAGTATTGAACAGTCTCATTCTTAAACTTCAAAAAATATACTCAATAGTAGCAAGTTACATCACAGATAATAAGTATTCAGTATTTAATTTTCTGATAAAACTTTAAGAAGTGATTAGATAGATCTTTCAATGTATATTCATTATTTACAAGATTAATATAAATCTTGTCAATGAGTTAAATAGATCTAGATATTAATGTTTTCAAATAATCTCATATTATATCTATCTTGACACATTCTTTATAAAAGAACTTAGTTTTAGAATCTTTAATTATGACTTCAGTATGAGAATTCTTAGTCATAGCAATTATAGTATTAGTGTAAATATAACTGAGATTATAATATCAATTCAAAAGAGTCTTTGATATTCTTGTATTCTTGAGACCTGTATTCAGAACTGCAGAATCAATGTTATTAACAGTAGTAGTAGCAGTCACAGAAAGATCAACTTTTCAGTTAAAATTATACTTATGAAGCATCATTGCAATATACTTAACTATCTTATTCAGATAATTGAGATTCTCATTAAACTCTTATTTATTAATCTTATATATATTGTTCTGAGCAGTCTGAACTGTATAAAAGATAACATTATTCAGAGCTCTGTAAATGAAAAATAAGAGAATAGTGAAAGATAATATAAATCAGAATCTCTGATTTTCAAGCTTTATAAATAAGAGCAGATTAACTGTAATATTAGAAATATAGTGAATATTCTGTAAGTTAATATTATCACTCTCAATCTTTAAGATAACAGTCTTAATCTTCTTAATAAACTCAGTTCTCTCAGTTACAGAATTAACAGAGATGTTATTATTAAAAGATTTAATATTTAAAAAAGAATAAAACTCACTCATTATATTCAGACTTATATATATATTCAAATATCAAGATCTAGAGAATGATTTTTCAGTGACTGTGAAAGAGAAATAGAACTTAATCTTTATAATTACTGTATTTACTACTGATTAAGAACTTATTAAGTCATTTTTCTTCTCTTTCTTCTTATTATCATTCTTCTTATTCATCTTCTTTTTCTTCTTGTCAGAGTGTAAGATAAAATATCTATTAATAGTATATTTATATCTTCTACAGTGAGTATACTTTTATACAGTTATACTTTTATTCTTATCTTTATTCTTATTCTTTTTTACAGTTACAGAATCAGTCTGAGACTGCTTTTTTCACTCAGTAATAATCTTCTTAAATGTATGATTAATCAGTTACTTCATTAAATTATTAATATCAATATTAACAATAAGTCTCTGACTAGTGAAGAAAAACTCATTCAAATATATCTTAATAAACAGTCTTTGATAATCTTGTAAATTGTTAAGAAAAAGATTATAATATATATCTTCAGTGCTCTGACAGAGCTTCTTATAATAGATAATAAAATAATAAAAATATCTCTGAAAAGTAAGATAGTTACTATTTTTAACTTATAATTTTATTAATTTCTTGAAGATATTAACTCATTCTTCAGTCAGTGATATTATATATTCAATATTAATCTTATCTCACAGAGTTATAGTATTATCAGTTTTCAAGATTTTAATAGTAATTTAAACATTTTTAATAAGACTTGATAGTATATATTTATATAGAGACTTAAAATGAATCTTTCACTTCTCAGAATTAATATAATATATAAAAGAGAATTCTTATTAAGTTTTTAATAGAATATTAATTTTATTAATAATTTCTACATTAGTTAATATATTAATATATCAGACTTTATAATTAAAGTTATTAAATATAATCACTGATTTAATATCTAATGTATATTTAACTTTCTTCTGATATTTCTATAACTCATCTCTTATAGTATCTCTTTATACAAAGATAGATATAGTGAGATATTAAGTAATTTCAGCTATAGTTATTTAATTCTATAGTATTATCTATATAAGATTTATAAGATTATCTATTATTATTATTATTATTATTATTATTCTTTCATTATACTCATATGCAAGCGGAGCTTATGATAAGTCCTTGCGTGATGTTAAATACAGGTCAAGTGTTGATTATACAGGAGGAAATACAGGTGTTGAGACCATGCCAAGATAACAAGAACATAGGAAAATACAAAGGAGTGACAATTAGATACATGCGATAATAACTTCCCAGCCCAGGAACATAGAGCGATTCATTGGAGTGATTTGTACACCTCTGTATTTATTAGAAACCTGAGGTGCTTGAGTTCCGGATTTAATGTATTCCCTGCAGGTTTCAAACCCACACGCCTTGGTTTCCCACGCCAAGGCGCTACCAGGTGGCTGCATTAACCATTCGGCCACCGGGGCTATAAGATTATCTACAGTGTAATAGATAGATTAATTCAGATCATTATTAAAAATCAGTATTTCAGAGATAAGAAATAATGAAGAATTTAATAAGTTAAAATGAACAGATTCTATAAATGAATATTAACTCTACTTTTCTTTATTCTAAAGTTTCTTTATTATCTCATCATCAAATTTCATACTCTGATAAAAACTAATCTCAGTCTTATCTTATAAGTCAGAAGTCTTCTTATAGTAAGTAATTATTTTATTAATAAATTATCTAGTGAAGTATATAATTCTGAGTCTTAAGCTGAACTCTGAAGTAATAGATGTATCACTTATATTAAGATAACTCTGCTTCTTATAAATATATAAAAAAAAAGTGATATTCTCTATAATGAAGAATATACTTTCTTAAAAATATAAAGTATATAAATCTACTGATTAGCAGATTCAGAGAAAATGAAATATCTCTAATAAAAAGTAAGAGTCTTTTTAAAAAAAATAAACTATCTATATTAAAAATGTTGATATAATATTTTAAAAAGAAAAACATGTCATCTGAGCTATAATCTGTAGAATAGTTGAAGATTGTATTGATAGATCTATCTATAAGAACATAATATAGTGATGGGTCACATGATCTAGTGGGATCGCTAACCGCAACGGCCGTAACGGCCAACAGTTGCGGCTTCCTCTATGAGCGGTCACGTGGGGTGTGCATTTTTTCAACCAATTATATCAGAGAATGGGGCCTGAAAGATCGCACCTTCTATTCTAATCAGGTTTTTAAAGCACCTAACATATTGCTTCACTTCGTTCCGCAAATTAAAAAAAACAAGCAATCCGGGCGACCATAACCTGTTGGAACAATCTGAGTGGTTGTATTGGTTGCTATCTAGAGTGGTGCTATAATATGGTTGGTGCGGGGCGCTAGTCCGTACTAGGAAGTCTAGGGCTCCCACATCATCATCGGCTTTTCCCCGTCGTTGACAAGCCTCCGAAACCTCCTCCCAAGCCCTAACCCGGTGCCAAGCCCAGTCGCCCACGTGACTGTCTTCAACTTCGCCGTCATCCCCAGCAACCTCAACTTCGCTGTGGCTTGCTCGCTTTCTCCTCTTTCGCGAACAAAGGGCGTCAACTCACACCCAGCCCGGCATCCATATCGCACTCACGTCTCCTGCATTCGTTGCGGCACGGTATACTAGGTGTTCGAAGCTGTCTAAATTCTGGCATGAGTTCTCCATAGGCTGCCGCTGAAGTTGAGCCTGGGTTACGCTTCAGTGCCCTTGAATCCGTCGCCCGTACCCTTCCCCTTCGCCGCCCTCCCTCATCCGCTCCTACGTCTATCGATCCAGTACGCGTCTAGCGCAAGGATTACAGCAGCCGTTGTGGGCTACTGGGAAAACTGTGATCCATCTAGTATCGCCTGGGCCTAATGTCCCACGCACCGCCGCCATCCTCTGTCCACCCTGGTCCTCCCTCATCACCATCCTCTCCCGCAGCCGACAGGACCAAACCGCATCAACTGTATCAACAGAATCACCCAAAGGATCAGACACCTCATACTCCGACCTCGCCTCCGTTGATGTCAGTCAGCGCTCAAAACTATGCCTCGAGCTTCTCCACTACTCGTACATCACCGGCGCAGACCTTCCAATTCGGTTCGCTCTCCTCCCCGCCCTCCTCCGTCGCTATGTCTACTCAGGTCTCCCAGCAACCCACTGTAACGTCGACCACCTCCTTTCCGACGCCGGCTAGTAGTGCTGGTGGCAATTTCGTCAATAATCTCACGATCGATGAAGCGGAAGGTATTGCGAAAAATGGTACGACAGACTCACGGAAGGATGGCGAATCATATACGGGCAAGGAAGTTGGATTAGATGTGATGGATATCGATACGTCAGAACACAGAAGGACCGATCATGACCGGCAGAAGAGAGGTGCCGATAAAATCCCGGATGACAATACAATGGATTTGGATCACAGGGCTGCTTCATCCACACAGGAGGAAGAGCTTAAACTATCAGCTCTCCGGCAGAATATAGGCACTGCCTTCCATCTCTGCAAATCTTGTAAGGTCTCCCTAAGACACTGTCTTGCCTGACTTTCAAGCCCAAAACTTCCCCATCTAAAAGAGAAAAAAAATAATTGGTTTGTCAAATTTTCCTTTTCGGGCATCATTGATGTTAACACGTCTTTCCAATGCTAGCTTATACCGCATCTGGCCCGAATCCGAGTCTAGATTTAATATCACTCTATGGGTTAGGCCCGGTTGCTTCCTCAGTTGCCCGCACAGACCCTGTTACGGGTGAGAAGATTAACAGGCTAAGAAAGTCGTACGAAGGGAAAATCAAGGGTCTTGGGCTAGCAGGAAGAAACAAGCCTGTTAAAGCTGAACCTGGGGCAACCGGCGGATTGAAATATTTGACACTCTGGCCAGAAGAGGAGTGGCAAAACCAGAAGGTTTATGGAAAGGATATCAAAGTCGCGGCACCAGACTCGTCATTCTTCAGGCAGCAATTGAAGGCAATGAAAATGGAGCCAGGAGTTTTACCTAACCATGAAATTTGGGAAGACGCGCTAGGTCATGAAAAAGCATCCAAGGTTATGGTAGCTAATGACGCATCCATGGCTAAAGCTGCCGGTACCGTGCCCGGAAGTATCCGCCAGCCAGTGCATACCAATGGGACTCCTTCAATGATATCCACTCCAGCCACGGAATACACAAGGCCAAAGCGCACAGGTAAAAAGCGCAGCTATAACGACAGCAGCTTTGTGGGTTACGGCGAAGGATTCCCTGATGACGAGGTAGACTTGGATAGCGGGCGGTACTCGAATAGTGAGGAAGGCGGCAGAGGGCAGGGAAAGAAGAAAAGAAAAAAGGTACCGCGCTAGCATTCCTCACACTTTCCTGTGGCGCATGCATTATATTGCTCAATGTACGCGTCTAATCTATCTTCCGGGCACAGGACCATATTTCCGGAGTATCTCCCAACCTCTCTGAACGAAGCGGTAGCTATGGTGTCGGCATGTTTGGCGTCGGTGCCCGATGACATTGATTTGACATTAACAATGAACAGCATGAATTTCTCGAGCTTACGGGGAAAAGTTTTATGGGTTCAAGTATCGGCGTTTTTGTCGCAAAAAATGATTGGCGTTCGGGATTCATGTCTTTTTCCATTTCCTGCGCGTTTTTCAATTCGCTGTAACTCAATTTTTTTTGTTCATTATTACTAATTCCTCCACTGGATATTTGCATGGTGGTGCTGGATATACCCGCCTGGATCAAACCGGCGTTATTTTGGGATGGGTTGGCATGGAAGGAAATGCCAATTGGGGCGATGATTTGTTCTCTTCATTTCTTCCATTTCCCTTTTTTTTTTCCTTTGATTTCTGACTTTTCGCTTCTTACCTGTTATTTACATGCGCCTCTCTATATTCCCATGTCTTCTGGCTGATGGCTGTTCCCTCTTGCCCTCTTATTTGTTGTATACGCCTCCCATATTCGGAGGTTGCAATGCCGGGCATGCCTTGATTTGCTTACTATGCGCCCATTTGTGGGCATGATAGCGCCTTTTGTTCGAGGCCGATAACTATATATCTATACTTTTTATGATAACTTCGTTTATCCGTTTGACAATGCCATTTTATTATAAATTTGGAAAAGAAGGGGGAATTGTCTCCTTGTCTGATTTGAATTCTGGTACGAGGACTATATGTTCCTTGTATTTTCTTCCTCTATTTACGCTTTAACAGGAGTATTTCATGGCAGCATGAAGATCGCTGTCACATAGTTTCAACATACCTTGTTCGAGCTTCACAAACCCCCGAAAAATTTGATAGAACGCTATTTGAGCCGAACCACATCTTCTAGTATTGATACCCTCGTTCTGCGAGCCACGGGGGATTGTAGCTCACTCTAGTGACACCCTACATCTATAAACCAATTTAAAGACTGAAAGAAACAAAAGATTTGAGATTGTTGAAAGTGCCGGACGGGGATGGGTGCCGGTGTCGTCAGGAATATAGGATGGAGCGGCTTTATGATAATATAGGGGGTAGCTACGGACTCAAGGCCCTCGTGTTTCGTCCTGTTTTATAAATAACCTATACAAAAGGTACAGATTTTGGAGAAGTAATGTTGTGGTGATAATAGCGCACTCAACCACAGAGGCGGTGGGGGAAGCAAAGGCACGAGTAACATGTAACTAACTAACGAAGCTTGCAATATGATGAATCTGAGCTCTCGCCTCATGTGGTGATTCGCAACTTTGGGATCGCCCTTGAACCGATGGTGCACATTGGCGTGGGGAATCTGTGTCCGATTGTACAGTACGTATATCCAACGGCGAAGAACGCAAATATCGGCCTAATGATATAAGATCCAATCGCCCCGCTTTTGTTCAGAATTGTTCCTTAGCCGAATGAGAACGATAAGCGTATTATTGTCAACTCTGATCCTCTCATCATTAGCTTATCAGTCAAGTCTTAGCCGATGCATCTGCTACAACTGCGAAGATACTACATGAAACTGATGTTGAAGGGCGCGTCTTGGCGGAAAAGAATTAATCATTGGAGGCTAATGTTTCACCCCACTATCCTATCCCATTGTTGGACCCCGCAGTCGACGAGGAACGAGATATAAAAAGCCGGAATCCCTGTCATTCCAAGCTTCCAGCTCTGTATCTCGAAGCTGCCTAATATTCAGTCAAACTTCATCATGGCGCCCAATCGCTCCTTAACCTCATTTTCGGTCCTTTCTTTCGACATTTATGGGACGTTAATTGATTGGGAGAAGGGAATTATCCAGGCCCTTCAACCACTTGTTGCCCGTCTCCCAGACTCACATCCTCTAAAGTCAGACCATGTTGCTCTTGGTTGTGCGTTAAATAAACATGAACGTATCTTCCAATTGGCGAACCCAAAACAGTCTTACGATTTGATCCTCAAAGCTTCGTATGAAGCCCTCGCAAAAGAGTTACGAGTTCTCCCAACCGCCACGAATACGGAAGACGCATCTTCGCTTCTAGACAAAGAAGGCACAGCATTTGGAGCTAGAATTGGAACCTGGCCCGCATTCCCGGACACCGTTGATGCGATGCGAAAATTAAAGAAGCACTACAAGCTTGTGCCCTTATCGAATGTGGACCGCGCCTCTTTCCGGAACACGCTCCGCGGTCCGTTAAACGGACTTCATGAAGGCTTAAAGGAGGCAGAACCCTTTTTTGATGCCGTCTATACCGCGCAGGACATTGGCTCCTATAAGCCGGACCACCGAAACTTTGAATACCTGTTGTCGCGGTTGAAATCAGATTTTGGAGCGGAGAAGGAGAATATCTTGCATGTTGCGCAAAGCTTGTTCCACGACCATGAGCCGGCGAAAAAATTTGGCATGCACAGCGCATGGATTGCTAGAGGGGAAGGAGCAGATGGAATGGGTGGGAATGTTGCGGAATATATTGGAGCTGAGAATCAGAAAGTTGCGTTTGGATGGCGATTCAATACCCTAGGTGAGCTGGCAGAGGCCATTGAAAAGGAAGAGGCAGAAAAGGGGGTTTAGGAACCAGGTTAGTACGGCAGTCTATAGTGACAAATGTGTCAAATGGGTATTTTATACTAGTGTTACAATGAGCACACATTAATGATACTGATTGTATTAGCAATCAAGATCTTCTCATTGAAGGTTGTATGAAATAATGACCTACATCAGTGAAGGGCTCTTGACTTAAGACGGTCTCTACACAGTGTATGCTGTGTATATACTCAGAGTCTTCAGAGAAATCTATATTCAAGAGCCTCTATACTCTATACTTGAGAGTTCTATATACAGAGAGCTTCTACTCAGAGAGCTTCTATACTTGAGAGCTTCATACACAGAGAGCCTCTACTCAGAGAGTCTCTATACACAGAGAAAATTTATATCTAGTTATATACCTGAGAGCCTTCATTGCTATAGTGAGAGAAGGCTCTACAGTAACAGTGTTTAAGAGAATTACAGAGTTATATATTAAGAGATGACTCATAGTCAGAAAGCCAAGACTAACTAAACTATATATAGAAATATACTACATTAGAACTAGTGCAATTGGTGCGTGATTATAAAATCAATATTATGTCACATGTGAAATTAAGCCTTTACACTGAAAAAACTTTGAAAAAAGCTATTTGACACATTCGTCACTATAGACTGCCGTACTAACAGGTAGTTAACCAACCAATCCAAGCCTTTCTTAAACCACATTCGAGGCGGGTCTCGACACCCGCACGTGCGCATCGAACGATTTGTGACTTAACTAGTTATGTTGATAAGGTTAGATAAGCGCCTATCCGGCGGCTGTGCCCTGGCTTGCGCTCAGACCAATTCTTTTTTAGACCACCAATATGTTTTACCTCGAATTAGTTAAGCCGCTATCAATCTTACCTAGGGTTTGGAGGGAGGGTTGAAACTGACACGAAACGCGCTATGTGAAACTCTCTCGGGTTGTTGGATAGATTGCTCATTAAAAGGTCATGGCAAGGTCTACATTTATTATGTAAATACTAGTATATGTAGTAAAAAAGATCTGTACATCCCACTCATGCATTGATTACTCTAGTCACTTCGCCTGTTGTTGTGTCTCAAATATCTACACCGAAACAATTGCGTCGATGATTTTGCTCGCAGCCTTCCATCCTTCTCCGGCCGGGACCTCAATCACACGGCGCTCTTTCTGCTCCAGCCCCACAAACTCCGGCGGAAGAACGTCCTCAAACTGATAGCCCTCCTGGCCTGCTAGTGCCAAATCAACAGCATGAGCAAACTTCGCTGGGTGTGCCGTCGATAGGGAAATATGATGTGTGCCAGGGTTGCGATCAATAGATCGAAGTGAAGCAGCAACTCCAACGGCAGAGTGTGGGTCAAGGATGTATCCACCAGCTTTACCTCTCGTTCCGTTGCTGACGGGAGTCGAAGGGAAACAGGACGAGTAGATGTTGCGAATAGTTTGGATGGTGTCTGAGTCGGAGACACGTTCTGATTCAAGATGGTCTTTGGCGGCATCGAGAACAGTTGGTTCAACGCTGAAGCCACCTTTAGTTTTGAGATCGCCAAGCCATCCCCGAACAATATCGCTAGCTTTTTGCCGCTGTTGATGAATATCTCCGTCTCCGCCATGAACTTTAAGGGCAAGGAACCAGAGGAGTCGTTCGAAATTGCTTGAAACGAGGATATCCATGGCCGGGCTGAGGGTTTCTTTAACACCGCTTGGCTCTGCGCCTGTGGCCTCGTTTTTGGCTGGCTTCTTGGTGTATTTGCCCGTCTTCCAGAATCGGTCCAGGATGTCGTTTTCGTTTGTCACGATGACTAGTTTCTCTGCGGGAAGGCCCATTTGTTTTGCAAACCAGCCAGCCTGTGCTTCGTTAGCCTCACAGTAAATGTACACCTATAATATATCGACCTCAAAAACTCTTGGAATCTGCTTACAAGAATATCACCGAAGTTGCCTGACGGTACGACAAACCGTACGGGCTTTCCTTTGACATATGTTGGACTTCGGACGAGGGAGAAATAGGAGTGGACGTAATAAGTCATTTGAGCGAGGATGCGTGCCCAGTTTATCGAATTCACACTCGCCAACTTGTACTTCTCGTTCATCTCTGGATCGGCAAACATTGACTTGACCATATCTTGGCAGTCATCGAAGGAACCTTCTACACTAAGGTTATGGACATTGGGGTCAAGGACGGTCGTCATTTGAGCCTCTTGGATAGGGGAAACTTTCCCCCTGGGGTGTAGAATGAATATAGAGGCATCTTCCTTTCCTCTCAGACCGTATATAGCGGCAGAACCAGTATCTCCACTCGTAGCTCCGATCACGACGAGGTGATGTCGGTCCTTACCAGTCTTACCCTGGTTTCGCCGTACAAGGAAATACTCGAAGAGGTTTCCGAGGAACTGCAGAGCAACGTCCTTGAATGCAAAAGTCGGACCGCAAAACAGTTCAAGAAGGTAGAGTTGTTTCGGCTTATCGAGGGTAACGAGGGGTGTAATATCTGGTGATCGGAAAGTTGAATAGCTACGGCTGACGATATTCTTCAAGTCTTCAGGAGGGATCTCCGAAGGGGAGATATATAGAGACATAATCTCAAATGCCAGCTCCTGAAATGTGTAATCCCGCCATTTCTCCTCCCAACCATCTGGCAGTTGGGGGATGGCCTCTGGAATGAACAATCCACCATCTGACGCAAGGCCTTTCAGGACAACATCTTCAAACGATAGCTAGTGGGAAGCGGAATTCCGTGTCAGTCTAAGGACCGGAACGCATCATCGAAATGTAAATACAAACGAAGAATGGTTGCAACAATTGGGGCTTTACTCACTCCGCACGAGGAACCCCGCGTACTCAGATACCTTTGGGAATCCGTCCCCGACATATTTTTGGCTCAGTGGATAATTGCGAAACAGAAGTCAGATATATACAAAGATAGCCAGAAGGGATGTCAATCAGCGAACAAGAAATAATTGACAACCCAGTGATTGAACCTGTTCTTGTCATTTCTTCGCGAAGCAACCAAACCTTAACTTGGAACTTGGATGACACTTTTTTTTTCTCCATGACTAAGCATAATTCCCGCCAAGGTGACTAGATGAAAATATCTACTATGAAACAAGCGGCGGAGGAGGAGAAGAAACTGAGAAGAGGGTGCGAGTGAAGACTTGAGAATCATTCTGCCTGGCTTGCTCTCTGTCTTGCTACAGTGATTGCCTAGGAGCGAGCTAAAGGATATTGCATTTTTCCTGTCACCTTTCAGAACCAATCCTACCCTACCCTCACAAGCTAAGCTATTCTTAACTACAAAAATTGCGCACGAATTGGGAAGCCTGATTGCATTGTGTACCTCATTCAACGGTGTTTTCTCTCTCCCTCCCAGCCAGCGGTTATCACCCTCCAATGAGCTCCAGATTTAACCAGGCGCTTGCGCGCATTGATGACGCTCATCGAGAGGATCCGAAAATCGTCACCGTGGACGGTTCTGAAGTCGCATACGAGCTCCACTATGCGAATAAAATGACGAAGTACCTCGAAAAGCGCGCCTCTTCTGCGTCCGAAATGCTCAAGCTGGCTGTACGCGCGCAGCATCTCCGCCGCTGGGAAGTCCCCAGATCGTCCTACCCAATGACCAGACCGGGCTACTTCGCTTGGAGGAATGCACTGAAGAATCAGCAGGCTGATATTGTCAAAGATATTTGCCTCGATTGCGGGTATGATGCAGCGGAGGCGGGGCGCGTTGCCTCATTGGTTCGCAAAGAAAATATGAAGCAGGATGAGGAGTGCCAGGCCTTGGAAGATGTAGCATGTCTCGTATTTTTGGATGACCAATTGGAGAAGTTCGAGAAAGAACATGACGAGGAGAAGATTGTGAGCATTCTAAGGAAAACTTGGGCGAAAATGTCAGCGAAGGGACATGGATTAGCCTTGCAGATTGAAATGTCGGACCGCGCAAAGGAGCTCATTACGAAAGCTCTATCTCTGTGAATTTGGATTCGGGCACAGATGCTGCATTGTTCATTTGCAGGCCCACTACCAAGAACCAAGAACCGTGCAACAGAAACTGCAAGTGACGCCAATATACTAAAATTTCAATCAATCAAAACGGATGCGAAATAAGCCCACACTATGGACACGGGTTTTGGTCCTAATGTGAATTCGAAACTGTATCTAGGTAGGTAGATCCAAGTACGAGTAACGACAGTCGGGGAACCAAAATAACATCTGGGGCTTTTGACCTATCCACCATGTTCTGTATTATCAATCAGTCGAACCAAAGCAACTGCTGCCCCCGCAGCCACTCCTCCGACCAAAACCATCTGAACTCCACCCTTTAAACCGGCTACGACATTGTCTCTTCCCTTCCACCCTCGCACAATGCCCGTTTTGATATAGCCAAACACCAACAGCGTAACAGCCATAACTCCTACGCTATACTTGAGCGCTGTCAAAACCTGATTGCAGATAATGTATGGGATGAGCGGTATAAATCCTCCAACGAAGTACCCTATAGCAAGTGTGATTGCAGAGATATAAGCTTGGTTGCGATCTGGTTCAGGTTGTTTATGGTAAAATGCCAGCAGGAATTCCATCAGCTGCTTGGGGGAGCTGTGCAATGTCGAACTCATCTCTGAAACCGGATGATCGGGAAGACTATAGGGAGCAAACACTTCTCTAACCATTGACGTTGTCTCGCAAGAGCATGAAGAGACAAGATCGGTTACCTCGCGCTTGGCTGTCTCGTATGATTCTCTAATAAAGGAAAGGTAACGGGTCAGCTTCGAGTCGTGAACCTGGAACCTTTGATTTGAAAAACGCTCACATTTCGCTTCTCGCACCCACATAACCGCCCAGCCCCATCGAGATGGCCCCAGCAACGAGCTCTGCCAGGCTGCCCAGGACTACAACTTTCGTATTGCCGAAAGCTGACAGTCCAGCACTCAAAGCGAAAGGCACCGTAAGGCCATCTGATAATCCCAATATTGCATCTGATATTACTCTAGGATTTACCCTGCTACGTGAAGCCTGACTCTCGTCCGAATCATTGCTTCTGGTACGTGTGCAGGGGACAGTTCGGTACTGCAGCCAGTCTTGCGCCTCGGGGTCGGGATCGCCTGCAGCGCGTCGCTGACACCTTCCGTGCGTACGGGGAAGCAGAGGTTCTCCTAAACAAATTCGTTCATTCTCGCATGAGTTATCAAGGCATGCGCACGAGGGGACGGGGATAACGGGGTACTTACTCGCATCCTGGCTTGAAGATCGGTGTTTCGAAAACTGATCGTCGCCCGACGTGGTTCTACCATTGTTTGGTGCCATCCACGAAAATATGTTGCGCAGAAGGGCCATGCACGTTCTCTCTTAAAGTTATTGATGGCGCCTTAGGGCATATCACCGGAGAGCAGGCAGATCGGGTCGAAGAATAGGCGTGGGAAGTCTATATCAAGAGGGCGTGGCGCACTATCGATATCGTAGAGCTAAGGACGATATCAGGAGATGAATTGTATAGGATGCCTTAAGTAAAAGAGACGGCCAACGAGCGGTTGGATGATGTGTCAAGTTTGAGTTTTTTCTTCCTTACCCCCGTTCAACATCATTTTATCTTTGTCTACCCTGCCATTTATACCTTGCCACCTCCCCGTGTGGTCCCATCCTCCAACGTCAAAAGCTTCGGTTGAGCTTCCATAGAATTTCCAATTCCAAACCTTGTTAGAGCCCCAGCCAATCAGCACAGCGATAAATGTAAGTCATTTGATTTTATGCGTCAGGAATATTCAAACGAATCAAAGTCTAGTTTTATCTCAGTAAAACTCAAGAGTCCCCCGCTCAAAAAGCAGCATTCAACTTATAGCGGCATTAAATCATTTCTACCATTTCTACACTAACTAGATTAGAAAGTGATATCACATAATCTGAGCTTACTCAATTTCTAACAGAGTGTAGAAGATGTTATCAACTGTGCCAAGTGCATCTCACTATGTATGTATGTGCTGTACATTCAAATATATTGCTTGTTCTTCCAGGTTCGTTTCAGGCACCTCCTTCTCGCTTCGCATACTCCTCCTCCATGCGCTCCTCAAACAATCGGTCTGCTTCCTCCTTGCTCAGTTGTCCGTTTCCTGATTGTCCAGTCGTATGCGATGATGGATCTGCAGTGGTTGTGGAACCCGGCTGTGCTTGTTGCGGTTGTGGGGGCGATTGCGATTGCGATTGCTGCTGCTGCTGGTGCGAGGTAGAGGACGTGGATCTGGTGCCAGCCCCTAAAGACGAGGTATTGAGCGGGATGGGCATATTGGTGCGAGTAGTGGGAGTGTTTGTGTTTTTATTTGATAGATTGCAAATTTGGGTTGAGTTCTCTATGTTTGGAAAAATATGTAGGGTAAAATGGTTCCCTTCGCAACAGGATAGGTGGCAGATTGTGGTCTTTTATAGTGGCTTTCTGTGGCAATTCACAGAGGATGGCCTTCGAAAAGTTGCCTGTCCAGTCTTACAAGGATCCGCTAAGGAGTTTAGCAGCCCTTGTTGTTGGTTATTTAGGTGTGGAGTTTTGGTCAACGTCATCGGGAAACTCGGCCAATGCTTTAGTTACCTTGCAGGGCCGCTGGATTTTATACCTCAGCCTTGGAAATCTTATTTCAAGCCAATCACGTGAACAGCTTTAAGGGATGAAGTCTCCGGGATGGCCTATTAAACAAAATCTCACAAAGGATAGACAATTAATCGGCTAGCACATGCGGCAAATGGTACTCGAAGAAGGCATTTAACAGGTAGCACGGGTTAATATGAATTCATCCCCTATTGAGTGCTGATAACTTTTCTTCTACTCCTAGCACATCAATATGGAATTGTCCAGAATCCCAAATAGAGGCAGTATATTATGGGAAACAACGGTCTGTAAACTCTTGCACTGCAGACAAGTAGAATTGCCGTTAACCAATTTTAGACATCTACAAATTCCCTATTCAACACCGCCATGTTCTCCAACGCTCATTTCATATACACTATCCTCAAGAGAGGGACTCTCAACGACTTTACCCATCGGAGCGCGACCCTTGCGTCTCTTGCCCTTTCCTTTCCCATCACCTGTGGATATCGGTGCCTCCCTTATCCAGCGTGAGATACACTCCGCCCGCTCAGTGCTAATGGGATACTCTTTACCATCTTCCTGTGCCCAGCGTTTAATGGCTGGTCCCAATTGCGGGTTAATGCCGCCGCCTTCCCTCCGGTAGCTCTCAGCTCTCTTCTCGCGTGCCCGCACCGCTGCACGAAAGCTTTCTTCGTCTTCAACACGGTCGTCCGCGAGCGCTTCAATGATCACATCGTGTTTGCGACGATCCCGCACTTCCTCCGAGGTCACCTCCTTCTTTTCAGAGCCCGGGTGGCCGGGAAGTGGGGCGGGAGCGCAAAGCGCTTCCCACGATTGCTTGAGACCTATCCAGTTGTCGACACGGTGAAGTACTTCGATCCAATCTGCTCGGGCTGGGGATCGAGGTGCGAGGAAAATTGGGTAGCCGTCACAGACGCGGGCTAGACGCGCAACCATGTGGGCGTGACGGAGAAGTTCCTTGGGGGATGTTTGAACGAGAGCATGGCAGAGAAGGAGGGAATGGAGTGCATCGGTCAGCAATGGGTGATAGGTTACAGCTTCATGACAATCGTAGTTCGCGAGAAGAGCTGCATCATCGTAGGCGGACGATATTCCCAACCCATTTCTTCGGGCAGGCACCAATTCTTGAGAGTCCGGGGGGTAAGATGGAAGATTAAGCGGGGGTTGTTCGGAGAACAGAACGGATAGCGGGTATACGTCCGTAGGAGGAAGCAGATACTGGTCTTGAGCACCCCCACCGCCTTCAGAACTCGGAGATAGCGGAGGACTAGTGTCGACACCCGGCGTGTGCGCAGTCTCTTGGAAGTGGCTGGCTTGCGCAAGAGAGCCTCTTGACCTGTCGTGTCCCCCAGGTGTAATGTTAACTTTGCGGAGAAATTCTTCAGCAATTTCAGCCGGTAAACCGGGGGTATAGTCGAAGTGGGAAAGAAACTTCACGTAATCACGCAGCGCACGACTAGCATTAGTCTTGACAATTTTCCGCGCTTCGAGCCATCGTCGATAGGCTTCTTTCCCAACAGGGGATAATGCGGGCGTGTTGCTACCTTCTCCGTCCGAATTTGTGTTTGAAGCTTGTTCCTTTTGATAATTTTTTAATGCATCAAGTGCAGAATTGATATTTTGGCAGGCGATCGTTAGATACACCCCTCCACGATGAAATAAGAGCTGAGGTTCCAAGCTACTTGGTTGATCCTTCTCATCCACCTTCAAGCCATACCTGAAATCTCTGGGCAATGGTAGTCTCCTCCTGCTCTCGCTTGCAAGCTCCATCTGATCCTGTCTGGTCCCATGCTGTGTTGCGTAGAGTCGGCAAACACCTAGCCCTTCTGTCAAGTCTCTGGCAGCACCCACAAAATCATCCTTAAAAACTCTCGTAACCGCTCTAGTTCGGTAAACAGCTCCCTCACGGGGCCTGCTTGCAATCACCTCGTCCAAGGGTTGTAGAGTGGTACACTGTGCAAGAGATCGAGAAGGGATCTTCTCATGGAAAAAGTGAACGTATTTAGCGTCTGAGTCATGTTCATTGCGCTGGAGAACCATCTTCGCCACCTCTTCCAGCGCGGAAGCAGACTGCATGGTAGCGACGCTGGCAGCAATTTCATCCAGATGGTATGCTCGGGAGAGCTTCTGGGTAGCGTGCTCCCGCATCCGGTGTCTCCGCTCCTTGCTCAATTTGGCAGTCCCAACACCTCCTCCTCCTAAGCCTAGACCTAACACCGCGCTACTTCCGCCACTTAATAACCCATTGCTAGCATTCAGTGAGTTGCTGAGGGCGGACGATGTAGTTCCGTTAGCTGCGCGGACAGCCAGATCGGTAGCTTCCTCAATCAAGCGGCGAATCTTTACGAGGTCAAAGAACACAGCGGGGTCAATGGGCTGGGGGCGAGGGGATGCATAATTGCTATATGCAAGGCTCTCCAAGACTTCTGGGGGTAACTGAAGCCACGGTCCGTGAAAGGAGGAAATGTACCGCCAGTGCCTGGTTTGGAGAGTTATGCGGAGTTTAGTAGATGGGTTACAAAGCGAATTGGACATTGGTAAAGAAAATACACTCAGCAGGGAAATCGGCATACTTGTTGCGGCATATTATCAGAGCGGAGGTTGACTGTTTAGTGGTCTTTGTCTTGGAGTCTTTTGAAGATGGTTCTGGCGGCGACTTCGATGCTGCAGAATTAATTGGTAGTGGTGACAGCGCTGTTGAGACAGGGTGGTCGTCCCTTGGGCTCCCAGCCAGTTCTTCCTTCGCACTCAAGCCATTCTGCGACTTCTTTTTCCTAGTCATGCCGGTGCAACTTGCAAGCTGGCCCAAGTCTTCTCGTAGACCTGGTGACTGGCGATTCAATGGGTCGTCCTGGTTGGAGTGGAACAATATTGACTTTTTTTTGGGTTTGGCCGAAAAAAATACTTCTAGCTTTGATATCGACATCACGTCTTCGTCAATGTTGGCGACCGCCGATATTTACCAAGTAGCTACCACAACAGGTTAGGAAAAGTTACTTCTACAAATTATTTTACTGCTTACGAATAACGGCGGAGACATCCATAAACGGAATATTACAGATAAGGCATAACATGCGTGTAGATCTCAGCAGGGCTTGGAAGTTCAGGAATGTGGTGGCGGACAAAAGGAATGCGCGAATTCTTGTCCCGGGATCTTTCAAAGTTTTGCCTATAATTTATATGTATTGATTCCATCGGGGTGTTCCCTTTCTGAATGTTCCTTTGTTGCGCAAAACCAGTGTCGAGCACATGATTCATAACTTCTTTAATTTCTCAATTAAACAGCCTCCGCTGCTCTAAATAGGAAGCAAAACGCAGTGCTTTCGTACTTTGAAGTTGATACACACCAAATAGAATGTCGGGTTTGTATAATAAATATATTTAACGTCCGGGGTATCTATTCCGCACTCAGGGCCAGACAAGCGTCTACAGCAAGACCAACTCTAAAAGCAAGACAACATACAGGTCAGTTCCGCTCACAGAAACCAGCAAGGAGTTGATTCCTACTCACCTGCCTTCTTTCATCCTCACGACATCGTCGATGAGATCCTTGTCCAGATTTGGGAACATTCCCGATAAAGTTCTTTTTATTCGCATTAGCAGACGTAGGGAGCAATAAAGATGCATCGAGATATTTCAACTTACTCGACTACATTGTTATGTTCTGCTCGCTGTATCCGGCGCGCCTCAGCCGCCTCCGCGCTTGCCTGGCGAGCGGCGGCTTCTTGAGCATCGAGCTTGCTATTTTGCTGTGGGGCGATGTCTTCTCTCCCACGCTGTCTCTCGGTTGAACGCCGCGCTTCATTTGTTCGTTGTGTGTTTAAAAGATTCGGTGGGGGGACCGGTTGTTGAGCGACTGGCTGTGGTGATTCTTCAGAGAATATTCGCCCAATAGTGGTAAGAGGTTTCTGGATTGTGCGTAACAGCCCTGCTACAGCTACGTTCTCTTCGCTGCTACCAAACTGATGGGTGTCTTTCCGTCTCGAATAGGACTCTCCTTCCGTAGAATTCCGTGGTGTCACTTCAGGTTCACTTAGTGTTGATTTTTCTGGCTGCATGACGGGAGGGCCTGCAGCTTCCTCATTCCGCTCTGCTATTGCGGATACAGCAGCCTCAACATTTCGTTCAAATTCCTCGTCGCTAATCGTAAGGCTAGTTCGATCAAGTGTTTCAATGAACTGGATAGCACCAGACTACAAGAATAGAATAGTTAGTAAAAATTATAGTATTGGGAATAAATACCACCCAATCGTACCAATGAAGATAAGTAATAGCCTGCTTCGCCAGCCAGTTTATCTTGGTTTCGGAACCGAAGAATATATTGTATATTTGAAACTAGATGTTCTGGATTTGCCTTTAAGACGACATAGATTAAGAGAGGAACAAACGAGTCCGCCGATGTATCTCCACTTTGCGCGTTCCGGAGCAAGCCTATGGACTGTCAGCTTGAGATGAAATAGGAGCCGAATGCATTCACGGTGTCGTACCAAATATCACTTTGCAGCAGTTCAAAACACATATGACCTTGTCTCGGGGAGCACGATAACCCTTGATCTTCAAAAGCTCTATCAAATTTGGTTAGGGACAGTCTTATCCAACAACGTTCCGTGCCGTACATACCTTGTTGCGCAAGAGCCAAGAAGCGTCGTCCGTTAGGGCCAACCGGAGGAATATCAAGGTGCTCTTCTCGTATCCAACTATAAATACGGACTTTCTGGGCTAATATCTCATCGCGCTCAACATCCTCCTGATGTTGCCCCCTTCGCCCAGGCCCTAGGTATCTATCCAAATCCTTCTTCCTACCTCTGCTTCTACTTCGAGAAGAAGTAGGGGGCGGTGGTATGGCAGGCGAAAACGTTTGCGAATACAACCTGTTCATAACAAGCTTTTCCATTCCTTCTTTGGCGTTGTCAAATTCAACGTCAGATACCTCCCTCCAAACTTCACACTGCGCCATCTTGTTTGTAATGAACGCGAGAAAATCGCTGATTATTTTCACTTGTTCATGAACCATCCATTGCTTTTTTCCAAACTCAGTTAGAAAAGACCGAAGGAACTTTGCTACAGGATCTGCAGTCCGATGGCGGAGTTGCTCAAGGAAACGATGGAAATCGAAGGGCTGGTCCGGTTCTGGCTCAAGAGGAGGCGGGCGCGATGCGGAATTTGAAGAGGGAGCCAACTCCGCCCCAGCAGGACTTTGGGAGTTGGTTGTGGGGGACTTCGGAGGTACAGCGGGTGCGGAGATTATGTGGGAGCCAATGCTTTGGATGGACCCTGGGCGCGATTTCCATGAATTGGAAACACAAGTTTCAACAGAACCACCTGGCGCAGCGAGGGGCTCCAAGCTTGACTTGCGCGGTGGGAAGTGTGCCTGTCCAGGGAGGAAGTGTTCGGCCAATTCAAGTCGAGGCGACATAAGTTCCCCTTGTCCCAGATGTTTCGTGTCATCTGTAAACTGGTCCATAATACTTTGTATTTCTGACTGTGAATCTTCGTCCTTCTGTACTTCGGTTTGCGCCTGCTTGGCAACGCCTTCGTCGCAGGGACCACCTCCTGGCACCTGTGGCAGGTCTTTTTCTGTATAATCAGCTGATATTTCTAGAGGTGATTGTGGCACCTGTGGCGTCTTCGGGGTAGGGTCTAGATAAGGTTTTTCATCTTGAGTGGGCGATGGTGAAGTCGAATCGATGTCTGTCTTTAGGGCCGATGGCCGTGTGCGCTCAGCTTCTCGAGAAGAAACCGCCAGCCTCTCTATTTCTTGGACGGGGATATTTATATCAACACGGTCGTCCTGAGCCCCAGGCGGGTCAGGCGTAGCTGAGCTCTGTGCCATTCCGACAATTTCAGTGTCGTTATCATTAGTTTCCTTCTGTTCTGCTTCATTCATCGTGCTGGCCGAGAATCCAGGGGGAGTATGTTCATAGCTGCCGGAAAACGGACGTGTCTTAGGTTCTGAGCCGTCTGCCTTTGAATGGTCTGTCTGCGCCCTTACGACATCAGAGCCAGGTTGCTGACTCTCTGGCTGTCGTGGGGCGTTACCTCCTGGTAGGCACTCTCGGGGCTCGGGGGAGGACATAAGCTGCACATGGAGCCTGGCTGGGTCAAGTCGTAGGGGTGAATTCAAGGTGCAGCGCCCATGCTGAGGCTCTCGTAGAGAGATAGGTATTCTCGACTGAGAATATTCGACACGGTTCCTATTAGCCTCAGGATTTCTGGAACAGCCTCTGTGTCTACGGATAGTCAAGGTATATATATATATATAATATTGTCCGATTCGGGGAGGTTCTGATGCTGTCATGCGGATTTGTCCCTCAATTCGGAATATTGTTGCACCGACCAGAATATAACTAGGTATTAGCTAAGTGGTCACATGATTATATTCAAGCGTCCGCAAAAATCGGCATCCAGAAACCATATATATATATATTGCTGTTGCAAAAATCATATCTCAACGGCGCAGGAAGCAGCTCAGAGCGCGATGTGCGGCATATTCTTCTCCTTGAGCGCAAGGGAATACGTACCGCCTGACGAGGAAACGACTCAGCTCCTGCAAAATAGAGGTCCCGATAGTTTTAAGAGGCACACTATTCACTTACACCGTCCGAAGGAAGCTGGGCAGGACTTCGAAGACGTTCCTACATCCCTCTACCTAACTTATATTTCAACAGTACTGGCTCTTCGGGGGGATCATCTCCAGGTTCAACCCCTTGTAGACTCCGCCAGCCGGTCGGTCTTATGCTGGAACGGGGAGGCTTGGAAAATCCATAACAATCCAGTTCAGGGGAATGATGCACAGTTTGTTTTTCAATTGCTGTTAAAGGCCATACAGCCATCCAAATATCCAGATGGCTTACTGCCGTCTCAAACCGCGGAGAGTCAATGTTTAATTAAGGTAACTCACACCGTGGGTGCCATTTCAGGTCCATTTTCGTTTGTATTCTACGACGGATATCACCAGAGGATCTTCTATGGAAGAGATCGTCTAGGAAGACGGGCACTACTGAGTGGATGGGACAGTTCCGGAAGTTTCAAAATTGCCAGTATTTGTGATGGGACCTCGTCCAAACATTTCGAAGAAGTCGAAGCTGATGGCATTCATATGATCGACCTTGCTGCCCTTTTCCAAACTACTGGCTGTAACGAAACCCCATCCGATGCATTGCGTTCAATATTCACCATAAAAACTTTGAATTGGAGAAACGAAATAACTCCCGATTCAGAAGGGGATTTTATTGTATGTTTACCCCCCACAATGGTCTCTAAACCCTTACCAACTAATCCTTGTGTGTAGGTATACCATTTACCTCACATGAACAAATCTGTCTTTATAAACGGGATTCCTCCACTGCTTCAAACAAACTCACCATCCATAGAGAAATTGGAGCTCAAGCTTCGTGAATCACTAAAGCTTCGACTAAGCAATATTCCAAAGCCTCCCCTTTACTCATCACATTATAGGTCTAAAGTAGCTGTTCTTTTCTCGGGAGGCCTTGATTGCACCATACTCGCAAGACTAGCACACGATATCCTTCCCATAGATGAGCCAATTGATCTTCTTAATGTGGCATTTGAAAATCCTAGAGTTGCAGCTGCGGCTGCTTCCTTATCTTCCAATCCAACAACTGCACCACTGTCCATATATGAAGCCTGCCCAGATCGAATAACGGGGCGATCATCCCACATGGAGCTGCAAAATATATGCCCCGATAGGATCTGGCGGTTTGTTGCCATCAACATTCCGTACGCAGAAACGTTAAATCATCGAGAAAAGATCAGACGCTTGATGCGACCCCACAACACTGAGATGGATCTCTCCATTGCCTGTGCCCTCTATTTTGCATCGCGTGGGATAGGGGAAATCACAAGCGATACGGACGAACATGCTAGCATACTGTATACAACAACTGCACGGGTTCTGCTCTCCGGACTGGGTGCCGACGAGGTTTTCGCGGGTTATACAAGACATGCAACTGCGTTCAACCGGCGTGGCTTCCAGGGGCTTGTGGACGAAATTGCTTTGGATGTTGGACGTCTGGGCAAACGAAACCTGGGACGGGATGATCGTGTTATCTGTCACTGGGGCCGTGAGGCCAGATATCCGTATCTCGACGAGGACTTCTTAGCTTGGGCTCTTGCCTGCCCCGTTTGGGAGAAATGTGGATTTGGAGCGTTGCCCTTAAGTCTAGCTAGCGTTCCTAGCAATATGGAAGAATTAGGAGGAGCGGAGCAGTCCTTAGAGCCCGGGAAAAGATCTCTCCGGCTCCTCGCATGGAAACTTGGTATGGAAAATGTTGCCCGTGAAAAGAAGAGAGCGATACAATTCGGATCTCGAACCGCGAAGATGGAAAGCGGGCGAAGCAAGGGAACTCAGATCCTAGCGTGAAGTATTCCGTACTCATTTGTGGTTCGAGTCCAAAGCATATCATTGGGTGCCGAAAATCTATACCCATTTGTCTCCAAGCCGCATGTCCCTCTGACAAGCCTTCCAACATTGAGGCTACCAGGAAATGAACGCAGCGATGATGACAATAAACAGATACTTCTGATGGCTAGTTATTCGCGGACAGAAAACCATATCTCTCCTTGGCCCATGCCTTTGCTGAGACATAGTGTTTTCTGCGGTGAATTTGCTTGATGCAACATTAAAAGGCAAGTCTGAGCTGTGTTCTTTTATAAGTTTTGTGATGCTGTGCAGCTTGCACTGCTACATACCAGATGGCCTTTCTGCGATGGAAGGTTTTTTCCACGCACTAAGGATCAGTGCTCTTCCAATTTAAGCTGAGAATGGTATCACGGTGTGATACTGCGCGGGAAAGGGCGCGGGGTTGCTCTCTTCATCGGGAGTCAAGTACATAACAAAAGTTCAATAGTTATTACTATGAATCTATTCCTATATTCACACCATTCATAACCTATCCTATCTAGATTTACCTGTGATCTTTAACAAATTTCTTTCCCTCTTCCTTTATATGAACCTTGAAGCGGCGGAGGAGAACTACCCCATGTCGAAACCAACCTTATGCAAAAAATGTTGTAGTGTAGGCACCAAGTACCCTTCGAGATCATTTGGCACCGAAACTGCGAGCACAAAACGCTTGAACTCCTCCAATTCGTATTCCTTAAAGTAATGGCTTGGCGCAAACCAAGTCTAAATCCCATCGCGCGTAATTTAGCAGCTGAGGGATCCGACGAAGCCGGCCGGACGACCACACCTTCGTCGAAACGAACTGCAAACTTACTGGGGGTCCTTCAACTTCCGTCTCGACTTCTCGAGCGCTGCGGGAAATCTCCCATCATCCCATCACCATACCATTCGGTCATGGAATCATGCATTTTTGCGCTAGTGCTACAATCCACACCACAGTGGCGTGGGCATCTTTTAAAACTGAACCTCCGCGTACCCCTAGCTGCGCGGGAAGCTAGGTAAACGCAGTCAGCACCATTGACGATTGATGGGTTTCTTCCAGGCCTGTCACCGAAAATGCCTAGCAGAGAAGAAGGGATTCAATGAAACGTCAACTTCCGTTGATGTCAGCCAGTCGAGCGGAGGGACATGTCGCCGGAGGAAAATGGTACTCCAGTATGGGATCTAAGCCATGCGGCATCTGGGGTGATGCCTGGGCCCTTCGACATTTCAAATTGATATACCATCGTTGTTCTCCTTGTTTTGTGTTAGCACCCTAGCAACTACATAGGTGAATAGTACTTTAAGTGAATGGTATCGTGCGATCTGTGTATGTAGGTTGTATGTAGTTGTATGTCAGAACCGTGAGCAAATCCGCGTACTTAATATTTGTATTTAGGACGGACTCTCTTCGTAATATAAAATCGAATAGACGTGAAATGCAGAAGGGATCGGACCGAGAAACTTTTTGATATTTTTCGAAGCTTTCGCATGGGGGAAGGAGCCTCGAGGCAAAACCACGGTTGAGATGTGTTCTCCAAAAATATCAACGAAAGTGGCGAGTTAGAACACTAATAAATACTCAGGAAATTTCGAGATTGGGTCTGCATTTTATCCCGAACTTTGCTAAATTTATATCGAATTTCGAGGGTAACTTGTGAAGAGACCCTTGGTAGGCTAATCACCAGATATCGATTTCAGAGTTGGGCTCCGTAGTTGGGTGCAACCAGCCCCTCTTGCTTGACGGTTTGCCCTGCTTTGTCCTTTAAATGCTAACTTACCGTTAGTTATATGTTTCGCGGCCTCTCGCTTTGATGCTTGATTCTCAATAATAATCTGCACCCATATTCCCCTTCTCGGTCTACGGAGTTCACGGGCTTACTGCGTAGACACCCCCATAACTAATCGCAGTCAGTCATGGCCTTCCCTATACAGTTTAGCATCTTGTAAGAATGGCGTTTTGGGGCGTATTTAGTGCAAGCCACTATAAGCCACTATCACTGCAGTGCAGTGGGTCTGTTCCTGCGATGTTTTCACACCGATCCGTACCTTACGCAGTACAACCTACTTGCGTAGTATCCGGAAAGCTTTAGCGCCGTAAGGCCTTCCTTATATGGTTAGATCCTAACTAAATCTTTATATTACATACACAAATATGAATTGATTAGTTAGACAATATATATAATTGTACTCCGTACGGAGTATACAGAATCAATAATACAACAATCAAAATTACAGAGAAGCCCCTATCTTCTTAGCGTCATGCCACAATTCTGCTGATTAAACCTAGATAGGAAGGCGGCGCGTACTAGATTCCATCTACTCCGTACTACTCCGTACTAGGAACTGTATTATTTGTGTACTTGTAGCTTTGCAGAACTTTGCTTTTGATTCTCCTTCACTAGTTACCAGACAAACGGACGGACAGCTACAGCCAGGTAATTCACAGCTTTTCCTATCTGCCGCTCCCAAGGCAGGTAACCTACCTGTCCATAACTACATGAAATGTCAGGTGAAATGCAGCAAAAGGTTAATCAAAGCCTAGCTGTTGTTTCCTGTTTTAGTCCTTCCATTCATTCATAAGATGCAGATAACCTTTGACGACAGAGCGGTATGCGGTGGAACGAACGGAGCTGTGGCCGGTGGGGAGTTGATGGCATTCAACGGCGTGCTCAGTTACACCGACTCTCCCCGAGGGATTAGGTAACTTAAAAGAAACCTTTGAACTTCTCCCTCACAACAGACAAATGGAGCTCCGATGAATAAGGATGATGAACCGAATTTGAGATCAAAAAGGCTAAACTCGGACGATGATGTTGTTACTTTGTGGCTCGGACGAAGCTTGACGAATTGTTTGACTTCTTTCAAACAGCTTGTTCGACCAAAGAAGGGCAAACATTTGGCTGTGGAAAAGCTGAACCATTTTATTATGGGAGAAGGCGAAGCGGCCTTCGAAGTTTGGAACTACGGCTGTGCCATACCTGATAAATATCACACAGTTCTTCTTTCTGTATTATTTTTTTCCCGCCAGAAGGAGGAAATTTCTCGTGAACAGACAACCAAATATTTAGCAGCGATCATGATAACGACCAAGGATCATCGTATTATTATTTATTGGCAGTCGCATTTTGCGCCATTTTTTGGCTGGGCTTTGCTCCTCCCAAGATTATGGACACCAGCCCCCAAAATACCCCTCCTTTTCAGGGTCTCTAACCAGTGACCAACCACTATTCCGGGCTAAGGCATACGCGGCCGGCACAGTTCCCGGACAATAATGGACCCATTCCGCCAGTTTTCCATGAACTTTGCTTTTGGATTCAGAGTCAAACAGGATATATGCGAAGAGTGCCGGCTGGTATGTGCAGTGCATTTGCAGCTGATTGTTGTTCACGGCAAATGATTCGAAATATTGTTTGACTCAGGCAATCCTTACTCGTTAAGTGAAATACCGCCGGTCCTGGAAGACAACCTAGCTCTTTTTTTTGAAAATACGATGGAGGGCAGAGCTGAGACAGTTCTGAGTTGTCATGGTGCGAAGTAGTTCATCATAGTCAGTCTGAAGTAAAACAGAAATGGCTGTACGAATGGATGAATGGGAAGGAGAACGTTGCCGTGGCCGTCAACAATAATCGCAATGTAAGGACATCATCCCTTTGAGATCGGTTTCGGTAGAACTAGTGGTGGTTGAGCATACTGCGTAGACATAGTTACATAGATATACTCCGTACTCCGTACATACCTCTCCGTGTCTTGCGGGGGGAAGTCTCGGATATCCCAACCGTTGTTCAACTGGGGTAATTAACTTAATAATAATACTGGGGCAAGTCTCCGTTGGGTCCGGCGGCGGCACTTCAGCCTCACTAACTATGAAAAAGCGTAGTACATGCATTTGTATGGGTGGTGGGAGATGGGCGATGTACCGTACCCCAGCACGAGCCAACTCGTACTAGCCTAACCTGGCCACATCCACATCCAACCACCAACCTTTCATCTCCTCCACTCCAACTCTCTATCCCATCTCATCCCACACAATCTCACCCACGGCCGTCGACTGTTTTCGATTTAGATCCTCTTTCTCTCCCTATCCTTGTCGTCCTTGACAGTCTGATCACTGTCGCTGTCTTTCTATCCTTTTCTCTGTCTGCGTCTGTCGTTCGCCTCCGTTGGACTTGCCCCGTACGCCCGATTACGAACCGCCCAACTCTGCAAACTTTGCCTGCCGTCCGCCCTCAACCCAACGCCACTCATTAGATTCCACACACCCAACACACCCACAAATATATAGGGCTGATAAAATCTGGTTCTAGGTAACCTGGAATTGGCTGTCCTCTGACGGCTGGTTCCGTTTGAACCTTCCTGCGAGATCCGCCTACATATGCCTGTCTCCCCTATCCCCTCTTGAAATTTATTTATTATCTGGCTTGGTTACATACCTGCACAACTTTGACCGCACCTTCTACTTCGTTAAGGACTGGCGTTAACATACAGATACCGTTGGATGGCTGTCTACGTTTGCTGAGATCAAGGAATGGTAATGCGCCGTGTGGAGTCAGAATCTGATTTCGCCTATACTCGCGCCCAGTAATCGGCACAGCAGTCATGGCTACAAGCACTCAAGCGGGGACCTTCCCCATACAGCCGACAAATACCAGTTCCTCGGACAACAGTTCCGGGGGTCCTACGAGTTCACCTTTGCTATTCTTTGTAGCGTTGGGGTTTGGTGTGGTTTTCACCAATCTCTGGTAAGACTTCATCAATCATGGCGGTGCTAGAAGCGATATTGTTAAGTCTAATTCGGAATGTCTTGGTAGGATTATCGTTGGCGTAAAATACTGCTTCAGGTACAATCAGCGCAACAGACAAATACGAAACGAAGAGAATGGCGACCCCATTGATCTGGTTACCGTTCCAAGAACCCATCGGAGACGGCGCGAAAAGAAGCTTATGAGCATGGACGATGTCAATGCCCGCTTTCCTTTGATGAAGTACAAAACCTGGCGGGCAACCCGTGCGGATGAAGGGCTTCCAACTGCTGGGGGCATACAGGCGCCAACTAGTAGACCGCAGAGTTTGAAGAATGAAGGGGGAAGCATCATACTCTCATCCGCAGAAAACCAAGAAACTATCGTCCAGAGTTATCCGACCACAAATGCCGAATCATCAAATGAGCCAAATCCACAAACAGAGCCGGAAGGCGTAATTCTGCCTGCTGTGCAGAAGGAAACCATTGCTTCTAGGGTGGAAAGCAGGCCCTCAACCGAACATTTAAAAGAAACATCAGGATCCATGGAGGACGACGATGACGCCGATGAACACATCCGTAACGCTGTCCCTGCCGAACTACTTGCGAACCCTGGGGATACCTGCGCCATCTGTCTTGATACGATTGAAGACGACGACGACGTCCGTGGTCTCAGCTGTGGTCATGCGTTCCATGCATCCTGCTTGGACCCTTGGTTGACAAGCCGACGCGCATGTTGCCCTCTATGCAAAGCTGATTTTTACGTTCCGAAACCGCGCCCGGAGGGTGCGGAAGGAAACCAGACTAGCTCTTCTGGTCGCAGCAGGCGCAATTTGAATCGAAATAATGACCCTACAGAACCAGAGCGCGCTTTCTTCGCTGGCCGGGCCAACCCGTTCGTGTCGCGCCTCGTACTTCCAGGACGCTTCATCACCATAGTTCCTCCCGATGAACGATATCCCGGTTTCCCGAGACCTGTTTACGAACTGCGAAACTCATCTCGTCGAGGGCGGTCCAATTCTTCAAATAACGCGGCAGATGGCTCAACGACATGGAGATCACGACTCCCTTCCATTAATTTCCCACCTATAACCTTTTCTCGATTCCGGCTTCCAGGTAGGAGGAACCAGAACGCAACGGAACAGGCTTCCACCACCCCTAATGAACCATCGCCACGGCAACTTGAATCGGGGCTTACCTGAATCTTCTTGTGCTTCGCAAGCCAGATCCATGCAACCAGACGTGCGTAAATGCCGTAATGACTTGCCAATCCCAGTGTATAATTGAGGAAGCCGATTTTTCTTTTCTCATATCTTAGCAATGCACCACCTTACCTTTAAATCTCATATGGACATATATCCCGGCGAACACTCAACGATTACCGCTTTCAATCATCTCACGCCTATTTTTGGTGCATTCCTACATCCTACACTCTGTATTCTGATGAAGCAACGGACTGGCGCCTTTCTAACGGACTGACCACCTTCCACTAGCTAGATATTTCACTCGCTATTCGCATTGCTCTAGGCATTCCAAGAGTAAGATCAAGTTCCCCGGTTGGATTTAGGTATTATCGAGGTTTTGGCAGGAGTACTTCATTTCCGTTTTCGAAGAATAATTTCCTCAGTCCACGAGAGAAGGCTACCGCGCTCACACGCCACAACGCACACCTTCACATCTATATTATATATACGCAACGCGCAGAAAATAGCCGTTTGAGATGTTACGTTTCCATCTGTACACACCACATATTGCACAGACTCCCACCTAGCGACATATGTTCACCCATCCTGGCCTATCGTGTCTGTATTTCGTTTCACGTCTCCAGTCATATCTGTCACGTCCAAGGTGGTTGATCTATTCGCATCACCACCATAAATTTATCACGACCGATCATACATCATTCCCAAGACTTTTAACGCAGTATACCCCAATCCCACTCTCCTCAGTCGACAAATGGTTCCTTTAAGACTAGAAACCTATGTGTATTTTTCCCCACTATCATGCTTTGTTATGCGGACCCTATTATTGCCTTGTGTAGTCTTTTGTGTGTGTGTAGCCCCTTTGCACCTCTTCGTCCACGTTGGTTCTTTATTTTTTTACTTTTTTTATTTTTTATCAATCAAATCGAGCGAACTGTATTTATTTGAGAATTTTCCTATTACGTGTTTTCTTTAGCCAGCCAGATATAGCCGAGGCCAGGTCACATACAATAAATAACTTAGTTATCTTTCTTTGTCTTTTTTTTTAAAAAAAAAAAATATAAAAAAACGGAGTCACGGGGGACTCGTCAGACCATGGAAAGGGAACCAGAGTAAATATTTTGATTTTTTTATGTAAGCTAAGCTCTTTGCTCAATATGGTATAATTGATATTATTTCCCCTATCCAATATCTATCTGTTTTCTGATTACCGCTCCCGGTGGCGGGCTGACACCTGACCCGTTCCTACAGGCATATCCGGCCAGGCAAAAATTTCACTCAAGTTTCCTGTTTATTTGAGAGAGCATGATCGACCATGCCTAGAAAACATTAAGCACATAACATACATACATGTACACCGGTGGTATGGGGGTACATGTGTGTGTATTGTATACATGTACTTGTACATAATTTTAATGGGCGGCTACGGTGACAGTGCCTCGATGCCCGGAACCGGTTTACAGAGACGAGGGTCAGTGTAAAAGACCCAGGCCCACCGGTTTAATACATGCACTGCCCCCTGTTGGAGCATGGCGCTGTGGTTTTATTGAGTGTGGGGAACGAACGGTTATTATTTACGTTTACTCGAGGGGAATATGTGAGACATTGGGGAAGGGCGTGTATGGTATGTGTGTAGGCGGTGGCATGGGCTAATAGCTAATGCCTGTGTAGAGTGCGGATTGCAAAGCAGGATGATTAGGAGATTCTCAGTGTGCTTTGGCGTTGGCAGGGGGGTTCTAGTTCGAGGCGGTGTCACTGTATGTGGTTTGTAGCGAGCGTGTAAATAAATTGCATATTTGCCAACTGAGCGGCATGTAAATTCGGTCAGATGGTCCTTGTGCTGGGTGGGTGATCGTAGTGACCTCAAATAACAATGGGTTTATCGTGATGGGAAAAGTGAGAAACTGGCGAAATGAAGAAAAAGCAGCAAAACACCGGTCGCTTGAACCATTATCGTTATGTATGTTTAATATGGAGTTAGTTAGCACAGAGGTATCCAAGGATGGTGATATATACTACAGGAGACACAAACCAAAAACCAAAAATGGAAGCCAAATTTGGAAAAGAGAGAAAACCCCGTATAAAAGAGATCTTGAGTTGGCAAAATAGATGCAGCTGAAACAAAATGAAAGCAAGAAGCGAGAAAATAGATACGAAAATGTAACTCAGGCAAATACCCACACGCCAATATGAGACCGATAGGAGCAGAAGAAAATAAAATAAAATGGAGAAGTAAGAAATAAACCGTTCATTTTTGCGGTTTTGGCACAGCAACCCCAGCACCAATAACGCTAGGCAACTCTTCCATCCCAACACTAAAGAGCAACCGGATACCTCCCGTAACCGCAATAACCATTAGGATCGTAAGGCTAGCAATAATAAAAAATGGAATGCTGACGTCCTTCTTCTGGCATGCAGCTCCACCCCATTGGACAGTTTTGACGGTACCATCGTCGTTCGTCCGCACAACAGTCCGGTGGCACTTGCAGGCGAAGCAGTCTCCCTTCGCGTTCTCTTTGGATGCAAACTTTCGGTAGCACGATCCGTGGCCAGAGCAATTATTTGTCGCTTCTGTGCAGGTCTCGTTGCTGCTATAGCACACGGGCATCATAGTTGAAGGAAATTTGTGGCCTCGTCGGACGTTTCTTGAGGATCTTGCCTGTATAGTATTCGGCAAGCCGGGCTTCGTTTCTTCAGATCGGTACTTAAGCGTGTGGTACGATGGCGAAGGAGAAGTAAATATCATGACAGAGTCCTGTTTGGAGTCCTTTGCCAGAATACTAAGTTCTGCAATGGTTGCAAAGACGGTTTTCCGTACTGCGGGCGTGTTTGACTGCAAAAAGGGAGATTAGCTGTGTTCGGTCCAAATATATAGGATTCTGTAGTTAGATAATGCGTAACTTACCGTAGATGAAAGCCGCAGAATAGCGGTTGCGCATTCACCTCCCCAGCCCTTGGCACCTCGGGCCAGAAACTGGCGGAATGCCGCTTCCTCCAATATCGAGCTCGTTGCCGAGAAGACATCTTTCTTTGAGGGGCATTGGTTTGCATTCTGAATATAAAATCTACTATTAGTGACTTGAGCGTAAGGGTTTTCAAATTTTTGAGTGGCTCCCACCAGAATTAACGTGCCCTGAAGTCGACCATCTACCTCAAAATCGTATAGACATGGTTTTGACGTAGTCAGCATAGCGGAGGAGTGAGTGAGTAGGTTTTCAACAAAAGATTCCGAGACTAGGTCAGCAGGCGCAGAGGGAATAGTGAAAGAATCGGTCGAATATTTTGAAACAGACGCAACTATTGACGCTTGGGTTAGTATTCTCGACCTGGGTGTCAAACAATTTCTGTCGACGACATACGATCAGGGACATCAACGCCCTCCCAAACAAGTGCCATCTTCGTTGAACAATCGCCAACCGATGTATCGCCCATAATAGGTGTTTGTGCTCCTCCAAACGTATTGAGATCCCGGATAAGGATCTCGTCGACTTGGCCTAACGTTGAACCATCTGCGAGATCTAATCGGCTGGCTAATATTAGCCTCGCTGTCTCTGGAGTCACTACTCGGTTGACCGGTGGCACAGACTGTTGCCGTGTATCAAATGTGTAAGCTCTGGCATCGTAGGCGGCTACACCGGTGATCGCAGCGAGCGAGAGGGGGAGAAATGATAGCAGGCGCCTCATGCTGCAATATGGCTGGTTGACAGCACGACCTACGGAAGGAGAAAACAAGGCGACGAGTGGAAGACCCAGCCAATCCCTGGAGCTGGGAGATCTATAGAGTTTTGGCCTCGTAGTAAAGAAGTTGCAATAGTGGTGTTGTGTCGATTTGATATCGCCCTCGTCGTCGGCGCGTGCGGTTGAACCCCGAGCCCTGGCGTTGGAGCTTCCCGATCCGGCCAAGCGCCTGAATTACCTATTTAGACTTAGCGCCCACTGGTCTCTTGGCATGTCGGAGCGCAACTTACACAAGTAAGGTTTGATATTTGATTGCTGTCAACAAGAATTCTGGGGATTCCTCCTTCTAGCATATAGAATTATCTATTTCTCAATGATATATCCGATTCCAATTCAGATTTAAGCTATTATACCACCTCTTTTTTATATGTTTTTTTTTTCTTTCGTTCCTCTTCTGCATGGTTGAGATAGGACTGACTAGCTTTTCAAAGCTTGGCTGCGACGATTTAAGTGAATTTCTTGCTGTTTGAATCAGGGACCAGAGATGATTCGTAGGCATGACGAACATATTGCTCCAAGTGTATCGCTTGGCTGGGCGTGACTAATTGATGTCATTATGAGCCCACATTTCATGTCTCTGCGCTACATCCCAGGCTGCTGAGAAGACTACAATATATAAATAGCTATAACAACAGTGCTAGTTAATAGGGGATGCTTTATCCTGCTGACTAGAAAATCTTATTCGCAATGTCACTGAATATCTGCGTTACCGCTGTAGATGGGCCATACTGGCCATCTCATCACCGAACTGCTTCTCACAGACGCCAATTTCAAAAGCAGTTTGACTCAGCGGGCTTTCGCTTCATCCTGATGCCAGCCGTTGCAAAGAACTGGAAAAGAACTGGAAAAGCTGGGTGCGAAAATCATTCCGCACATGCTAGGAAAGGCGCAGAAGCTAACTAGGACGCTGGAAGAGACAGGTGCAGATACTGTATGCGTTATTCCGCCAGCGCATAAAAGATAAGTACAATATTACTTGTGAATTGATCGAAGCTACAAAGATGGCCAATGTGCCAAACACGTACTTTATTAGCTCCGTCGGTGCAGACCTTGCTGAGAGAGATAAGCTACCTAGCCCTCGTCAATTCATTGATTTGGAGTGCCCTTTATGTCGTGCAAAGGAGACCCTTCAACTTCAACAGGACATAGCCCAGTGGTAATTCGGTTAAGCCCGAATATACTCTCTCAGAGAAAGGATTGCTATGTCAATAAGAAAATACAGCGCTGGTTTCTATGCAGAAAACCTCTTGCTCTATTCCCCTCAAGCGAAGGAGGGTTACACTACCACTCCCTATTGGGAAGCAGAATAAGTTTGCTCCAACGACCTTAGGACTAAGCTGCCGTTATTGATTTTGATATGCATTAGTCTAACATTGCCACAGGATCTAGCTCAAGTTGTCGCCCATGTTCTCACAGGTACATATCATGTTCCCATTGCCCAGAAGTTTAACATATATTGCCGATATTAACATCCGCCAATCCTTGCTGCGGGAGAGGAGCTTGCCACAGCAGCCAGTCAAGCGCTAGGCACACCATTGAAGTTTAGCACCTTCGAGTAAAAATGCCAAGTTTAAAAGCAAGATCCTAATTTAGTATTTGCTTGAGCAGGGAGGAAGCCAAGAAAATGTTACGCGCGCAAGCAGAAAGCAACGAGTCTGAACTTGAATATCTGCTCGAATATTATTCTTTGGTTTGTGAGGGAAAAACGAACTATATCTCTACCACTGCGTTCCACGACGTGACAGGAAGCCATCCTCAGGAGCCTCCGGCTTTTTTTTAAGACATACAGAGATGAGTTTGTGCCTGAGCATAGCAACAAAAAGAGGAAGACTGGCAAGTAAGAGCCCCAGGGCCTGGTCGGTATTAATGTTTCGCTTGATTGCGCTTCTACTCTTCTCTTGATGAAAAGTATATAGCTTATTGAAAATTTATTTGAATTATTCTATATCATTGCTATCCGTGTCATCCATCAAGCGGCTGTTAATCATCGCGTGAGGAAAGATTTCCATGCTACTACAATCAACAGGGGTTCGCATTCTTACTACTACAATAACTACGTCATGCTCGAAACGCAAGATAAAGGAAACATACCGATCGTGTTAAACTAGTAATAGAGTATTCCACGACGCATCAGTGTACCTTGGAGGGTGCCCCCTCATTTTGATGGTTGTCGTAACCATGATAGCTTCGATTCGAATTCGTTGGCCGATTGCATCTGGAACACTTTCCTGCGGGTCGCAATATAGCCTAGCTGAAATGGTAAGCTCACGAACCGTTCGCAAGGAGTTAGCATTGACCCATATTTTATTGCTTTTGTTGGTTGTCTACAAGCCCTTAAAGCCCTTGGTGTATTTTGCGTGAGATTCAGAGACGGGCGAAATGATAAAGCCGAGGCGAGGTCGGGAGGTAGGCTATTTAAGTGATAGCGATGGCCATAAAGCAGACCCAAATCTTCCCCCTCGAAAAAAACCTTGTTAAGAGTGTTGCCTTTAATGTACTGAATGAACACTTGCTCAATTCCAATGCATATCCGAGATTCCCTAAACACCACTTAAAGCCCAGAACAGTGAAGAAAGTGAGAATGAAAATGAGGAAGGAAAAACAAAGCATCATTTTTCTCCCAGGGGCTTGGAATGGGCCGGAGTATTTCGGCGACGTGATCGCTCAATTAAAGGAGCGTGGATATGAACTTCACGCTCTTCACCTCCCTACTGCCGGCCTGGACCCAAAAAGCACACCAGTGGACGACATATCACTTTTCAGAAAACAACGCGCGCGCTGGCTGATGAGGTAAAAGACATTCTGGTTATGCATTCGTATGGAGGGTTTGTCGGGTCCGAGAGTGCAAAAGGTTTGTTAAAAACGGACAGGTTAGCACAGAGTGAGCAAGACGGGATCGGTCATTTGGTATATCTCGCCGGACTCCTGGGCACGGAAGGCGAGATTCTTGTTGAGAATGTTCCAGAATGGGTCAAATTCCAGGTGAGTTCTTCCGCTTCAGCGATGTCGAACAGAAATATGGACGTGAGGTCCTTTCCTCAGACAGTTCATCGCGTTCCATGAAAGCTAATATGATTGAACAGGGCGTGTGGACAACCGTTGAGAATGCACGGGATATATTCTACAACGACCTTCCAGCCTCGATGGCCGATGAGCTTGCAGCGAAGTTGCTCCCACACGCTGCGTCCATATACACCCACCCGTTGGCCTATGCTGGTCAAAAAAATTTGCCGGCAACCTACCTCCTCTACACCCAGAACTAGGCTCTACCTTTCAAGGTTCGGAAGGCCATTGTCTGCTAAGCGCATGGGTCAATGCGAACCGAGATATGCGACGCGGGTCATTTTTGTATGTTGAGCATGCCAAAGAGAGTCACCAATGTTATCATCAAGGCTGCAGGTGTGTTGGATCGAATCCCGTAATTCACACACAAATGTTAGTTGGCTTCGGAAAATTCTTTCCTTAAAATAGAATCACTCGCACTGCGCAATTTTATTTCCTTCATCATTTCGTCTGTAGTAAATTTCGGTTGAAACCTGGGAGATTAACTGCCACGGCTACACACAACTTAACAAAATAAATACTTTAGCCTCCTGAAGATATGGGTGTAATGTGTATACCTGGCTTCAAGTCGCAGTTGCATTGCTCGCAAAGGTCCCAAACAATGGCTCTAGTGATAGGAGCGAGTGGCCAGACTACATAACGGACATTCAGATTTTAGCCTGCCAGATCGTACAGGTCCCTTGCAATATTCTGAGTTAGTGGATGGAAACCGCCCGATTGCAAGAGAAAAAAGTTCCACGCACCGTCAGATTAAAGTTGTAAGCCGCAGATCTCGGAAACATGAACCGGCCGCGGTCTCGTGGAGCCACATGCTAGCCTTAAATAGAATTAGCGCGCATCCTTAGCATCAACCTCCTCAGCCCTACGCTACGTACTCTGAAATCGCTCCGACGAAGCTGTATTACGCTGTAGGAAGACTCAGCCGCTGGTGACGCATTTGTTCATGGATAAACATTGCTAATATTTTCTGCTGCATTCCTGCCAGACCCTGAATATTATTTCTAGGCGTATTTGCAATTTGCACCATCCTTTCATGGCTCACTTCTCATGCAGTAATCATACAGGGATCGGGTGCATTGAGGGCATGGGCTTTAAGGGCATTTCTCTGATAAAACCCATCCAATCGGCTATTGGCTTTTAAACACGATCACCCGCCATGAAATCATCTCACACTAGTTAATGTATGCATATCTGTTTTCAGTTTCGGTTTGCTCAAAAATAGAAAACTTTCATATTTCAACCCTTCCAGGATCTTAAAGCCAGCATCCCCTGGATTCCCACAGCTAGCGGGAAGATACACATCGCCTTAGATCACTCCTTTTGTATGCAGAAAAAAGGCTCATCGACAGTTTGCAGGCCATGCTTCATTGAGACTTTTGGTTATTGAAATAAACGATACCTACCATTGTGAAAGATGCAATAGCTCCAAGTCCGGCCACACAAGAATTTAGCTCTCAGCTCATCCCCCGTTAAGCTATTATTTGAGGGGAATGGAATAATTGCTCGCCGAAAAGCAATGGTTAAAATGGATGGTATGAGTGAGAAGTCAGCTGCATCTTTTTCCCAGTCAATCTTCATATGGTTTGTATATTTCGCCCCTAATCAATTAGAATGCGTGGTGCATACGCCAGAGAGGCAGACATGTAGAAGGCACCCACATCAGACGCCCGATGGTGGAAGAAAATTTTTAGCTGCTGTGATGTCCTGTGTCAGTGCGAATATGTCTCTGGCGAGTCAAGAATCTTAACCAGCGCGTAAGCTCCATGAATCAGATGGCGGGTCCGCTTAAAATCACGTGAATAGAATTCTTGGCATCTTGAGTTGTTACAGGGCATTCAATTTTGATCGCGCAACTCCCACTCATCAGTCACTCGATATCCATATCCGTACCGCGCTAACAGCTACTATCCTTATTGCATACTCCTTCAGCGGTTCTTAACGATATATACTGGTCAAAACTAGGTTTTACGCTCGATTCCAGGGACTTTCAATTGCTCAAATGGTCTGGTGACTCCCCACAACCTGGTCGTATATTCCCCGCAGAATGGGAGTTTTGTGGCAGAAGAAGTGATCCAAATGTTTCGGAATTTTAGACGGGCCACTCCAGCTTGTCACCTCCTAGTGCCTAGGAGTACACAGCGATCTTTTAGCAGGTATGACGGACTAGTAAAAGTTCAGCGGGTGAGGTTCAAGAGGCCCTGGTTAAGGTATGATATCCCAAGTTTAATTCCGCCTATTCGTAAAATAAACTGACCGGCCATACAAGAAGAGGCATATCCACGATCCTCACCGCAGTCGTTGCGACCCAAGTGTATTTCGCGCTCATTGGACCTTCGCTGGATCGGCTGGAAGACGTAGACGAAACCATTAGTAAAGACACCGCCTTACAAGCAAAAATTCGCGCCGAGAAAGAGAGGCAGCGCGACGAAGACGCCGTATCATTCATCCCTATTGGACTTCCCTATTCCGTACCTGGCGGACCATATACTGAAGATGATCCTGAATGGAAAACGTTCAGGTCATTTGGAATTGAAACAGCACAATTTAAAAAATTAAGAGGTAGGGACCACCCATTGCCATTTAATCACTTTTATTACGTCTACTGTTGCTCACCTACTTCCAGAAGAGTTATTAGTCCAGGCTACCGCGATCGTGAATCGAAAGCCCGCTCTGCCAGCTATTGTCCATGTGACTGGTTCGCCGCTTAAGCCAGTCCACCGAACCACAATTAAGCCCTCATTTCCGGTCGTGAAACCATCGACCTATGTTCAACCTGGGTGAGTAACTCCCTAGAGTAGAATAACGGTTGAATCATTCGTATGTGCTAACGGTAAATCGTGTAGCTTCGAGCTTAGGGATGACGAGATATTTTGGACCACCCGCCCAATACCAACAAACCGTGGCGACTGGATTCGCAGTGTATTCGAACCATGGCCACTTGTGATTGCATCTTGGGCAGCTGGGGAGTATTTGGTTACAGTAAAGCTAGCAAAACTTCGAAAATTATTGGGGTTTGAGCCCACAGATCTGGTAGGGGAAAATACCGCCAACAATCAGGATAGCAGACCCCGCGCGGGTCCTAGTGGTCCGCCCAACGTTTCTCAGTCCCCTCAGAACTACCCCTTAATACCTAACACAACGCCAGGAGAAATTCCAAGACAGGGGACCTCCAACGACTTTCAGCCTCAAAAGCCCAGTTCCGCTTTACGGAACCAACCCAGCTTACTAGGCGAGTCTACCTCCGACATCCGCGATGCTATGAAGATATTTACATTATTCCTACTATTAACCCGGCAAAAAAACACAAATAAAACCCCGCAAAAGGGGGCTTTCAAGCTGAATGGCGTTGCCCGGTTTAGAGGCCCTAAAGGCGGCTGCGAAGCACATATTGTGGGAATCTACGAACCAGCGACAAAGAACTGGTATGCGATAGAAGTGGAGATACTTCACACATTTTCCTACAAATCGAACGCCGCTAACAGGCTACCGCCTCGAAAAGCGGTACTGGAATCGAAGGCGTCGGATTCTTGAAATTCTCATGGCCTAGATTAGAGTACACAGGACGCACTTGTACATTTATTATTATCATTGCTTTTTCCTTCCTATATGACAAGGTTCCTCACGTCAGGTGGTTCCTGTCATTTGTCATACTAACATTTTCTTCTTCTTTTTTTTTCCCAGCGGTTTTGGTTTTCTCTAGACATTTGCTTCCACGCACTGGCACTTTCTTGCTCACGCCACTTTTTATATATATCTTTTTTGCATCCGTGTTTATCTCGATTGGTGGGTGGCGGCGTCTAAGATGTTTTGCACGGGAAATATTAGGTAGTTGTTTTTAGGATGGGGATGAATAAACTTGTCCCCTTAAATATATGTATATATATGTCACGAAAAATCTGCCCAGATAATCAGCCTTTGATTAAGACGATGAAGCACGTCGTCACTGAGGACCCTGTCCATCTATTCTCGCAAAGGACCGAAAGCTTGTAACTAAGTGGACAACAATTGGATAAGCATGGGCCCTCTTTTAGGGAGGGTGCGATTATTCCAAGGTTATCTGCCACTGATGGCTTCTGAAGAGCCTCCGAGGAAAAATTTAAGCTGGGCTTTTTAGCCAGAAGGCGTCATAGGGGCCGCAGAGCAAAAGGGCTAGACTCCCTCTATTAGTATTATTATTATTATTATTATTATTATTATTATTATTATTATTATGAAGGTGTTGTCATCGTTGTGAGTTTCGCCGAGCGGGGAGCTAAAGCTAGATCCAAAATGAACTGATGTCATCCATGTTTTTATAACCAGCAACCCTTCCGCTTTCCATTTCAACCCACTTTCCATCTACAGAAAATCCTCCATATCTTTTCAATTCTGCCACTGGCTTCATACATTGAAGAAGCAAATTCTAACAAACCATCTCAATAAAATAAGAACACGCAAAATGACACTCGCACCCAAATTTGCCGGCCAGAAGCTCTCATCCGGAGGCATCCTGGAGACTAAGCATACACTGGAAATTTGTTAGTTGGCGTCCTAATCTCCTCGTTTCCCAATCCAATTCATAAATATTATTTGCCTGGTAACATATATAAACTACACAAAAACTTGACTACTAACCTCCCACAACAGACTTGGATTATGTTTGCCCCGTACGACCATCCAACCTTCCCCCTCCGTTCACATGCAATATAATCAAATCACGCTAAAAACTAAACAACCCCCAAGTACTCCGCCAAACTATTCAAAACCTTTTACCCAACCATAACCCCGCTCCTCAACAACCCCAACTCCACCTACCATAAAAACCTCCAGGTCATATTCCGCCAGCTAATCCAGCCCTGGCATCCGTCTTCAACCCTCACACACGAAGCGGGCGTGGCCGTCCTCAAGCTCGCGCCGGAGAAATTCTGGCCCTTTAGCGCCGCGCTGTTCGCGAAGCAGGCGGAGTTCTTCGATGTGAACGTCGTCAATGAGAAGAGGAACGACACGTATATGCGCCTGGCGAAAATCGGGGCTGAGGTCGGCGTTGATGAGGGGGCGATGTTGCAGTTGTTGACGGTTAGTGATCAGCCGGATAAGGATGGGGGATTGAATATAGGAAATGGTGTTACGAATGATTTGAAAGTGATGGTCAAGGTGTGTTTTATTACTCACCCAAGAGAGAGAGACATATACGTATATGGCGATGGGTACTAACCTGGACATTATTCAAAAGGCCGCGCGGTTGATTGGGGCGCATTTTACGCCTACAGTGTACTTCGATGTAAGTTCTTTTATTTGCTTTGCTTGGAGACCATTCGCAGGAATGGATGCGCGCAGGTAATGCTGCCTTATTTTGAAAAGCACGTGTCGTACTAACCAGTGGATGATTCGTTGTTTTTAAACAAAACAAAAAGGGCGTCGAGGAGAGATCCATTAGTAGCAGCTTCACCCGCGAACAATGGGAAGAATGGTTGCAGAAGAATGTCGTTTGATTCATTATTGGTACGGTCAGGGATTTGAGACAAACATGTCAGAATGAAGGGGAAAAAAGAAACGATGGTTGGAACTTCTGATGATAAAAGATAGGAAGAGAAGAGCAATGGGGAGTGGACGGGAGAGAGGCTATGGAAGACACATCCATGTATTACCTAAAAGTAATGATAAAACAAAGGGGTGAAAGGGGTGTGTTGGAGCGTGCTCAAGTGAGATATCTCGGTCTTTCAGCAATGGCGGAAAATAATAGCAAAGAGAAAAGTGAAATGAAATATCTATATGGGAGTTGGAAAATAACAAGGAGAGTCAAATTAAACAGATCGATATAAGGAATTTCGGGAAAACAATGCCTGGACTCCCAAAGTCGGTTTTGAAGCCAATTTCGAACAGCGTGAATGGATCGCTTGTGAGATCTACATTGCTCTTTAGAAAACTGGCTTTTATTATTGTGGACAAATGCAAGAACGCCCCGGCGTATATCATTAGTTTTTTTGTGTTCCTTTTGGAGCGAGGAGAGACGATAAGGTTAACTAATTGGTGGGTGGTTGGTAGTTAATCGGTCGCCTATATCATGTTAGTTCAGTCAGTTATGTGAGACGATAAGAGAAAGCACAAGAGCGCAACGCCAATTAGGATGGTGCAACGAATGGAGACGAAACAACTCACTTGAAGAGCAAAATGTGTGGCTCTGGCTCGTGCACTTCATAATGTTCCCAACCCAAGCTCTAAAAGAAGAGAGATATGGCCTGTCAGCTTGTTCCACGATAGGGGATGTACATTATTTGTACATGTACCAGACAGGATCAAAATACCTGCGTAATTCCCAGACCTCTCCACTCTTCCTCCCACAGTAGCTTCAGCGTCCCTTTGGAGGTGTCGAAATAGTCGGCGGGTATCTTTTTAAGCATATGTTTGGGGAGCTGGACATGGCGATATTCGAATTCATTGTCTGAATATCTATACAAATGGTATTAGACTGGAGGGGTTTCTCAGAGGTTTCTTCCATTTGTTTTTATTTTTTTTTCCCTTTCCTGGTAGTCAATGTAGTCTGTCTCCCCACGCGCGCGCAAACATAGGATGAACAGGGCAGTCGCTTTGTCCAGTATAGAAACACCGCACACGCGCACATACCTTGAAGAATAGTGTATGGAATCGATAAACTCCTCTAGTTCCTGCCTCTCCGGCTCCAGAAGTAGCCGGGGCTTCTTATTCCTTCGCGAGTAGTCGATGTTCATGATTACCAACGTAGCTGTTTTCTCTCACACACACACACACACGCGCGCGCGAGAAAAAATGAAAGAAAGATGAAAACGACTAGGTATCTAGGTTGGTAGCCTTCTTTGCCGTAGAGGTCGCGGTCGTCAGGGCCAAATCCGCAGGCGGGGAAGACGTTGGTTGACCGGGACACGAAAACCCGGAACGTAGATACGAGAGCGCAAGAAGTGTTGCTGTCAACGAGAAAGAGTGAGGTCTAACGGACTGGGATATAAGATGCCTTCAGTTCTAGCAGAAAAGGCGGAGAAGGCGTGCGGAATGCGAATGAAGGACACTGACTGCGGCACCACGAAGAGGAAGGGAAGCAAAGCTGCACCTTTTTTCTGTTGGAACTGCACAAAGGTGCGGGGTTTGCTTTGTTTCTAACCTTACAGGCTGTCACTGGAGAGAGAGTTCAAGCGTGTCCAGCAGCAGCAGCGGCGACGGCGGCAGAGCAATGGAGCGTCAGAAAGATATCGTGTTGGAGTTGGAGTTGGAGTTGGCAACTTCGAGTAGCGAGTGGATGAACAGGAAGAGTCCACAAGAGACTGACTACGGACTACTCTACTTATTACTGACTTGCAACTTGGGGCAAGGAAATAACGAATCGAGCTGTATCGCAGGCGTATGGTTCGAGTCCGGCGTTTTGTTTACTTAGTGGATACGCCGTTAATACGTAAATTACACCCCCCAGACGTGGTGTCGTACCATACCGTACCGTATCGGCCTGTTCTGGCCGCTGTGGCTGTCCAGCCTCCCGTAGCGAGCGATCGATCGAGACATCTCGTGATCAGCGCGTTCTAGCATCATCGCCAGTTCGACCGCCGCTGGTTGCGCTGATAGATCCAGCTCCTGACATTCTTCACCACCGTCATCTGCTCGCTTGTCTTCCCTAGCTGAACGAGCGCTGCTATTATCCGCCCCGCTTTATGTCCGAATCCCGCCGTCCATCCACTCACCACACGATTGCGAACCTGTCTCCTCAATCTTCCCCGAGCTCGTGCCGCACCTATTCCCAGAGAACTTCCGCAAGCATGACAACTAAACGGCGGGGGACCGTCGCGGGGTCTCCAGAGGGTCCAACAAAGGGCCAGAAACGTCGCAGGACCTCAGTAAGTCTGTCATTCTGTGATTTTCTACCATTGATTTCCCGAAGCTGGTGGGGATTGTTTTAGGGGTAGAGAGTGCGAAGTGCGATCTGTTGCCCGACGCCCGCTAGATACCATGTTCCCCCGCGTCCCCACCCGTCGCTTGTGTTATATATGTGCTTTGGTCTAAATATATGAACTAACGGCCGATGCGACCAGACTTTTGTCCCCGAAACCGACGAAACTCCCGAGAAAACTACAGAAGCTGGTCTAGAACTAATCGCGCAAATCAAACAGGCTACTGATAAGCAGTATGTGCTTGGAGCTCTAGTGGAGCTTTGCTTGCTTGGCTAAGATGGAGAGAGGCTAACCTATACATCTGTTCCTTCATGGCAGTGGACAACTCGTTGCAACTGAATTCATTCATCTTCCTAACTGGGTGAGCTTCGAGACAGCTTCCTCCCTCTAAAGAAACCCCAACTGACCCTTGTCCGTATATAGAAAGAAAACCCGCATTATTACCAAGCCATTCGGCTTCCCATTGCCCTAGATACAGTGGAGGTAAGTTTAAATTTGTCCATAAGCGATTTCTCACGATATCCTTTCCGTTAAACCAATAGTGCGTAATTTGGTCACTGATGCGTGTATTTAATGGTGTCTAGAACAAACTGAAGAAGCACCAATACCCCTGTTTGACTCCCGTGGAAAGCGATCTCCGCAGGATGGTCAGCAACGCTAAATACTACAATGATAAAGGCTCAATGATTTTTTCGAACGCGGAGCGCATACGGAAATTAATAGCAAATAAAATGTCCATCATAAACCCAGCATATAACGATCCAAACTACGCCCCGTTTGCTACCCCTATACCAGAGGAGGAAGACGCGGATGACGAAAAGGTGTCTCCTGAAACCGGAAATGGGGCTGATGCTGGAGATGAAGAAGAAAAGAAATCCACAACCGAGACACCAGCCTTGGATCAGGTGGTCAACCAGAACGATAACGAAAACTTCAACTTCGAGGGGGAAACGTATGAAAGTGCCCAGGAAAAGATAATCACCGGAATGATTCGATTGAAAGATTCAGAGTGAGTTAACCTTTGTGACACCGTGGCTATGCTTCGACTCTAGGCGAGTACTGACGTTCCTTCAGCGGCGAAGAAGTCTTTTTTCCCTTCCTCAGTATGCCAGATCGGAACTTGTACAAGGAGTACTATGAAATAATAAAGCACCCTGTGTCTCTAAGAGCTATCCTAAAACGCGTTCGAGGCACAGACGGACGGAAGAATTCTACGAAAACCACGCCGTTTAAAACGTGGGACGCGTTCGAGGAGGAAGTCAGCTATATCTGGCGCAATGCCAGGGAATTCAATGAGGACGGGAGCGAAATAGTCGCGCTTGCGGGCTCGCTTGAGGTATTTGCTATTGCAATGCATGCTTTTTTTTACTCCTGTTATTTTTTTTTTTTTTGCTAATCGAAGTGCTAGGAATATTTCCGTCGACTTCTTGCGGAGGCACGAAAGCAGGTTCCTGAACCTCCACCCACCACGAACGGCGATACCCCGGGTCCTCGTATTAAACTCCGCATGGGAACCACGAAGACTCCAGAACCAGCGCCGCAGAAACTGACTTTGCGACTTCCGGGAAAAGTTGGTGACCAATCGACGGACATGGAACATCGCCAAGGCGGAGTTTCTATAGATACTGAAGCCCTACGGAGGCAACAGGAGCACGTTAAGGCAAGTTCAAACGGCCTCGAAGTTCCAGATCGACCAACACCTCCAAGAAGAACCCTAAGAGATCGGTCGGGGTCTGGAACAAGGGCTGTATCGACGCGAAGCACGCGCTCGCAGGAGCAAGAGAGAGAGCAGCGAAATGCACAAGGAGCATCGCCTGTTCGGCCCTCTTCTGCTGTCAAAGTTGAAAGTACAGGGCCATCGACGCCAAATCTAAGAAGCCTGGCAAGCCAAGAATCCATAAAGCCGCTCCACGATGCGCATCGTCGAGTTGCTTCCGGCTCTGCTGAGCCATCAAAATTGATGACCCCCTCGGCAGGTGCTGTCCCCATGCAACCTAACAACACCCAAGAAGTATTACAACAGTTCGGCTCCCGTTCATACCCATACCCATCTCCTGTCCCGGCGGTGTCCCCGATGGACTTGAGAGCAAGGCAATCCGGCAAAGGTAAGAATGTGTATTAGATGAAAGCATATCCCTTCATAGAGAAAGTCCAAAACTAAAATGTTCAAATATTATCCTAGGCCCCTTAATATCCCATGTCAGGCTATTCAGCCATCCAAACCTCAACCTACGACAATCATTCCTTCTAGATATCCCACCCTCATCGACCCAAACGCAACAGTCCATAACTATCAACCTCCCCGCGAAATCCCACATTCTCTGCATCACCCCAACGATTATCCCAAGCTCGGTACAACGCCAGACGCAGCTCACCGTTACCGTCGGCAACAGTCAACGGTTATCCCCGATGCTGTCACCGTCGCGAACCATGGACCCGACCAAACCCTATTATGAGGTCCGGCTGGGCATCGGCATTACCAAGATTGATATTGAAATGAATGCTAGTAGCAGTGCCACCCGCGGAGGGAATGGGCTGAAATCATTTCCCGGACAAGATGCGGAGTATGAGCGATTGACAGTCTATGCTAACCTGATGAGAGTGTGAGATTTAAGTGCCAATTCGGAGCGGGGTTGGGAAGTTGTTATCTTGTTTGCGGTATCCTCACGGACGGACACAGAGCTCGTTGGATTCGATGAAGCTGCGAACTATCCTTGCACATATTCTTAGTTCTTTTTTTCTTTTTTTTTTTTTTTTTTTCCTTTTTTTTTTTTTCCTTTTTTCCCCTTTCGTTCTTTCCTACACTCCCTCTATCTTCCTTCTTTTCTTTGTTCTCATATATTTGTTTTTCTGATATATGGTTTTGGCGGCGATATCAGGCGCGTATGGGTCTTCGAGTGGCGTGTGGCAGATTCAATCAAGGGGCGGCCAATTCCCGGAGTTTATGTGCTTCTCAATCAGCTGTCATTTCTCAGCAGGCGCTTTTCTTTTTCTTTGTATTAATATAGGTTCATATAGTTATCTAGTTCGCTAGGGAATAAATTTACAGCAGTTTTCACACACAGCTAATTATTTTATTTTTATTTATTTCTTCCTACTCTACTACTCAAGCGCAGTTCAATATTATTAAATGGCAATGTGCAATGTGAAATGCCGAGGGAAAGGCGTGCAGGTGATGTTGCTGACTCAGCGGCAATTGCCTCGCACAATGTCCCAAACAGGCTAGTCCCAAACAGGCTAGTCCCAGCCCGACACCGAAAAAATTCATTTTTTTTTCAACGCTATTTTCTTTTTTAATTTTTTTAATTTTCTCTTTTTAATTTTTTCTCCAAAACCTTGTGGTTCGCATAAATAAAAAACCTCCAAAACAAAAAAAAAAAAAAAAAAATCTCAAAACCCTTGACAGGATCCTCGCTGTCTTTGCTTGTTCTTCCTCCTCCGCCCCTCATCAGTCTTCTTCTTCTCCCTCTCATCCTCCTCCCTTCGTTATTCTCCTCTTCTCTCATTTGACGATTCAGAGAAATACGTCCTAAAAAAGATAATAAAAACACAGCACATCTTTCATCATGTCTGACGAAGTTTATGAGGGTGCCATTGGCATTGACCTTGGTATGTTTTTTTTGTTAATGTTTTTTTTTTTTTTTTTTTTTTTTTTTTTTTTTTTTTTTTTTTCTTTACCCATGCCCTTTTAACCCCTCCACACTGCCTATTTTCCTGGACACAAAAACAAAATGATATATTGGATATCATATATAATAGAATAACAGAATCACCGGGTATCGATTGAACATAATAGCTAATATTACTCTTCTACGCTACAGGTACCACCTACTCTTGTGTTGCTAACTATGAGGGCAACAATGTTGAAATTAGTATGTGTTATCCCCACCACACCAATCTTGCATCCAGCCAGGACAACATTCCGCGCACACAGAGATACACATATGCACTACCCCTCCTGCACCAACTGCTAGCACCTTCGACGTCGGGATAATTTGGAGCATTAGTGTGCTAACAGTGGGATCTTCTTTTCGCGCCACACAGTTGCCAACGAGCAGGGTAGCTTTACAACCCCGTCGTTCGTCTCCTTCACTGATGATGAGCGTTTGATCGGTGAGGCGGCCAAGAACCAGGCTGCGATGAACCCTGAAAACACTGTTTTCGATATCAAGTAAGTTTGTTTTCTTTCCAGAATTGTGCTCTTGGTTTTTATTTATTTCATTTTCATTTTTTTTTATTTTCTTTTAAATAAAGGAATAGCTACTAACCCAGCTGCAATAACAGGCGTCTGATTGGACGGAGATTCGACGACCCGATTGTCAAGAAGGATGTCGAGTCGTGGCCCTTCAAGGTCATCGACCAGGGTGGAAACCCCATTGTCCAGGTTCAGTATTTGGGCGAGACCAAGGCTTTCTCTCCCCAGGAAATTTCGTCTATGGTCCTGATGAAGGTGCGTAACATGAAACCTGTGTTTTTATATACATGGTTATGTATCAATATTCAGAATCGTGATCGAAAAACTAACTTGGTGTCCATATAGATGAAAGAGGTTGCTGAGACCAAACTCGCCAAGAAGATCTCAAAGGCTGTCGTTACCGTCCCAGCATACTTCAACGACAACCAAAGACAGGCAACCAAGGATGCCGGTGCTATTGCGGGCTTGAACGTCCTCCGTATCATCAACGAGCCTACTGCTGCTGCCATTGCCTACGGTCTTGGCGCTGGCCGCTCCGAGAAGGAGCGAAACGTCCTCATCTACGATCTCGGTGGAGGAACTTTCGACGTTTCGCTTCTTAACATCCAGGGCGGTGTTTTCACCGTCAAGGCTACTGCCGGTGATACCCATTTGGGAGGACAGGACTTTGACACCAACCTCCTCGACCACTTCAAGAAGGAGTTCCAGCGCAAAACCAAGAAGGATCTCTCCGGCGACCCAAGAGCCCTCCGGCGTCTGCGCACTGCTTGCGAGCGTGCTAAGCGTACCCTCTCCAGCGCAACCCAAACCACCGTTGAGATCGATTCTCTCTTCGATGGCGAGGATTTCAACGCCCAAATTACCCGTGCTCGCTTTGAGGATTTGAACGCCAAGGCCTTCTCTGGCACCTTGGACCCGATCCAACAGGTCCTCAAGGACGCCAACATGGACAAGAGCAAGGTTGACGAGATCGTCCTTGTCGGTGGCTCCACTCGTATCCCCCGTATCCAGAAGCTCCTCAGCGACTTCTTTGATGGCAAGAAGCTCGAAAAGGTATGGGAGATGTTTACATATACATATACCCCCTCTTTTTCGTCTCATTCGTTCTAGATAAACTAATCAATCACATAGAGCATCAACCCCGACGAAGCCGTGGCTTACGGTGCCGCTGTTCAGGTATTTAAGAAAAAAAAAATCCCTTAGCCCCTAACCTTACTAACTGTTATCTAGGCCGGCATCTTGTCTGGCCAGGCCACCTCCGCCGATACCAGCGATCTGCTCCTTCTCGACGTGATTCCTCTATCTCTTGGTGTTGCAATGGGCATGTTTCCCTTTTTCAATATCCCCTTTTTCAAAAATAACTTACTAACATTTTTTATAGAGGGCAATATCTTTGCTCCAGTTGTCCCGCGTGGACGTACCGTTCCTACAATTTGCAAAAAGTGAGCAATTCTTTTCGAAGTATCATACCAACTGCGATTACTAACGTATATCTGCCATTTCTAGGACTTTCACCACTGTTGTAGATAACCAGCAGACAGTGAACTTCCCCGTCTTCCAAGGAGAGCGCACTAACTGCGATGATAACACTTCGCTGGGAGAGTTTACCTTATCCCCTCTGCCACCCATGAGAGCCGGAGAAGCCGCTTTGGAAGTTGTCTTCGAGGTTGACGTCAACGGTATCCTGAAGGTTACCGCCACTGAAAAGTCCACTGGCCGCAGCGCCAACATCACCATCTCCAACGCCGTCGGCAAGCTTTCTAGTACTGAGATCGAAAACATGATCAATGGTAAGACATATCCAATTCCCCTTGTCCAAATAAACAGGTTTAAAAATCCCATTCACTAACGCGCATATTCTCCAGACGCCGCCAAGTTTAAGTCTAGCGACGAGGCCTTCAGCAAGCGCTTCGAGTCGCGCCAGCAGCTCGAGTCCTACATCTCTCGCGTCGAGGAGATCATCTCCGACCCAACCATGTCGCTGAAGATCAAGCGTGGTAACAAGGACAAGATCGAGTCCGCCCTCAGCGATGCTATGGCCCAGCTCGAGATCGAGGACTCCTCCCCCGAGGACCTCAAGAAGAAGGAACTGGCGCTCAAGCGATTGATCACCAAGGCGATGGCTACCCGATAAACTTGTTCCCTTTTCATTATTTTCCCCCCATCCGTTTTTCATGTCCGCTTTTTCCCTCCCGTTTTGTGTTTGTCAATACACGTTTCCCGGGTGTTTGTTTATTTAATTTGTTTATGTTTCTTTTTTATTATCTAAAGAAAAGGGGAGAAAGGAAATGATAGAAAGCGCTTTTTTTCGCATGTTACCATTTTTGTGCCCTGCGCGTGCGCAGGGGAGAGTGGGGCAATGGGGGGCCGCGCCGTTCGGGTTTGCGCTGTGCCTGTTCCCCTATAGCTGGCTATCCTTCATGCCTTGTTGCTGTGTTATAATGAGAATGATCTTTTCCTATCTACATACTTTGATCGATCCCACGCCATGATGAAGATAAGACGAATTATATTCCTTTTTCATCTTTCCCTTTTTCTCCTGTTTCCTAAGATCTCTAGTTTTTTTTTTTTTTTTTTTTTTTTTTTTTTTTTGTTTTGTTGTGTGTTTGTGTTTCGTTTTAAACCGCCAGCTACTAAGACGTGTGTGATGTCATGAACTAGAGGGCTTGTCTTTCTTCAAATTGATGCTCTCTTCTCTCCCTTTTACGCCTCTCACGCACTTTCTTATCACCTTCGCAGTACTTTTTACAGCTGTTAGAAAAAGTTTTTGCTTACTTTATATCTGTTTTACTAAGAAGCGTCTTATCAGAATGAACTCTGAAACGAATGAAAGACATATATACATATATGTTCATCCTGGTTCCCCATCTATAAAATTGTGAATTGGATTTCCTGCAGGCTGTCTAGTTTTAGTACATGTACATGTACAAAGGCTCCCCATACTTAGCCTACCGATATCAATTATAATGTTGAACCCTTTCGGTCGAAGCATGAATTTTCCAAAATTGCGCGTTGATGAAGACAGCGCCTTGAAATACACAATCATCCGAGAACAATGGGTTTTGGGTAGCATAGACAGTTGCAATCCTGGCGATGTAAGGCTTCACTGAAGCATTTCCGCCGCCAGCAGTTTTCCAAGTGTGGAGAACATTGCACCAAGAATAGCAACTTGACCCTTCTATGCGAAACAAATCTCCCGTACTTCTCCCGTACTTCCACTGGCCTAAATCGTCTTACGAGTAGATAAATGCATGCTAGATAAAATCACCGCTCCAATTCTCCATAACTGAATCTCGTGCCTGTTTCTGCGCTTATGATTATTTCAAATTTGCGAAATTAGCCGATTGGAATGATGATTTTCGTATGGTCTCCACTGGAAAGTTTTCCACCCCGTCGTTCTGGATCCGCGCCAAGCCCGACCCGAGATATGGAGCCGACTCGGCTTGCCGATGGCGGAACTCACCTCCATTGATCTTGTGACTTCGTGAAGTAAACAAACTCTGCTGACCTGGATTCCATCTCGAACTTCTGATGTTGGCTAGTAGGCGGGAAATCCAATACTGATAACAATGGAAGAAAGCCTGGCTGCTCAACAGCTGCACAGCTGACTTTCATGAAACCGTCCTGTCAATTTTTCCACTGCAATCAGCAAAGGCAAGGATTTGAGCAGCTGTTTGACACTGCACTACAACACGATCCTGCCGGGATATCCCACGCAGCATGAATACCTCAATTATAAATAGGGATAAGCCCTTCGGGCTTGAGGGTGGTAACATATTCAGCTAGAGAAGGGCTCCAACCGTCGCACTGTGGATTTCGCAACGTGCATGTGGTTGGCGGCTGCGGCCACATGGGAGTCAGAAAAGAGTGTCGCTTGGGCTTACGTTCACAGTAGTTGGTTGATTCCAACCCCCTTTGTTCAGAAAACCGGCACGGTGTGTACTGTATATCGATTGGCCTTTACATGAGAGATGGGGAAGTTCCCGTCGTCAAATCTGACCCTTGACTTGCTGTATGCAGTCACCTGAAGGAAACTTCCTTTCACCCATGTTTGCGGCTTAAAACCAGGCATCTTAAAGCCTCTCGTTTTCAAATACTTTCATTGCACATTTTTCTGTCATTTGAATACCTGATATTTAACCGGATCGGGAAACTTATTTCCGAAAGGCCATGGCTCCTACACAGCGATTCAGAGACATTACAAGCTTGACGGCTGAGGCTGCGCACGACATGGAGCGGGGGTTTTGGATCCCGTAGACCCTCCACTTTTGAAGCAGAACCATTTCTGAATTTTATTCTTCGCTTAGAGCCCTACCAGTGCTGTCTGCTGGTTAGGTTTTTCGCGATCTCGTCGCCCAATTTCGCGATGGTTATTGACGCAAGATCACAAGCCTACGCAGCGGCTCCGAGATCCATGCTGTCAATCCCGAGCTTCTTCGAGGTTCAGATTAAGAAACTCATGGAACAAAACAATCCCGATGATGATATTTTTATGGTATCCCCTCGCAACAATCGCAAAGCTGTCCTAAAATCGATGAGCTTGCCTGCCTGATACATACGCCTTGGCCATCTTGCGGCTGACACGATTGTCGAATTGGCTCGAGACTCCCGGTCCGGTGTCACCATATCCGATCCCAAGATTTTATCTTTTTGTTTAGTATGCACGAAGGCAAAGCAGAAGGAGAAGTCTATAAGAACATAACCCCTGCGCGGGCGATCCACATCGATATAGCCGGCCGGACGCTGCCCGATGACTTGACTTGACAAAGTTCTACCTAAGGGTGTTACAGACAATGCCACTCGTATGGGGTGGATTTTCTTTCTCGAGAATAAAACCAATGAATAAAGAACTTGCTCAATTTGAAATCAAATCATCTTATATCTCCTGCCAGTTCTTCATACATTAAATGCTAAGATCAAACCAAACAACCTTCTTGATTACTGATCTTTCGGAACTAAACCCAGATATGTTCTATGTTCTCAGCTCATGTATGCAGATGTCATGATCCAGGGTGAAATCCCATGCTGATGTATTTTTACAGCCATCTCTGCAGCCGATATATATAAAATATGACCGACCACCACCCCAACATCGTCAATCTTCTCCAACTCAATGCTATCCAACCATTTCCCCTTAATAGCCGATGGGATATATACACGATAAGATGGCTCACACTGCAATTTGGGCGGGCCAGGTCTGTTTCTCCTACTCTACATGCCATCAGAGGGTTCCGCGAAGCCCAAAGCAGCAGGCAGCTCTATATAGAGAGTGTGTTATAATTATAATTCACTGTGTTGTAAACATTGCCGGCCGTATGACATTCGCCAGAGCATAGCTGTTCAGAGGCAATCCAGCTAATTTCCCTCTACTAGGAGCAGCTGGTATTCTGTATGTCTATACCTATCTTTGCTTTACCTCAAGCTTTTTTCAATCAATCAGTCACTCCAGAAGTGGCTGAAGAATAATACAAGCCATGCAAATTTAGCTTTTGGGGATATCGATATCAATGAGCCCAACGACAAAATTTCGGACGCTTTCGACGACTTTTGGCAAGGTGTTGAAAAGCAAACCAAGGATAACCTGGGTTAAAGGGTAGTTGACCAAACGATTGGCCTGTCTAATAGGGGTACCTTTAACATGATACGAGGTCGCTTCTATTGTTCCAGCAGTCGAGTGGATTCCTCTGTAATGCAGCTATAATCCCTATTTTCTCGCATCTGACTTGCCAATATAAAACCAGAGCTTCTTTGCTTCCTCTTCTGGCAAGACTTCTGATTTTCTCTGAATAAAAGTTGGAATAGTTCATTATGCCTTGCTTGAACTTTCTCAAAGTCAAGTTGGGGCGGTACCCAGCCGGCATCATCTGAATGCAGCAGCTCCTGTGTGTATTCTTTTACTTTATGCCAATCCTTGTACTGAGAAAGCTGAAGTCTGTACCTTGATAAATCGTTGCTTGTAATTCGGTAAGGTCAAGGTTCAGAAAGCCCTAATTTGTGCCAATTTTCTGAGATCTGTGTCAAGAGCGGGACTTATCCCTTCCTTCCACATGTTTTCAGGGCATGAGAGCAAGTCCTGTATCGCTGAGTCGACTCGAGTCAAAGCTAAGTATGATTCAAGGTGACTCTTAACAAGAGCCGCCTCGTAGCATTTTGATAGCAAAGCTTTGTTTCTCTCTGTTATCGCGAAAGCCTTCTCATCAGAATCCATTTGGTCAAAGTTTGGTGGTAGCTCCGGCTAGACAATCCCAACTTCGTAATTTTCGGGTGGGCTAAGTAAGAAAAGACGGCCACTGGACTTGCATAAATAAACGCGGGCATTTATTATTGATACAAATTGCCAATCTATTATGCCGACGATAGTTGTTGGGGTCTTGGTTGCAAACAAATATATTGCCCAAATGAAAGTCCCCATTGCCATAGGATAGATAGGGCTGGTCTAGAGAAGCGTTGGAGGGTATTTAACTAACTAGCATGAGCCGCTAAATAATCTCGGTATTATTTATTATTTATTATATCTCCATAGCAGTTTCCAAAACATGAATATGTTGGAACAATTGTCGAGTGTTGTATTTATTATACATGCGCAAGGCCACGATTATTTAGCCAATGCAAGACCAAGGTCTGAAAGGCTCGACCCCTATCGATCCAGATAAATAAATACGCATGTTATTAATAGTATGGGCTGTAAGTTAGTACAGAAGGCTCGGATATGACAAACATGGGCCTATTTAAATATTTAAACACCACGACATGTTAGAGATATATTTCTAGACATAGGTTTTGACGGCGAAAATGCCATTTTCAAAATTCCAGTTCGTATTCTCTGCATGGTTGATTGCTCTATTTATTAATACAAGATTTCGGTCAAAGAATCATATTTAATGGAGGCTAAATATTTAAGCTAAATAAATAAATAAATAAATATTTAAATAAATATTTCATTTTCGTACCTATTTACATTAAACTCTTTGCCTCCAGCAAACTTTGGAGATAAAATTACAACTCTTAACACCCCTCACCTTACACACCCTACACACTAGCCATGCCTCCCGTTATTCGCTCTCTCAGTTCAGAGGTTTTCTCTCTTCTCTCTTTTAGAACCACAAGCACCAATGGCTCGTTGCGCGCGCTCATCGTCCCGATGAGCTACCGCAGCTCCGTCATCACCAGCGAGAAATCCACTTTCCAATCATCCTTTTACAACAGCAACCCACTTACACTCCCTCGTACAACTGCGCCCAGTTTCCGTGTACAACCATTCTCTACAACCTCCCACCTCTCCAAGAAAAAGGACAAGGGCAACAAGGCCTCCCGAAACTCAGACGGTGGGTCGGGCAGTGGCGCGGCAGAGGCAGCTGGGTTAGATGGCGATGATCCATTTGGATTTTCACAGCTGGAAAATGACATAGCCGGGGCCGTACAGAGGTTGAAAGATGATATTTCGAAGCTGAGGGCGGGCGGCAGGTTTAACCCGGAAGCGATTGAGACATTGCGCGTGGCTGTGAGCAAGGGGGACGGTAAAGGGAGCAAGGAGACAGTGAAGCTAGGAGAGTTGGCACAGGTTATTCCCAAGGGAGGGAGAATGCTGACTATTTTGGTAGGAGAGGAGGAGGTATGTAAATATACCGTTTTCTGTTCATTTTTTGTGCATCTACTTTTTACCCGCGCCGGGGGGGGGGACGGGGGGACCGAGAAACATTTCAAATCATGCCTCACAATTCTGTTCGAAAGATCCTTGAATATCTAATTGCCCTGCCATTGCTCCCGCAGAAGTCTTTCTTTCATATACTAATCCTTCCCTTCTAGTATATAAAACCCATAACCTCCTCCCTTCTCTCCTCCAGCCTATCCCTAAACCCTCAACCAGACCCACACAACAGCCTACAGCTCAACGTCCCCATCCCGCCACCAACCAAGGAGTCACGCGATCAATCGGTTAAGGATGCGAAGGCCGCCATGGATAAGGCATCTACTGCCGTGCGTAACGCCCGCGGCGCCATAAACAAGAAGCTGAAGAACATGGGCGTCAAGAAACTTGTGAGACCGGACGATTTGCATAAGCAGGTAGAGAAGATGGAGAAGATTGCAGAGAAAGGGCAAAAGGAGGTTAAAGATGTTTTTGAGGCGGCGAAAAAGGCCCTGGAGGCCTAGTTTTGTAACTTCTTGTTTATTTGTACCAGGGGGCGTGAAAACGGTCGATTGATCGCAGGGGTAGGTAGATTGCTGTATAACGGAGGAATTCAGGGTGCTGTAGGATACATACACGGGTTTTTGCCATTTTCTTTTTTTTTTTTTTTTTTTTTTTTTTTTTTTTTTTTTTTTTTTTTTTTTGGGAGTAGTTGGGATATACAGGTTTATATAAAGAGCTGCGCACATTATCTGAAGAAACACGTATCTAAAAGAGATATGCAAAAACCTGTGGTCGATATGATAACAATAGTATACAATTTATGAATCTTATTCGAACAAAATACACAAAATAACCTAGTAGGAAACAAGCCCTGTTTATTTTAGAAATGACCTACCCTACGCTTTGGCCCGCACAGCCTTAGGCTTCGGCAACGACTTCGACAATGCCTCCAAAAATTGTGTTTTATGGGATGACTGCCATGTTGAATTATTCGCCAAATTCCTCAATACATCTTTCATAACTGGGTGTCTTGCTCCGTGCTCTTTCACCCACTGCGCTTGCTCGGATTTGTACTCGCCCGAAACAAGTCGCGAAACCAGCTGCATCTTCTGCGTCTCATCAATAGGCTGAAATGACATGTCCTCCGGCTGAACCAGCGAACCCTTGCGATCCGTCAATTTATCCGCGCGCTCCGCCGCCATTTTCTGTGCCAACTCTACTGCCTCGTTTTTCTCCTCCTCGTTATAGAAATATGTCCATTTACCTTTATGGATGCGTTGGGCTAGTAGATCTGTAGGCTCGAAACCGTTGGGGTACCGCTCACTCATCCATGCTAGCCGTTCATGCAGTGCTTCCTTAGGGCCAGTCGTACCCATTGGCAAGGCCGGCCACGTCCGCTGTAGATTATCGATATTATAACCGTGCGGATTGTAGCGGACTGGCTTGGGACGGTCGCGCTCCCACTGTTCAAGAAAAGCCTTCTCGTCCGCTTCCTGCTCTTCCTTGGACATCTCGCGTTGTCCAGACCACCTGCCACTGCCGTCACTTTTGGACGACTTGTCCTGTTTCTTGCGGCGGGCCGGCCGGGTCGTTGCGGGACGCTTAGGGTTTCTGGCCCCGAGAGGGCCACTTCCGGGTTTTCTCAGAGTAGCGGGCGCGCGGAGGATATTAGTGGGTTTTGCGCCCGTTTGGTTGAGTCTGGAACCGAGTGCACGAGCATCGAGTGGTCGACGTTGCGGTTGGGGGCGAGCTAGAGAGCTAGGGGAGCGGGCATCGAGAGGTCGACGCTGCTGAAATTGTCGTTGACGGGGAGGGGGTTGGGAGTCGTCGGAGACACGGCGAATGAGGGGGGTGGAGGAGGATCGTGAAAATGTGGTGTCAACTTTCTTTTTAGCCGTCTCGTGAAGAGAGTGTAGACGGTTTTGTTTTTCTAGTTAGAGAAATGAGGGTTAGTATGAGGTTCTTTCGTTCAGCTTAGAACAACCAGGCGAAAACCCCAGTCCATTGGAACTATCTTCAACGTCGCCAAACCATACCTTTTGAGTCTGCATCATTCTCCACTGCTCTGACCGACGACGAAGAAAAGTGTCGGCCAGATCTAGCCGCTACTGCTCCCTGACTCCATTTGCTGGCCGCTGAGTCGACGATGGCAACCCACGGGCGCCCGCCTTGCGGCTTGAGCATATTTGTAAATTGGGCACTATCGCCCCGCAAGGTTCACGACGAACGTAAAACTAGTCCCCTTCACCAAATAGTTGAGTAAAGAGACCGGGGCTCGTCAATGCATGGATGCGGGTGCCGTGGTAAAGTGCATCGAGACATTTTGGTGAAAGATGAAGATGGAGCAGGGAGAATTTTAGTCATCACGTGACGTTTAGACATCCTCAGCAAGTTTGTGCCGTTGCCTCTGCATTGAAGGCGCATAACATTCTTTGCAATATTGATCAACGGTTCTACTCTCAACTCGCTGGATTTCCTCCTCTGGATCTACAGACTCCTTATCATTATTTATCTTAGTTTTTAAATTACCAGATCTCTATAGGGGTCCACCGCAACGCTAGTACAAAACCCATCATCACCACCAATTTCAACCTTTCCGGGGCAGCTCCATCCGCCCTCCCAAAATCCAGCCCAACCAAACCAACCAAAACCAAATCAAACGAGAAAAGAATATATATACGGAATGCTTCGCCGGAAACCCACAGCCATAACCATCACCACCGAAGACATAGCCGCCTTCGAAAAAGCGCGCCTACGCCAGCAACAACTCAAAGAGAACAACAACCAGCAACAAATCAACTTCTCAAGCAGCACGGGCAGCAGTGGAATCGGCGGGCCCTTTCAATCCAGCTCTGCGACGTACGATCCTAATGATGAGTTGAAGCCGCTGCCTGGTGATAAGGCGCGGATTGTGCGCACGCGAGATGAAAGGATTGGCTTGGGGAGAGCAGGGTGAAAGCGCTACTTTACCTTTTTCTGTCTTCTCCACCTTGGTTGGTTGAAGTGATCGAGTGGGATGAGCTAGAGCTGGTTTGAATAGAGGGTGTTTCTCTCCTTGGCTTTACTTAACACTCTTATGTGCCGCACTCGGATGGATCCATCTTTCTTTGTGGGCGGCAAGTTCCTTTGTGAGCTACCTATTCAGAGAGGAGCTTGCGGGGAGTGAACGAGACAAGAGGTTTCGAGGTGAAAGTGGAAGTGGAATCGGGGTGAGGTTGTGTGAGGTCTTCACCACCCCATGAGGGTGAACGATCGATCCCATCGTCCACATTCTCATTTGAATTCACTCATTGCGAAGACTGGACTAAAGAAACACGGAGCTTGTTTTAAGCCGATGGCTTCTACCCACCACTAGCTCATACTACCAGTTGGGAGTTGCTCTTTACCACCCGTCTCACAAAAACTGGGTATAGCGCACGGTCCAACCATTGTTTCCGGCTGAAGACCGAATAATTGCTTCCATTTCCCTTCAAACTCCTGCCAACCTGGAATTATACGGACTAGCGACAGCCCCAGGGCATTTTGCCCCATTGCAATGAGCGACCTAAAATAAAACAAAAATCCATTAAAAAGTTGAAGAAGGTAGAATATTCAAGTTACGCCATTTCCGGTTTTTCAACTTTATCCGACGAGCTTTAAATGTGATTTGGGAAGATGGTGGTTACATGGTTACAAAGGGTATGATCTGTGTTGGCAATGAGAGCTCGAGGGTTAAGAAGTTCAGTAACAGATGTTCCATACACAAATACCCCCCTGCCCCCATTCGCAAAACCGCGGAGCAAGCATGCATGCTGTTACGCGCTCGCCATCGACACGTGCGTGGGCGGGCCTTCTATCCCATCAACGCTAATGCCGAACGGTCTGCCTGGTTTGAAGGATATGGAGGCAGGACATAGTGAGGGGAGGAATGATGACACCTACTTTCTCGCACGGATAGCTGGCTGCATGAGCAAGGTGTTGCATCTATACGTGTAATTGCCAGGTCATGTTAAAATAGCCTTTCTCATTGTTTGATGCCTCATCTCTTTTGAATTTACCTTTCGAAACCATCCGTGAACACCGCACCTGTACTCCCTTCAGTTATAAACTCAAAATCGCAAAGGGGAAAAGGGGGCGGAGGAAATAGCTACAATAGATGGAGATAACAATATCTATCTATACACAATCACGCAATGTACACATCTTTTTGTTCTCTTTCCTTTATTCTGTTTTTTTTTTTTTTTTTTTTTTTTTTTTTTTTTTTTTTTTTTTTTTTTTTGGCTACGCTAGGTCGCCGCTTTCCCTCCTATCTCAAGATCGGATTTTCAGCAACTGAGCCAAATCGAATCGACTCAGAGGAAAGGGGACGTAGGGAAATGCCAGTTGGCCAAATCCTCACATCCCTCGTAAACCAATTAATAGAATAAAATTATAGCAAAAGATAAAAATAAAATATAAAATAAAAGAAAAGAAAAATAAAAAGAAAAAGAAAAGAAAAAGAAAAAAAAGAAATTCAAAGCCCAATCGCCTGAATCCTCAATGGAATCAATTGTCTAATGTACAGGCACATACGAAACAGGAACATGACAAGTAACAAATAGCCTCCCATCCAAACCATGGGCCTCCTTTCCAATAACAAAATAAAAAGGGATATGAAATAAAAGTTGAAATAGATGGAAGAAGGAAGGGAAAAGGTGAGATGAGAGGAAAAGGTGTGAAAAGAAAAATGGGTCTAGCGACCACATACAACATTTAGACACGGGTGTCCATCATCCTCTAACAGATGCGGGCAGCCGTTCCCAAATACTAGATAGTAACTTGTAATGGATACCCAGGCCTGGTTAAGAAACCGAAAGGGCCAGAAATATATATATATATATATGTGTGTGTGTATGCTAAACAAGAATAGTAATTAAGCAGAGCAGTAAGAACAAACGCAAAAATCGCACACATTCGTCCCATCATAGCAGAGAAAAATTAACATAAAACGCATCGATGTGTTCTCGTTCTTCGAAAGAAGCAAATGGGGCCGTTAAATATCGGGGTATATATGGGAAAAAATCTGTATGTTGTTTTTATCTTTATCTTTATCTTTTTTCTTTTTTGTTCGTTGATCAAGCATGGGTAAATGTTGGTATGAGTATATAAATGGTAATCGGATTAACATGATTGGGGAGTTGCAGGACCGGTATGATGTCACGATGTGATGCCTCGAGTCCGAAAACGACTTGGTTGCACCCCTGGACTATGATTGTCATGAATGACAAGCATTATATCTAAAATCACCTTAGATAGTCACCACTATCGATGCAAAATGTGTTTGGATATGGAAATGCATTGGAAACGGGAACAAGTTCCCGCATCAAGCTTGGCGCAACAGCACAATCTCTTGAATACTAGCACATGCATCTACCATATGGTCCGGAAGGCGGGTAGTCGTCCCATGGTATTTCACGGGTGCGTAATGGTGAGAATGGAGCGCTCTTCTCACATTCATCCGCGGTCCTGGTCCAAATTTACCTGATGATCCCACCTCCTTTTCAAGCCTTGTGGGTCGTATACACTAGCGACACTGCGTTGCCAGTCTCGCGCGCTAATCACCGACTGCATGTTGCTATAAGTGGGCTGGGCCATAGGTTGCGGGACAGGCATGGAGGACATCTTGGGCGTTTGAGAATAGTGCATGCGGTATTGGGCTGGGAGGCTCTGGCCGTCCTGCGAGGGGTTGGTTGCTGAGAGTGGAGGAGAATTCGTGCTGGAAGCATTGGATCCACCGCCAGAGAAGGCAAGGTCCCATTGGCTATCAAAGTGAAAAGGGGGGGGGAGGGTTAGTCAAAAGGTTCCATGTTTCATATGTATCGTTTATTATAGCATGGTTTCTGTTATTTCCCAGGTACTTACTTGATAATTCGAGTGGGATCCCAGGTGTTACTATCGGCCAATGGGATGTTGAGCAGGTCTTGGTTTTGGTCATGACTCTGCATTATCTCTTGTAGTGTAGGGCCGCCTGCCTTATCATTAACCTCAGCAGATATAGGAGGCGTGAGTGCGTGGGTTCCATATGCGAGTTGATTCTGTTCTGGGCAACTTGCAGCAAAGGACGAGGATAAGTAGTGAGAGTCCATTGGAGGACTGGGGTGATGTTGATCTGATGGACTACCATAGGGAAAGCTCCGTTTTAGCTCAAATGGCTTGTTAATATCGGCCGAAAACGCTAATCGAAGTTGGTTGATCGACTCTTGTAAATCGGGAACAGGCCATGTAGTTGCACATTGCTCGAGGAGACGCATGTGGCGGGTGAAATATATCCTTGCATCGGAGTTAAGCTCGGGGTCAGGGGAGGTGATCGCAATCTACCGGTTACAAGGTCAGAAGACAACATAATGCGGGGTGCACGACATTCGGTTGTACTCACGAGATGCAACATCGTACATGTCAAGATACCATATACAGTAAAGCTGATACCGCGCTGCATGTAAAACAAGCCGTTCAAACCAAAGGATCGTATAATCGCTTCCTGTAGGCGACAGAGCTTTTTTGCTGAATTATAACAGAGAAGCATATGAGTTCTCCATTTCCCGCCAGCGGCGAAAGATTTCGATGCCAGAAGTTGAGGACGGTGTAGGATTATGGTGGAAAGGTGGAAATGAGAATGCATATTTCCCACAAGGTGGGATGGAAGCCATGGCGGAGACCCATCTGGCGGATATGTGACCTGCAAGTCGGGCGGAAGGTTGGCGAGCCAGTCTGGGATTAGGGTGTTGTTTTCTATAAATCGAGGATCGGCTCCCCAGTCCGGTTGTCTCTTGAGCTTATGATATGAATCTGTGATCAGTCGAATGCTGCGGACATTGCGTATAAAATAAGCAAATAATCGTGACCTTTCGATTTCAAAAGCGTCTAAATTGGGAATATTCAATGAAGTCCCGTATTCAACAGAATCTGGATCAACTCCAAAATCCGAGCGCCCTATATTTTGAAATTAGAACTTCGTCATGAATATGGAGATATGTTTTCGTACCTTGAGGACCACCGATCATTGTTTCGACCACCAAAAGGGCTTGCCATACTCTGGTTTGGACGAGGCATTCAACTGTATCAAGCCCACAAGGTTGTCCTTCAGCATGATAGCTGTGGTGTTCATGAAGATCGAGGTCCTTCGCCATGGAAACCATAGTCTTCACCGTCTGCCAAGAGCGGTAGAAGTAACCTTTTTTCGGGGAGCCCTCTCTAGCTTTTAGGAAAAGTAATAAGGCCTGGATCGTACTCAGTCGAGGAGCTTCCATAAATGCCGCTTCGTGCCCTTGTAAAAGTTAATGGTAAGAACTACGATTATTTTTCTCTTCAAGAAGACTCACGATTGCCCAGCGCAAGCCACTGTGCTCCTTGCGCGGGATCATCCGACATCCTCCCGGCACAAGCAAATATGCCCTCTAAAAGAAGGGGCGATATGGATGTTTTATCGGATTGCCATTGCTGATATAAGTGGCCTCGATGCACGACAGGTACATAAGGGTGGATATGGGTAAAGTAAATATCGAAATATTTCATAGCGTCGTCGTCTGATGGCATCAGTTCAGGGGGTATACGAATAGTTGCGCCAGAGGTCGAAATAAAGGGTGGGAGCTTCGCGTCACCTTCCTCTGCGGTCGGAACTTCCGGATCTTTGTCTCCTTTTCGAGGTTGCCGGATATAAGCGGCTTTGGAAAAGAAGCGTTAACAATAATTTGGTTTATATGCAGAAGAGAAAATATAGATATTAAGTGTGGATGGGAAAGCCATAAATAGCTTTGGATACGAAAAGAACTGGCAAACAAAGTCACCAGCTGTAATTCTAATGACATACCAACACCAGTTTCGTCTATTTTAAGATCGCCAAGTGCATCGCTCAGATCTTCTGCATTTGAATGTTCAGATTTCGCATACGATGTAGTGTCCACTCTCGTTAGGAGTTGATGAGGTGGTGACGTAGTGTATAGGTTCGGGTTATGTTGAAATGTTTGGTTATGTTGCATAGGAACAAGATGCGGTGGAGAGAGGGCGTGATATATATGCCGGGGGCTTTGCGCATGTTCTGTATATGCTTGCGCTTGATACAACCGGGATTCCTCACTATAGCTTCGGCCGCCTCCAATACTCTGAGCATGTGTCCTATCAAGAAAAAGCGGTTGGTGAGATATGTTCTGGGAGGAAAGGTCTAAATCTGCGGAATGAAGAAGATTCGTTGGCGGCGGCTGCTGACTCGACTCAGGCATTTGGCCATGGGATGAAAAATCGCCATCCTGGCCGATGGTTGGGGGGATGCAAACAAGTTTCAATCGAGTACACGCGGAGCAGGGCCAGGTATTGGTGGTTGCAGCATCGCATTTAATCTTTCGTTTGCGACAGCCATTGCAAGCTCTCATAACTATCCAAATATTAGTCCAAAAATATTCCCCGAGCGCGCGAAAAGTCAAGGTGTAAAGCATACCCTTGAGACGCTTGTGTCTGTTGTGTTCGTCCACAAAAACATAGTCTACGTATGCAATTCACGTCAGAATCAAAACACTAGGCGCATTAACACCACGGATACCAGCAGGACAAATATATCCCTGCAGTAACGCGAGTTTCTCTACAATGCGTAAGAGCAACGAGAGCTTACTCTTCTGGCCCTCGGCGGGGCCCATGCTAGGGGGAACAAATGAGAACGCCTGCATCGGCACAATCGGGAGCGGAGCGCTGACCGAGGCCACAAGTAAATGGGACTTGCTGTGGCGGGCAGTGCGAAAGTATTGCAAAGGTGGTAGAAGTCAGGCCTGGGCTATGGACAGCTGAGCCTGCAGCCGCTGTGCAAGTGCCACTGTATCTGACACGCGTGTGGGGTTTCAACGATAAATGTAGACAGAGTGGGACAGGCGTGCGATCGTGCAAACACGGATACTGATGTTCTAGCGCCTAGGAGTAATCGGAGGAGGTTATTGAGATGGGATCGTAGAGCGAAAAACCATACACCGGGGATTTTCAACGGTGTGTTATTTACCCGCTTCCCCAGGTTCATGGTAGGTAGGGGAAGTTATGCGCGGCTCCCAAGGTGAATCCACAGTTTGGAAGGTTCTGGGGCAGACCGAGGGCGCAAACCGAGGGCGCCAGGAACGCGGTGAACAAAGAGCGGGTCGATGAGACAGGAGCACGGGGCTTATCCTAAACACGAGGAATAAGGCATTGGCAGTCAGTACTCAACACAGTCATTATTGGCCGCATTATTTCGCAGAGTCCGAGCGGAATGAGGATTGTGGGGAGGGGGGATGGGGTAGAGTCGAGGAGCCTGACTGAGGGGGGTGGAGGGAGGAGGCGAAATGCAAAATGGCAGCTTTGCTAACTAACTAATCCGGAAACATGTGAAGCGCCCGGTCACGGGATTATTAATTGGGTTGGGTTGTTGTGCGTAGACTCCAGCTTCTTCAGTCAACGCAACCAGCAATCGGTCAGCCAGACACGCGAGCAGCGGATCGATCCGTGGAGCCGGAAAAGCACCAAGGCGGGTGATTCAGTCGGCAGAGTGTGCGGGAAGCGGAGCTAATCATTGACGCCACATACTTTATCTATGACACCAGGGATGTTGACACTTTTGTGCGGAGGAGGGGAGGGAGAGGGGATGGTGTGACTGACTGTGGGTGAGAGATGTGAAGAGTAAGTCTTAAAAAACTAAATAAAGGGGTGGGTGGGTGAAAAGGACGAGAGAAGATGAGGCGGCTAACAATGGGAGAGAGGGGCAGAGAGAGAGGAGCGGGAAAGAAACAACGGCGGCAAGCGTTTCGTCTCTCCAAGTCACTCCAGAGAACTCAAGAGATCGTACTGCGCTCCGTCTGTCTGACTATAATATTAAGACTGTGCGTCGTCAGTGGGCCTCCGCTAGAGCGTTTGATCCCCTACAGGCAATAACCTCTAGCAGGGTTTCAGCAGATATACCGTACAGCGCCAAAGGCGTGTGCTGGTGGGATAGGGATGATAAGATGATCCCCCGGTTGGAGATACAATCGGACGTCTCGGCGGAAATCCCCACGGTCCAGGTGAACAGCAAGAGCCTTCCAATCCTTAATATTATTCATTTTGCTTTGCCACAACTGATCAAGGGAAAGCGGCGCTATTTTAGTACGGCGGCCAAGCAGGCAGGAGAAAGCACTTCTAAGTGGAAGTTTATGTTGGAGGCGATTGATGAGACAGTGGCATGGCTAGTAGACTACATATTACGGTGGTGCGGACCAAGTCATCGAAAGGGGATTTCGAGAAGCTTCGGGCCCAACAGATTTTATTTCCTTTTTATGTTACGGAGCGCATGGCTGTTTGCTACGACATCTATCTCGATACCTCTCTACCCAGCAGGTAGCGTGCTGTCACTCGAGGATGGGGAGAATCAGGAACTAACAAAAGGGATCTTAATTGAAGTGCAGTGAGGAGAATGGGAAGCAACGTATCTCAGAGGCGGATCGGTTCGCTATAGGGTTTGCTGAAGAGTTAGCCTTCCCTTCCAGGCAGATTGAAGGCAGGCATCGATGCCCAAGGGTGTCCGGCTGCGTCCACCGGTAATCCCATGGGTGGGTGGGTATCTGTGGCTCTCTAGTCAGCTAAACATATGGAAGCGACGGCATCCATGGGTCCATCCATAACTAATAATTACGTGCTGCATAAATGATGGTGGCTGGACGGGCGGCACATCGCTGCTTGTACGGAGTACAGGTGCAGGAGTGACCCTGTGATTTGGGAAGTTTGTGTTGCAGTTGCCCCTCCATTTTCCCGCGCTCATCTGCTGCCAACTGGTTTATTTTTGCTTACAATAATGATTGAATTGCCCCACGCAGCTCCAGGCTCTAGAAAATATGGGAAAGAAGCTGCATGGTTTCAAGTCAGGAGGCTCTGTGACCAGATCTTCTCAAGGTTGCCGACTCCTCACGGACACTCACTCCCTCCCTCCCCTCCCACAACAAAAAACTACAAATCCGGGATCTTCACCATGAGCGGAGTGAGAAAGTGGGGAAAGACTGCGAAGGAGCACGGCGTAATTTGGGGGTGGGGGTCGTTTGAAAAAATAAGCAGCCATGAAGAAACCGGAACTGGCTAGGCCGCACGGAATTGAACCCCCTATTTTGAAATAGAATATAAAAATACATAAAATACATAAAGTACATAAAGAATTAAAAGAAATAAATCTCTCAATAAAATAAAAACAATCCAAGCATGGATTCCAATTGCAGATATGATATCCGCAACCTTTGGCAGATTTCCGCGAGCATAAAACAAAGCCAAAGAAAAGGCTTCAGAAAAGTTCTCAGCCCCAGCTTCCAGAATAGCCTATTCTTCCATGACCTCCCTCCCCTGCCTTGCAACCTGTCACGAGGCGTGGCTTAGAAGGATAAAGAAATGGATGTTCCAGGCAGAGGACAAACCTGCTGCGCCTTTTGATTGTCACCCATTGACATTCCGCGAAAACGGTGCACGCAAGCACTGGTGATATTTATTTGCAACACTCGGCGTGGGAACCCTGCTACATTCCCCTGGAAAATGTTCAAGAAGATCATTATTCTTGAAACTTACGTGGGGAGGAGATGGGGGTGCCAATAAGCGATGCGGGTCAAGCTGGAGACGAAGAGATGTGCCGAGATTTTCAACCCAAGAGCCCCACACGCCAATGCCTGGCCAGGGATCAATTTTAGGCTCATTCTCTGCGCGAAGGGCTTCTTTGACTAGAATTATTATCCATGTCTGGTCCACAAAAACAGCTCATGAAGAACGGATGAAAGGCGTCGATCCTGAAAGTGGCCAACATGAAACCTTCTCTGCAGAATATCTATTGATGGCGCTGCAATCCCGCCATTATTGTCCGGCTCTTGGGGATATCCATTTCGGCTACCCCGGGTGTCGATTCCAATATTATTTGCGATCCATCAGTATCAAGTGTGGTATGTTGGTGATGTCGGAAAAAGCCCTTTTCCCATCTTCGTTGAAGATGCACGGTCGACTAAACTGAGAGTTCCACCAGCATTATTATTGTCCGCATGCCATGCTGTGCGACGCTATGATTATGGTTGCGGCGGAGTACGTGACGTTTGGCGGGCTGGATGGATGGAGGGCTCTTGATCACGTGAGTCATTAGATAATCATCACTTCGCAGCCACTGACGTCAGCCGCAACTGCAACCTTCCATCTGTCGTTATCCTGGCTTCTTCCATGTGTGTTGACTACATACATACTTGTCCCGACACAACCCAGAGCAGACATCATTAGGGGCTACTATAACTAATTGGCCTTTCAGATCCCTTGTCCTTCACGGGTACCTCGTCCATCTAATCCCCGACTCCCGGCTATTTATTCATTCTCTGAATGGACGGCTTAATGCAGCTTCCCCCATTCATTACTCGCTTGCATGACTTGGCTTGTTAGTGGCCTGCACTTTATACTTCCTGAAATTCCCCTTAGTTGCTTTTGTGGAAGGATGGAAGGATGCCTTGTGTAAAAAGCACTGGCAGACACAAGAGGATGGCACATCAGAGCATTCCTGACGTGCAACCCCATAAACACCGTGGGAAGCAAGGAGCCTTCTCTACCATTTGCCCGGTTCATCAAGTGCAGCCCATGCATATATGCCACCCCATGGCTCCGCTACTCAGGACGCTATGCACGGATGACACGCGGCGGATGATCCAGCAATTCCATCTCCATTGGTTGACGGGACAAGAAAATTAATTGATCTAAGAGGATTCATGAACTTGCTCAACCAACCCAAGATGCAATTTTCAAAGGTCTCAGGCCAGCCCTTTTGAAATATGAATTCGAAACCGCAAATAATTTGGAAGATATTAGCAAGAATCTTCAACGCCATGATACGGGGTTCATGGTTGGCCGAGCCCCTAATCTCTCAGAGGCGGCCGATGGAAATCTTGCGTTGCCGAAAAGTATGAATGATAATGCTTTTTATTTTGGTGAAAAGGATGAACAGGAATGCCAGCGCAGGGCTCTGAAAACTACCCCTTCAATCACTTTTTAAATCGTGAAGAAAACCAGAGACAAGAGAATTAGAAGTCGGACCTCACAACGTCCATATGGACAACCAACCGAGTATGGCAAAGAATCCAAAATCTGGTACTTATACATAACGGCCGACCATGTCCAATATTTGAAAATCGGAATGCTAAAGGCCAATTTCACCCCCGATACTCTTTTTTTTTCTAGTCGATCATGATTTCTGGAACAACATCCTAATAATTTTTTTTTTCTCTGCCAGAATTCAGAGGCCTCGCTATTTCACTGGACAACGTCTACTTTTAAATTCCTCATACTCCAACAAAATGCAATCCCAAAAATGGAAAGACAAAATTCAAATTCTTTCAACAAGAATTCATGGCCACAAAGTCGAGCATGGGTGCTTTACAGGGCTACCCTTAACCACGCAGAAACCCTGAAAAAAGTCTGGCCTTGCCCCGTCTGTTGCCGTATCATCTACCATCTTTCTCCATCAAATATGGTACCCAAGAAACACCAAGGGATAAAAATAACAAGCGACACTCGCAAACAGGCACTATTCCTTGAAATCTGAGAAGTATACATTCCCTCTACAGTCTAGCCTCTTCCCACCCTTTCAACGATTGATGCAGCCAGGGTAAGTAAAATAACCTCTAGTTACCCGCTACGCTATCAACTTGTTCTATAATCTTTGGCCTCTGAGGAGAATTAGGGTTTGCACCTGACGCTCGGTATCTCACACTTCGATCCGGCTTTCAAATCAATGGAGACAATAATACCCATGTCATGTGCAGGAATGCTTTACAAACATCACTTAGCACTTTTCGCTTAAAGTGCGACAATGCCAAGGTGAAATAGCCACTGCAGCGGTTTATTTATCATTGCTTTCCCACAAGGAAAGTGTAACCTTTGCTCCGCTACATCAGCTCCATACACAAAAGTGTAACGTTTTGCTGCGTTACTCTAACTCCATCCACAAAGATATGCCCCTACCCTAATCTAAATTGTCGGGAATTTTTGGAACAAATCACGGTTACGTGTAGGTGTTATTGAACCTCATATCGACAATTCTCTCTCTACAACCTTCCGTTGCTGTCGCTGTCGCTATTTTTATGTCAATGCACACTTGGCGCTTGAAATACGTTATGGTAGTAGATAGGTGTTTCAGCAATTCCCTGAGCCAACTAGGAATCTCTCCCAAGCAGCTTTCTGAAAAACAGACTCGAGCTAAAAAGGAAATAAACAAAAAATCATCACTGACCTATGAAACAATTCCTGTTTGATTTGACCATTACTTTAATCCTCACCGTACGGCATATTTTCACGAGGCTCCATAGACGTTTGCTCTATCAATGTTGAACAAACATGACCTATGCAGCGCTGGTCCCCTTTAGTGAGCATCTCCGAATGTGGAATATTATATAGTCTCAACCCTGAGCATCCTGGCCGCAGAAATAATCTGATGAGGTCTCGATTCAAGCTCAAAAGCTTTCTTCCGAAACACCGGGGACCCTTTGCCAGTCAAAGGCTCGATAGCACTCCTCTTGCATAGAATATCATGATGCTAAAGGGACATATTCATATGGGATCAGGGAAATTATGGAGAATCCAGGAGATGATTAAATTATAAGTCCTTAGTCATTTCCGACTCATCTTTTTGAGGTTGGCATCTTCAATCCATATTTATATCACCATGCCTTCCTCCTATCTATCCCCTGCTCCCGAACAGCTCCGTGTTTCTGCTTAATGAGTAATGTTCGTCGCTGTAGAGCTTCCCTGAATTAGGTTCAGTCTCACCAAGAACATCGCCAGAATCCATTACCGCCACTCTCAGAAGCGTTCTAATTTTCTCCTATAGAGATTTTCCCCCTTGTCTCCGCCTGCTGTCATCATTTAGGGCGCGCTAGTTAGTTAAGATTTGCCTAAGAATGTCTGTATGTCAGCGTGCAGGCCGAGGGTCGGCTGCACCCAAAAAGGAAACTTGCGAAGTTATACGAATCTCCAAAGTTTCACCTGCACACAAAAGCGTGCCTTGGTTTTATACCCGTGTGAGATTAAAACATCAAAGTTCGGTCTGCCATTACCAAATGTTATATCCTAATTGCCTCCAAGTTTTGCCGCCCCATTTTCAGCCAAAGATGAGGGGCTTATTTCACTTTCCCTCAATGGAAAAAGAGTAATCCCATCACAGCCGTTACACACAATGCCGAAGCCAACCTGAAATACCTTCACAAAGCTAACTAACTAGCTCCCATGCTCCCGTAATAGGGGAAGAACTCCGGTGGATCACTGGATCAGAGGGTATTCTAGTTTCCGGCTAACTACTGCCACTTGCTCAAGAATAGAAACCTTGGAACAACGCTCCCGTCGTACACAGACAGGAACCCACTTCTTAAACAAGGTGCCTGACGTGAAGGAATCGCAGAGCTCGCGGGCTCTCATAATTTTGTTAATCTAAACTTCTATTAGTGCTTACTGGGTGTCGAGGGAGGGGGGCCTACACTTCTGAGTCTGCACAATGCGATGAAACATGTAAGGGCCGAGCCAGACGAAATGTCCATTAGTTTTCTAACTTCAGTAGCACGTCCGCCACGGCCTTCCATTTTGTTTAAAAGGCCCGCACATTTACTTCAGAAGCAAAAGCGAAATTTGGTGAGCTAGGATAGCAATATTCCACACAGTCGTCCAGTCTTTGCAAAACCTTAACAATCCATGGACCGTCTTGCCCAGCCCAGCATGATGAATGCTCACTAACTGAATCATCCGTGCCCCTCATGCCGACGCCTCGCTCTCTAGGCTCATTGTTAGCTATTAATGTGGTCTATCAGTGGTGGGGACTAGGAATATGAGCTTATATCCTAGTAGGGACGGACGTTAAGGGGCCATCCCTGATATCTTGCAGAGGCCCTTTCAGACAATGTGAAGAGGGATGCGCTGGCTGGACAGGCTGCTCTGAAGGGAAGCCTGGTCTTCAGATGGATTCCAAGAGTGGGATGCTTGAGGTGGCGGAACAACTGGCATAAAAAAGAATGGCTTTTTGACAGCCCTGGATGTTCCTCTTGAAAAAAAGGGGAGGGAACTGTTTAGTAGCATTTGCCGATTCCTAGGTATGTCCATGGAGAGCTGCGGTGGGTTGTTCATCATTTTGCCCCATGATCCAACAAAAGTTGAAGCGCACTTCATTCAGGGGCAATAATAGTAGATGCTCAATCGGCCTGCTGAGACATGCATGATTTCGATGGCAGGAGCTGAAGTTCTCTTCTATCATTATTACCTCTCTAGAAATTTGCGATGTTTTAGTAAACTCAATGGCGGGTCGCATAGAAATCCGTTTCATACAGTGATGTTTCAGGTATATTTAACTAATCCGTAGTTAACAATTCCGCAGTGTTGGTGATTACTGCATCTACCCTAATCACGTGCCACCCAACTTATATATGGATAGTTTCACCTTAGATAGATTACCTCCAACACGCAGAGTAGTCACGTGAAGCAGCATGATGGTCCCGGATCTCCTATTGGCTGAGAACACTTCCCGACTCTAATATTCCGCCCCGCAACATATCCGGAACCCAGATCGTCCCAGTTTACATCACTACATCACCTACACAAAAAGCACAGAAGAGACTACAAAAGGAAAGGAGTTCCAAACGACTACAAAAATGGCCATGCAAAATTCAAACCCCACAATCCTCAGTGCAGCGGACCTCCCAACCCGCCAACAAAAATCCCGCCACTCCGCCGCAAAAGCAGAGTCACAGTATAACGGCGGAATCTTTGCCCATGAACTCCAACCCACCTCAACTCTTCTCCACGATCCCTTTGCTACAAGCTACATTAACGGCAGCTCCTCTGAATCCGAAAGCGACAGTGATGATTTAATGGAAGAGCCCATCGACGAGCAGGAAATATACGGTACCTACACCTCCCCCCTCCCCCCTCCCCTTCTTTCCCCACCCATACTGTATAATAATACACCCAACTCCCAAAACTAACCAAACACAACCCTCCCCCTCCCACAGACCTAATAGCCACCATCGCCGACCCAGAACACCCCATATCCCTCGGCGCCCTTGCCGTCGTCTCCCTCCCGGACATCTCCATCAAGCCCTCCCTCCCCAGCAACCCCGACTCCCCCCTCCGCACCGTCTCCGTCCTCATAACGCCTACAATAACCCACTGCTCCCTTGCCACGGTGATCGGGCTAGGTGTGCGTGTGCGGCTGGAGCAGTCGTTGCCCCCGCGCTTCCGCGTCGATGTGCGCATCAAGGAGGGCACGCATAGTACGGCGGACGAGGTGAATAAGCAGCTTGCGGATAAGGAGCGGGTTGCGGCTGCGTTGGAGAATGGGACGCTTATGGGGGTTATTGGGAAGATGTTGGAGACTTGTCAGTGAGTGAGGATTGGGGGTTTTGTCTTCTTTTCTATTGGGCATAGGGGTTATTTTCTTACTTCCCGAGGGAGGGCGTTGTGTTATCGGCTCTTTCATATAGAGATTGGATGGCGTTGGGGTTTCTTCATTTCTTATCTATTTGCTTTGTTGCTGTGGGAAGGAATTTGGATTGCATGCTTTCGATTGGGAGAGGGAGAATGAGATGAATGATATGACATAGTATCTCCCATGCCCGGATGTGTTCTGACAGAAACCGGGATTATTTATTTCATATCTAAAATTCTATACATTATACCATTTGGGTTTCATTCAATGCTTTTCTTTTCTTGCCCACAAATATAAATCAACCCCTACCTTAATTATACATAAATACCTGCAACCCAACCAAAATGAAATATTTCTTAACATATCAAAGCTACCTTGAAGCAAACAAGAAAATAGTAACCCCGGGCCAAAAAGATCGAAAAATAAAAAGAAAAAAAAAAGAAAAAAGAAAAAAGAAAGAAAGAAAGAAAAGAAAAATCTGTTAACCACTACCCCTCCCCCAAAACCCCACTCTCCCTCAACCCCTTCCAAAGCTCCGGCTCCAAAAACTTACTAACACTCACATCCTCCGCTAAACCTTTGCGCCTCCTAGTCTTAAGCACAAAATCCCTCGCCGTCGCCATCGCACTCGCCATATCCAATGGCCGCAGCTTCACTTCCCTATCCAACGGATCCCCCGGCACGACACTCCACTTATCAAAGACAAGGCTTACCGTCGCCTGGCCCTGCGTGTGTATGCGCAGATCCGTCTCGAAGCCAAATGAGTCGATGACAGGGACTAGGCCGCGGACGGCGTACAGTGGTGTACCGGCGATGGGGCCGTCGGAGAGTACGTGGCCGCGCCGTCGGGAGAGGACGGTGTAGATGGCAGCGACGGAATCGGCGGGACCTGTCATGGCGCAGGTGTAGATGGGTTCCATGAGGCGTGGGGAGGCCATGAGGAAGGAGGAGTAGACGGCGCGGCGGGCTGTGGGGATTATTTGGCCACCACCGCGGAAAATGGCTTGGTCGGCGAGGGAGATGTCGGTCAGTTTGAATTTGGTGTTGCGGATTGCTAGGGTAGGGGAGATTGGTTAGATTTTGCGCTGGAATGGTAGGTTGGTTTTTTTATTATTTAGAGATGGGAGTGGAGACATAGTCCTTGACTTACGTTCTTCGCATAGGGGTCCTTCTCGAGTTCCCCAGCTGAAACCCTGCCGTATGGAATCTCGCACCGTCCCTAATAGCTTCTTATCTACTTGAGACGGCAAAGTGTCATCCTGGAGGATATTAGGACCCATTTCCTCAGGGCCAAATGCCCAAATACTCCGCGCAGCCAACTTATCCCAGTCGTAATTTTGTTCGAAAAACTGGGCGACTCTGCGAATAGGGTCGCGTATGCTGACCCGTCCGCTTTCGATGTCTTCTGCAATCCCATCATCTAGAGGCTCTGCGATCATTGTGATTTTGTTTTTCTTGTTGGGGGTCATGGCGTAGCACATAATGGCTGATGTTTCGACGACGGTCTCGCAGAAACGGGTGACGGGGTCTGAGACCTTAAGTTCCATCTCTGCGTAGAGGCGGCGGAGGTCATGGAGGACGCAGTCCATGTAAAGTTCTCCCGTTCCTAGCACAATGTGCTCACCAGATTCCTCGACCTTCGTAGATATTAATGGATAGCTCTTGTTGATTTTTCGAAGGCCCTCGAGCATCTTGGGGAGTTCAGAAGGATTGATGGGCTCAACTGCAACTTTGAAAACGGATTCGGTCATGTGTTTTATTGGCTTGAAGATATAAGCGTCCTCATCATCTTCAAGTTTCAAGGGAACCAGCGTAGCGGTCTTCACTATGGAGTTATCAACCCCAGATAGAAGTACCCAGTTTCCGGCAGGGACACCGCTCGTAGGGATGTTGTATCTGGTCTCTGCGATCCACGTATCCGCTATTGTGGCAATGACCATATCCTCCTCGTCGTCAATGGTGTATCCCTCGCCCAAAACTCGTACTTGCTGACCCGGTCGAGCAATACCACTCATGACTCTACCAAAGGCGTCGAACTTTGATGCATCCGGTGTACTGTATAGTTTTGTGACCTGGATTACCAAAGGTCCGTCCTGGTCGCATGCTGACATTGATGCCGCAACTTTTGTATCCAGAGGCCCAGTGTAGTATTTTTCGAGCATCTTCTGTGCCCCCTCTTTAGGCGAGGGGATGTGCTGGACCACCATGTCAACGAACCCGTCAACAGGTCCAAAGAATTGTTCGCAAACGAGCTTTAGTAGGACCTTTGCATCCGATTTCAGCTGGGAAGGCTTTAGGAAGATTCCCAGGGTTGCTAGAGTCTCTTTAAGGTCCTCCGGGCTCTCGGAAATGGTGTGAGAAAAAAGCTTGTAGATAGTTTCCAAAACGAAGTAGACAAAAGTCCGTTTCGACTGTTCTTCAACGCCCTTGCGGGTGAACTTCCTGCTCTTAGGATTAAAGAAGATATCACCCCAGAGGCGGGCGCCAAATTCTGCAATATCGATGCCCGGGTAGGTGTCGGCATACATCTTGGCAAAAGATTGCAACGTGAAGCACCAGTTCATGCTAGTGCAGGCGAAAGCGACATTCCCTTTCTCTGGGCTCAATCTTCTCTTTTCACCTTGGCCTGGTAGAGTCCGCTCAATTATAGTGTTCACTTCTTCGACGACATGTTTCAATTTGAAATAAGCGTCTGTAGGTGGAAGTTTCAGTTCGAGGATGAGCCGATCCATCTTGTTCACAACCAGCGTGAGAGGTAAATCCTCTAGCACAGCATACTTGATTATCTGCTCCGTATTGATCTGGACCCCTTCAACCACGTCAACTATCAGGACAACACCATCGACCAATCTGAACGCAGCGGCAACCTCGTCGACGAAATTTACGTGCCCGGGTGTGTCAATAATATTGAATAGATGCGATTTCCCGCGGGTGCCTTGTAATACCAAGCTCATGGGCGCAGATTTCATAGATAAGCCCCGTTCCCGCTCGACAAAATGGACATCCGTATATCGTAGTTGCTCATCCTTCCGCTTCCCAATCCTTTTATCCAGCCGTTCTGACAGATCGTGCGTCTGCATTACCAGGGTATCCATAAACGCGGTTTTTCCATGATGCAAATGACCGGCAAGGGCGATGTTTCGGGTTTGGTCAGGGAAATTTAGGAGGTCGGTCATAAATTCGCGAGAATAGAAAACGGACGGCAGATCCGCCTCCTGGACCGCGAATTTCTTCTGCTGGACGGGCGCGATGATGGGCTGGGTGAGCGGTTGCGCATCTTCCTCCTCGACAAGTGTTTCCACGCCTTCACCATACACCTGCTGGGCCGTTGGGTAATATTGTTTATCTTCATGTAGGATGACCGCATTCGAAGGACCTTGTTCTGTATTGATTTTGCGATATCCATGTCAGCGCTCAAAAATCCAATATACAATGTCCGATAAAACTGACAACAAGGATGTGTTCAATTCCGCATGCATATATGTGATCATTACCATCTATTTCCATCAATTGCTGGTCATGAGCGACTCCTTCTCCGGCCTCTTCACCTTCCTCCGACTCGAGGTCATAGGCGTAAGCGTCTGGACGAGCTTCACCATGCCTAAGCTCATCTTCCGATTCCTCAGCCTCCCCAATGTAGTTCCCGAACCTGCGCAACACAAAACCGTTAGCGCGACCCTGGTAGAGGAGCTGCTGAAACGCTGCTGCCTTGAAAGTGAAAAGCACCTACTCGTCGTAAAGATCATCCATGATGGCTGCAGCAGATTGATGCAAAGAAGCGCGCGGTCTGATTACTTGACGGAATGAATCATTTCGCGAGCACCGGTTGCTTTGTAGAAGAAGTGTAATACAATATCTCACAATATTGCTTTTATAAATCGCAGCAATGGGGTTGGCGGGGAAAGCAGAGGTTGGTGCTTTGACTGGGTTTTGGCGTGGAAGCTTGCGGTGGACAGAAGGTTTCTTAGCTGGATATTTACTATGTAACTACGTTAATATTAAATAGCCTCAGGCACCAACAGAAAAAAATACACAGCTACTTTTTAGTGGCAGCGGATCAAGGACAGACTACTCCATACTCCATACAGCTGCTAACTTGGATACGGACAAAATAATAAATCAAATAGCTTAATTGAAAATGGAATACAAAGATAAAAGCAAAAAATAAAAAGGAGAAACGTTGCTGCCTACTTAACCCCTATTGTTCCGCAATATATATGTATGTATAAACACTGTTCTCGGCGTTAAATATTGCATGTAACTTATGTAACTTAACTTTGTCGCTCTCCTCCCTCACTAGTTATATTAAGTTAAGTTAAATAACAACCCTCACCTATTTTACCGCCAACAGGCAACGCTTCTTTTACATCTTACTTGCTGCCAATCTGTGAATTTTCTTCTCTTGTGCCTTCGTGTTGTTCTCTATCAGCTTCGTTCTTCTGCTTCCTCTACCAATCGCTCCATTCCGTGGATCCATCGTGCTGTAATACATCGCATCCCAGAGCAACCCCCGCCGCCGATATAGTCTAAACCATGTCTTCTCTCCCTCCTGTCTATATCGTCGCCTCCGCGAGAACCCCCGTGGGTTCTTTTCTAGGGTAAGTAGAGAGTTTCTAAATAGTTGCAGCATGCATTGCAATGGTCATCGAACAATTCGACTGTTTCTTAGCTATCTCAATATGTGGGGTATGGTGCAACATGCTGACGTTTCGTTGCCCCTCCATCTAGGTCTCTCTCTAGCTTAACAGCACCTCAACTCGGCTCTCACGCCATCAAGGGTAAGTTAATCTACTATTCTTGGTCCAGATTGTATAACCAAAGCTGACTTTGGACCCCGCGCAGCTGCCGTTCAGAGGGTGCCTGCGATCAAGCCCAGTGATGTCCAGGAAGTCTTCTTCGGAAACGTCCTCTCCGCAAAGTAAACAAACCCCCACTCAATCCCATATATCCTTCACATATTATTATTACCTTCAATTGGATGTATATGTATATCATATACTAATTTCATATCTCACAGTGTGGGACAAAACCCTGCAAGACAATGCGCTCTCGGCGCAGGACTCGCTGAGTCCACCGTCTGCACAACAGTCAACAAAGTGTGCGCCTCAGGCCTCAAAGCCATTATCCTAGGGGCGCAGACCATCATGACTGGCAACGCCGATATCGTTGTTGCTGGAGGCACCGAATCCATGTCCAACGCCCCCCATTACATCACCAACATGCGCACCGGTGCGAAATACGGTCACCAAAACATGGTGGACGGTATCATGAGGGACGGCCTCACTGATGCGTCAAAGAATGAGATCATGGGCCTACAAGCTGAAGAATGTGCTGCTGATCATGGCATCACCAGAGAACAACAAGATGACTATGCCATCAGATCATATGAGCGTGCGCAAGCTGCTCAAAAAGCTGGATTCTTGGCTGGGGAGATTGCCCCTATTGAAATCCCCGGTTTCAGAGGCAAGCCCGGTGTTGTTGTTGATAAAGACGAGGAACCAAAGAACGTACGTTTTCAGGAAGCCTTAACTCCGGAATATAACCCATCACTAAGAAAAAATATATACTAACCCTCTCTTCCACCTCACAGCTCCACCCTGAAAAGCTCCGCGCCATTAAACCCGCCTTCATCCCCGGCACCGGCACTGTAACTGCCCCCAACTCCTCCCCACTAAACGACGGTGCCGCAGCCGTCGTTCTCGTCTCCGAAGCCAAGCTAAAGGAGCTCAACATCAAACCCCTAGCCAAGATTCTCGGCTGGGGTGACGCCGCCAAAGCAACTAGCAAATTCACCACTGCCCCCTCCCTCGCCATCCCCAAGGCGCTCAAGCACGCCGGCGTCGCGCAGGACGCCATCGACGCCTTCGAGATCAACGAGGCGTTTAGCGTGGTTGCGCTGGCTAATCTTAAACTCCTGGGTCTGAGCGAAGACAAGGTTAATATGCATGGCGGCGCGGTTGCGCTAGGACACCCGCTCGGTGCCAGCGGTGCGCGTATTGTAGCGACCCTGTTGGGTGTGTTGAAGGAGAAGAAGGGGAAATTGGGATGTGTAGGTATCTGCAATGGAGGGGGTGGTGCTAGTGCATTAGTTGTTGAGTCTTTGCAGTAGGTTTGCAGATGGGTTTGTTGAGGGTGGGGATGAAGGAGAATTATGTCCCTCTTTTTCAAAGCACAAATTCCCTGATAGCCGTCCCCACAAAGTAAGTACACTGACTTACTTTTATTTTTGTGGCACACGCATATCTCTCTCTCTCTCTCTCTCTCTATATATATATATATAAGCCCCCTTTTTTTCACTCGTGGAAAAGAACATTTCACAGACCAATCAATTTGAAATAAATGATTCCTATGTATTGTTTTGTATAGTTTCTCTCATATGGGGAAAACTGTACGTATGCGTGGGACTCATATCACTTGTTATGCAAACTAAAAATTTCCGAAATAAAATGATGGATATAACCATTCATCACTAAAAAATTAACTGACAGATTTCCGCCTACAAGAAAGTATGTATATATATCAAGGTACAAATTTGAAAGGGGGAAGAGTATGAACTAGGCGACAAGTTACATTTATACACTCCACATATAGACATGGATCTGTCTACCTAGGTATATCCATATATTTCCCATCATACAGCCCAGCCTACCCCATCTCCTCCGCTCTCACAGTCAACTCCTCTCTCACCCGCTCCCCAAATACCGATTTGAACACCCCATACTCAGCCCCAACCCTCGTGATAACCTCCAACGGCAGCACCACATGCCCACGTAGCACCGGCGAAATCCGCGCACTAATGTCTATCAACCAGCTCACCTGCGGCAATATCATCTGCGGAAACAGTGCCCGCTCAGGTATCACGCGCCAAATGATCGGACACATCGCCACCTTCAATGCCGTGAGGTACATGAACAAAAGCAGGAACATCGCATTCTTCTCCACCTCCCCCTCCCACTTTGGCCTCCGCCCGGTTCCCGCCCCCGCGCCTCTCACGGATGGCGAGATGATGTAATTTTGGAAACTGACCTCGTCAATGGTGCACAGGACCACATACGTCTTCTGGAACGAATTGAATGCATCGACCCACGCTCGTCGCTGCAATGCCTCGGCAGCATCGAGGATGGCTGCGTGATAGTTCTGGTGACATTCGTGCTGTAGGAGTGGAATCAATGCCCTCAATGCATCCGCAAAGCGCTTGACAACGCACATATTAATGCCCATGTCGATAGCGTCGCCAGGGTCATCGTCGAGATCCTCAGCGTCGTCGTTGCTGGTGAGGGTCAGGTGTGAGAAGCGCGTGCGCGTGCGCGGGTCGAAGCCCTCTTTCAGGCTTAGGAGTAGGGCGTTGCGGTCGGTCGAGGCCTGTTATGGCTGCGATGTGGCCCGTTAGGGGTCCGGAGCCGCGGATTAGAATGAGGAAGTCAGTAAAGCCGTCACGCAGGTGGGATGATTGCGTCATCAGAGCGTAGCAGGTTGCAAACATGGCGTTGAGTTTGGGGATGTTTGGCATGGTGGACGCGGTGGGAAGGCCGGCATGTGCGTGCTCGTCTATTGATTGTTGGAGACCGCGGAGAGCGAGGCCGCGATGGGATAGCATGGTTGAGTAACCGTGCATTTCCTCAAGGCCTGAACCGGCCATGGCGACAAGGGAGAGGTGCATGGCGACAAGGGAGAGGTGCGAGGCGCCCAAGGAGATGATGGCGTGCATAAGGAATTCGTGCTTTTGAGAAGTCAGCTTGGATAGTCATGTATGGGAGGGATGCGAGAAGTTATGGACACATGTATATAAATACACACATATGTGTGTACTGCACATATTTACCTGGTGGGCGAGAAGGGGTATCTCAGTAATCCACACTGTATCACAGCCATCTGGCAAATACGGATAGCCCGCAGTCAAATAATGGTGGAAGAAGCGCATATCGTCCATTGTGAAAAAGGGGGAAACTGCGGCGGCGCGGGAGCTGGCCTGATAGCTAGTGGAGGCAGCATTGGCGGCCTTGTATAGTGCATAACAGGGACATAATTCTTGTCGTTATAATTTGATTGCAGACGACGGTGGGGTTGGTGTGATTGGTGTGATTGTGATTTGAACAGCGAGGGATAAACGCAATCGAGCTGCCTTAACATGCAATTGTCGCATGCTGGTCGTGTTTCGGGGCACTTTTGTATAGATAGAAAAGGTAAGATATACATTCAATAAGAAAATGGTTGAAAATTGTAGAAATATGTCCTGTCCTGTAGGGATGGATATTCGCGTACCTTTACTCTCCGAGCTTTACAGCTATAGCAGCCGGTTCGTTCGGGATTTGGTATGGGGTTTCCTGTTGATGGTCGGAACCGTAGCCTGTGGTGAGGAGTCATTTGCGACATTTGCCATGGTAGTTATCGAGGAAAAAGCTGTTGGTTCTACTCATGCCCGTCAACTGAGTGCGTTATGGCATGTTATATTAGATGCTGCTTTCCTTTCCCGCCCCCCTCCGATATATGCAGAACTTAGCGTATTTGTTCTGACTGAAAAAAAAAAAGACAGGGGCTGGCTTCGGGGCCATTTTCCATTGCCATGTCAGCATTTAAATAGTCTGAGCGGTATCTCCACGCCATGGATAAGTGGACCTTATGGGGCTTTGTAACCTGTCCACTCCCAGACAAGCTCCTCTCTGCCTGGGGGTCGCGGAGGAGAGTCAAAGTTCTGACCTGCACAGCTAGCTGGGTTTTCAAAAGATAACTACTAAAAACGCCCTGTTCAGCTTCTGGCTTCTAGCTCGCCCTCATTCATGGCATTGGTAATCGAATATTCTAGCTGGTGTACTAGCCCGCGTTAAATATTTGATTGTCCTCCGCTGCTGACTCGAGCTGCAACGAAACGCGGGGTTTATGCTTAATCCGTAGTTACAGGAAAGGGTGAAAATTAAGCTTTTTCTTTGCTGTCAGCCGAATGCCAGATACATCACTAACTTTTGATACCGATGGGTGGTGCACAGGATGAGCAAAGTCGGAGTTGTAGTCTCAATCCAATGGATGTAGAACCGAGCCTCAGGGTGAACTCTTGACCAGCAATGATCAATCCTCAACATATGAACCGTATATCACTATATCACATCAATCCTAGCAAGCAACCTTATATTGCAGGCAGGCGAGGGTATATAGATGAGATGGTCTTCATGTCTTTTTCACGAGTGAGCCGGCTCGTGAGCATCCTGGCGCTCCGAAAGTGGCATGCTGACAAGCCAAAGCACAAATTCTTCTTTCTTGAACCACTGACTAGTTGGGCTCTAATTGTCGAGACGCATATTATGTTGGTGAGCAGATTCACTATTCAGTTCAGGTTTTTAGGATAGGGGCCCATGATTATTGGGATAAAAGGTCCGCGGAGCTTGGGGTATATCCCCGTGGCGTTGAAGAATCCACAGCGTGGAGAACCTAGAGTTTCAACTGCCGGCAACATAGGGGCATTTTGCCGGTGGATTGAACTGGATATGAGGCCCGCCATTTTTCGCCTGGCGGAAGATTATTTACTATTTTAACATAGGGCTGGAGCGGTGAGCCTGCCAAGGAGCCATCCGAAGGAATATCAAGGGGTGCTATAGTTTAATCTGCCTCGAAGTTGGACTCCTTGTTTTGGAAAGGGGCCATTAGTGAGAACTTTATGACTGGAATGTAAATTGGTACTGGTACTACATGGTTGAAAAGACATGCGTTGATACTCACCTGCTCAACAAAAGCTCATTGTTTGTGAAGTCCCAACAAGATATCAGATGCCGCCGGGATTGATCAAGCCATCAGGAAACCGGACCCCAAAATCCTTAGGGGGGGATCGGACTTCGATTCCGAACTCCTGGTAAGAGATGGGGTTGGCTGGGTAATACAGCATGCCGAGAGGTATGCGACAACAGGAAATTAATTTAGGAAACGGTCCTAAGCAATTTGCTGTGATCCATCCTTGCCAACGAAAGCCACGGGTATCGCGGGACTTCTGAGAAATTTGTAGGGAGTAGAAGTATAAAAAAGGAGACCGAAAGAGGGGCAAATCATTATCCAATTGAGCAAGTCAATATGTAGAGCAGAAAATAAAAGGATAAAATATGTCATATATATGTATATATCTCTCAGAGGTCTATATGTAAGATATATATGTGGTACAGCGAGAACCAGCCGTCAAAAGTCAACCAGTGGTGCGGAATATTGTTCAAAAATAAGAATGAACGGTTTATATCAAAACAAAAAATAGAAACGAAAATGAAAATGACAAATAACACCAAAAATAGGGACACCCCCATTTTCTTGTCTGCTTTCAAGCAAATGCCCCAACAAGAGCCATGAGCAACGCCCCAGCCGCAGCCGCCATACACGCCTCAACCCTACTCCTCCCCCTCAGAGTCTCATAACTCTTATCACTCAAAAAGTCCTCCGCCAACAACTCCACCAGGCCTGCAAATAGTAGTAACCCACTACTGAACGCATTCGTCATTCCCACCATCAACAATCCCGCTGTACTGGCCGGGTCGTATAGGTTATGTAGACCCAAGCCAATAGCCTGCCCGATGGGCGTGGTGGCACCGTAGGCAAACGCCATAAGCCACGGTTTGGGAGACGATGCGGGGAACAGGGCGGGAATTAGAGAGGCGATGCGCGCGCCCAGCGCGAAGCCTTCGAAGGTCTGGTGGAAAGAGATAGCGACGAGGAGGACGAGGAAGGAGGTGCCAGTGGCAACGCTGAGGGCCATGCCGATGAAGACGCTGTGGAAGAGGATGCCCGCTTCGAGGAGTAGGCATTGTAGGAGCTGCTTTTGCGCGGCGTGGGCGCTTATGGTTTGGGAGGACGGGTGGTGGTGGTTGTGGTTATGGCGGGGGTAGTGGTGGGAGCGGGACTCGTTGTAGGTGGAGGATGTATCTGGGAAAGGGTCTAGCTCTTCAAGGTCAAGATCTTCATCGTCTCCGGCTTGTGTTTCGCTGCCTCTAGTTTTAGGGAGCATTGGCTCACTGCTCCCTTCCTCCAAAGCCAAACCGTGCGGCGATGAAGAGCCTGGGTTGGAGGGAGAATCCTCGTGTGGGTGAGGAGTACTACGGATTTTTCCTAAATGTACGCCCCCGCGACTATCGCCATTTACCAGAGGCATCGAGCTGGTCTCATGGTATTGGGGCCCCTCATCAATTAGGGTATCGTATTCACTGCCATGGACATGTTTTGCACCCCTTAAAGCAAAGAACATCTCGATGGTCACAACGATCATGACAGCGACCATTGCGACTAGGCCAGCGGTAGCTGGGTATCCCTTGTTCCAGAATCTTGGTAAACATGGGTGGGTTAGGGAGATGAAAGCGGTAGGGAGGAGATGGACGAAGGCGGTAGCAATCAACACGCCTGTGCCGAAGTGTCTAGATAAAAAGAGGAAGTGTCGGGGGATCGGCAGGCGTGGGAAGCGACGCGCAATAATCGGGAATGAGCATGCTGGACATAGAGCAGTGTAAATATTAGAAGCATGTAGAACGAGCAATTGTAACGATAACGTGACAAACTAACCAAAGGTACTGAGCACCAAAATAAGTACTAATGCCGCAACGTGCAGCGGAGTGTTATATGTGCCGGTCCTTTCACCGCTGCCGCATGTTGAACCGTCTGGTGCGTTTCCGTCTGCGCTGTCGTCGCCCGCTCTGGTGTCAATGCCAACATATCCCCGCCGTTCCAGCTCCGCTCTTAGAATCGCAAGGGGAATATTCGTTAATGAAGGGCCTAGGTGAAGTCGATAGTTTAGTCAAAGGTTCCTTTCCCACATCGCTATCTATATAGCAATTATGCCATGGACATCTATAGCAGTCCAATATTATAGAAAATGCCGAACCTACCTCCGATCGAAACCCCGGGACCCTTGCCATCACCACGATCACCCGCTGCCAACATAATTACAAGCTAAAGAGATGTTGTTATCGTTATTGCAACCAAAAATCCCAAACTGTTCATTCCGCCAATTTCCATTGCACTTAAGTATGAAGTACTCTGCCGATTCGCGAGGCCACAAAATACGAAATTGAGAAACCCGTTCGACACTTGTGCCCTTCCTCTGTCTTCCTCCAAGGATTTCCGGTGCCTTGTATCCTTTGTCCGCTAGCCGGATGGGCGTACGTAGACGTAGAGGTGGTAATACTCCGTCGAAGAAATATAACAGGAAAAGGTAAGATATCTTGTTCAGCCGTCTCTCGTCATTCGTGTTGCATCCCCCTCCTTTGCGCACAGAGCGAAAAGCGGACGTAAACAGAGGATCGCCTGTTGGATTCTTGTTTCAGGGTTGGTCCCCTGCCCTGCCCTCCTCTCGATTTTGCCTCCACCCGCAATCCGTGTATTTATTTGCGCAGGTCACTGGCTCCGCCCGGCTTGGCTGCGGCGTCGTATCGTCCAGGTAGCGGTACGATCAATGAGGTCGCTTTCCCAGTTGCGCGAGACGAAGACGCAATATAACTCCGTACGAATAACGATATATAAGCTCAGAGTACGGTGCTCCGCGTGGAATAGAGAAAATATATATATATAAATATATACATATATATATCTATAAACAATTAATCCTGGTGGTGTCAAACCAAGCAGACGCACCCATGGAAGAGGACACCGTGCGGAGTAAGTTGCAATATACCTAACCGTGTTCCAGTTTTCGGCCGGAAAAACTCTCGGAGTCGTTTGAAACATCTTCATCTCTCATTTCTGCGAACTACAAACATGGTGATAATGCACATACATGAAGAGCAGATAAATGGAATGCGGAGCACTATCTTTTATTGTCTGAATACTTGGGGTTATACACATTTCTAAGTGCCCCTCACTCTATCTATCTCGCAGCAACCCTGAACCAATGAACGATGTGAGGACCATATTACCAACCCAACCCATTCCACTGTTCAAGACCAGTGAGGACCTCTGAAGAAGAAAAAATATTCCCATGTATCGTGAATGTATATACACTAGTGGCTATTATGACCAAGAAATAAGGAGCAGAAATATCGGAGAGATTTTGAATATAGCATAAAAGGTGGGGCGGCTAACGCATTTGAAGAGAGGAAGAAGAAAAAAAAAAAGTATACAGACATATCAGATCTGGGTCGGAACAGCGGGTCTTCTCTCGCTATTTCGTACGTGTTTCTTCCCTTCATCCTTTTCTTCCTTCTTTTCCATTCATTTTTCGACTTCTTTGCACATGTATGTATGTGGGCGGGATGGAAAGATGGGCGAAATATCCAGCGCTTGGTTTACATGTAGGAGGAAGGTTGCTAAAATGGTGTCCTGTTTGAGAGCAGTTGAAGTTGAGAGGGTGGATGGATAGAGGAGATACAGGGATAACGGACGAGAGACCAACATTGACAATGAACTAGGCTCTATTCAAAATCCCTGCCCATGTGGTTGAGCGTCACTTTTTTCCGATCCAAAGACATGCAGGTCAATGTTTTTCCAACGGATGTTTGACGGGGTATCCAGCAATCAATCGTTTCCTAATTTCTCACAGCTTTATTTCTTGGGTGACGGGAGCTCGCGCGCTGACCTCCCGCAAGGCTGCATATACCCAAAACATGAATAAACACACCTCCTTTTCCAGGAGAACCAAAAAAAGGGAGAGATAGAAAAAAGAGAAAAAGAGGGGAAAAAAATTAATGAAGCGGAGAAAAACACTATGTCCAAACCCAAAAGTAATATATTAGTTTAAAAAAAAGAGGCAGAGAGAAATCTACGACAACACAAACGTCGACGCAGCCGCCACCTCCTCCTGCAACATAGCCTCAACCTCCTTCCCATCAAGCGTCGGCTTAAACTCAAAGGAATCATCCAGAATCTTAATATGCACCGAGCTACCCGCAGCATTAAACACAACAGCAAGCTTCACGGTCTTCCCAGAGGGTCTCTCGAAGAAATGGCTGTCGCCGCCGGAGATGTTGCCGTGCAGGGTCGACTTGGCGCGCATGTTACCCGCGTCGAGAATCTCGAAGACGTCGAACTCGCCGCAGCCAGTTTTCCAGCAAGAGCACTCGGCTTTGCCGTATTGGAGGGTACGGGGGATAGCGGCGTTCAGGATCCAGGCGGCGGGCATGTCTTCGTTCCAGCCGGTTTTGCCGGTGACGGGCATGTCGAATTCGGCAAGGAAGATTTTGTTGTCGCCGTCGAAGCCATCTGGGAGGGGTTTTTTTCATGTCAGTTATGACATATTATTTGGGGCTTGGGGGCCATAAATATCGAGAGAACTTACGATAGGCAACAGTGCCGGGACGGACGGTGCCGCAGTCACCATTGCACGGCTTGTCCGTCATGATGACGATTTCCTCGTTGTCTGGGATCATCTTGTTGCTAAGGACCTTAGGGCTGTCGGAACCCGTGCAGCCGTCCTCGGAGGCATAAGAGAGAGAGTTCCCAAGATCGCTGTGCAAATCAGTCAGTACCAAACAGAAAGAACTAAGGGGGGAAAGTAACCACACCAGTGAGTGGGATTAAGCTGGACAATGAACATACTAATCAAAAACACCAGATCCGTCACCTCCACGATGGTTCAAGAACGTAAGTCCATCGGCGACACCAACTTCAGCATTGTAATAACCCTGGCGTCCCCAGTTACCAGCACCCGGGTTGATGGCCGGGGCGGGCTTCTTGGTCGGGTATTTATTTCCTCCAGCTGGTGGTGAAGCGGGAGCCTGAGTCGGGGCAGCAGGGGCGGCCCCACCAGCATACTGGTTGACCCAGGAGACTACTTGGCCGTTGATGGTGGCAGTGACCATGTCACCAACGGCACGCTTCTCGTTGGCCCGCTTGTGCAGGTGCTGGTGGCCCTGGTGGCGTCGCTCGTGGATGCTGGGTTTCATTTCACGCTTGTAGCGGCCCTCTGGTGGTGCACCGGAACCGGGGCTATAGAAAGCAAATTGCTTTAGGCTGACTGGGCCACGGAAGTGCCAGGAGACCTGTTTTTTTTTTTTTTTTGGTCAATGTCAGTTTTGTTTTTGGAGTAATATACTAAATACATATATGTATATAGTATATGTTCCGCCCCATTTCCCTTTCCGCCGGATTTTTGAAAAGCAGTCATACCTCCTCATTCAATGGCGCGAGTGATCCGCTATACCCCTTTGGCCTGGATGAGCAAGCGCCACCATCCATGCTGACGACCTCATTGTAGGTGCCCGAGGAGCCGAAGTTGGTATAGGTGATGGCCTTGACAGCAGAACAGTACCAGTTCCCACCTAGCACGTGGGCGGTGCCGGGGGCACATGCGTTGGCAGAGACGGTGGAAACAGTGGCAGCCAGCACGGCTCCGACGGCGAACGTGGTGCGCATAATTTATTTATAAATATGTGCGGTTCCTGTTCCAGTTGTTTCAAGGAAACGTGATGCGGAGTGTTTGTATAAGTTTTATACACTGGATGGTTTTAATTAGCTCTAGGTGTCTTTGTTTCTTGCTTGTTAAAAACAAGGTCATCCAGGGTTTGCGGGCGGGACAGGTCTTTAAGAGAATGGAGATTGGAGATTGGATCTTTTTCATGGTAAAGTACGACACAGTTGTTTATATTATAGGGATTGAACAGAATGGGAAACATCATTTTTGTGTATCAGGAGGGGGATTGTAGGTATTTGTATATAGTTCTGGTGGGTCGTTGGGTGTGAAATAGAGTGAATGGTCCAAGAAGGGTCGAATGGTTGGGTTGTGATACGCTGGATAAGCGCCACCTAGGGACAGGATAAATAAAACATGGATTTGGATTCGCTCAAGCCATGAATGGGAACCCAGCCGAAGTAATAGTTGGCAAGAAAGGAAAAGGAGTGATAGGAGTAACACAAGTTTAAGGCCGAAATAGAAAGACCAAAAAAAGAGCATTGATTGTTGAAGATTGTGAGTGAATATGGCAAGTTGTGAATATGTACTGTATACTATTGTGTCTCGTGTCTCGATGTCGCACATACCTTTTTTCTACCTTTTGATATTGTAGATCTGTTCGAAAATGAAAGAAACCAGGTCAAATCAAACCAATTCTCGATTCCGAAAAAAAAAAATATAAAAAATAATAAAAAGTAATGAATATAAATTAAAAACAATAAAGAATGGCTGGGGTTGAATCCGTGAGGAAAACAACGACCGAAAATGAGCGACGAAGAATGAGAGAGGGATTTGGTAGGACAGACAGGATAACAGAGAGAGAAAGGAGAGGAGGAAGAGAGGGAGATCGAAGCCGGCCGGGTTGAGGGCCCACGCCGGGTTTTATTCTGGAAATCCAGGAGGAAATTTGACTCTGGGAGGACACAGGGCCAAGCAAGGGGAAGAGGGGAATAATAATAATAGCGGCTTGCTTGACCCCCTTTTCCCATCCATCCGCCCATTATTCCCACTCTCGCTGTGCACCCTTTTTTAGTATAGGATGGGATAGGGAGATATACAAGCGCCTCTCCGATCGGGAACGGATGAGGATAGCGGCCAACGACTACGACCAACGACTCCACGAGCCGCGAAAGTTCGACTCCTGCAAAATTAACACCCAACTAAGCCCGCTAACATCCCACAAGCTGGACTAGGCAGGGTGATAACGACGAATTGCGCAGGGCCGAGACTCATCCCAGAGACCATCCTAACCTTATTTCCAACCGATTTTCTTTGCAAACTGATGCTCCTGGAGTTCTCTGCCTTTTCCTTGCTTGTCTTCAGGGAGGAGCCCAGGACACAACAAACACTCTTGTGGAACCTTATAAGTTATGGGGCCTTGGATCGGGTCTGCCTCGCGGAGTCGCGGGTTGCTGGTTGGAGTTGAACTTACTTCGGCTGCTTTGTTCCTGGTTATTGGGCGGTTGCTCAGGAGTGCTTCGTGGAACTCGACGGCCGGGAGCGGGACGTACCACGGAGAAGGCACCAGCTAGTTATCCACCAGCAGACCCAGGCAACAAATATTGCTCCGTAGGAATGAGGGGATGTGATGCGGTGTGAGCCCTATGGGATCCATGATAGTTTTGCCGCCTACATGTACGCAGTAGTTATGTCTTTTGTTCCAATTGATATCAATAATCGATAACGGCTGCCAGTTCGCATGACATGTTTCATGTCCGGCTGAGGTATACGCTCTTCTCTTATCTGCTTGGTGGGGATTTCCTGTTTCTATTATTCCTGACTTTTTTGTTCTCGAAACCGCGGATTTTTTTCTCGTGCTCTCGTTTCTTATTTTTACCTTCACATAATAATAATACTGTAATAATGTACTGTACATGTATGTACATTCAAGGCACTCATGCTTGAGAATCTGGCCATTTAGCAGTCGAAACTGTAAAATGAAGGCTGACTGATGGTGAGGAAATTCTGACTTTTCTTTCTGCACTTTTGCTATTCGTAGGGTATTCCTGGGTTGGATATCATGCGAGCCGACTTGTGTTCAAGCCAGCAAAACCAAGATCAGCAACTTTCATGTCTTCCAAGTTCCAACGGCCCAGCTGGCGAAATCTTGGACCCTCTAGCCAGGAACAGCAAGGCACTAGGCTAGGCGCGTTAGAGGGATGTGTTTCGCTTCAACTGGCTTGACAGCCTCGCCAAATCAGCACCGCACCGCAGCACCACTGCACCACAATAATGCTCAGCCATGTTAACTACCACTTGGATTCTTCCGTTGTTTGTTCGATATGACGAAATCCATGTCAGAAGGGGAACAAGCACATGCATGGGCCTCCGCGTCTATTTCAAGCACGAGGCTTGAGTGGTTCATTAGGAATTCTCGGAGCCCATTACCAGGATAGATCAAGCTTCTTTTAGCAAACCCAACCCAAACTCTGGCTGAAGTTATCCATTTACCATAGTTACGATAGTTTGAGTTACCGCACTCTGACAAATCCTATCATAACTTAACCCTCAACTTCTGTTTTATCTGCCATTGCTTCTCTGTGTGCAGGTTCAATTGGCAGTATGGCAGGCAGCCTTACTATCCTGTATAGATTCATCAGAGCACATTATTTCATCACATTAATAAGAGATAGTTATGTGAATATGCAGTATTCTGGAGTCATTGTTAGTTCTATGAAGAGTCACTCTTCTGATCTTTATACATGTACAGAGTAGAGCATGTAGATATAGTGATATTTTGTTTTTCTATTTGAGTAATTCTCTCTGATGATCAGAATCACTCCATGCTCTCTCTGTCAATTTTATTGTTAAATATATATATACTTACTGACAACTATATACTGAAATCTGAAGAACTTGCACAATGCGGACAATGCAGAAAAACCAGGCTGTGACTGAGTGACTGATTTGTATGTGATTTAACCCAAGAGTTTCTCACTCATCTGAGAGATTCTGTGAGAGAAATGATCATGATCATCTAACTATCTTAGAAGTACAGTACATATCTCATTTCTATATCTATTCACCAGTAAAAGAATGAATAATTATTACTAAGCACTTTTCTGCCAATAGCTGGTCTATCTTGAATTCAACACATCTATTCCCTCTCTTAACTGAATTGAAATCAATATAATTGGATAGTTTGTTATTATGGTTCATTAATATTATACATACATCCATACCCATTCCAAACGTGGCCAACTCAGCAAACCTCATCTAAAGTAACTGCTAAACAAGTCTGAAAACCAAAGTAAAAAAAAAGATCCTGTTGATTCGGAGGCGCCTTGGTATCATATTTGGAAACTGTTTGTGTCCGCTGATAGATAAGGAACCCCCACCCAATTTCCTTAATAGCATAAATGCTTAGATGCTATTGTAGATCCCAGCGTGGCCCCCCTGTCAAAATTTTCCCGAAGAAATGGGTGCTCTGTGGCTATCTCCTCGGATCCTACATACTGCATCTTCTCCTCCCGCTGCTAATTCCAGCTGCCAATATTGCTACTATCGAGGTTGGCAGGTGTAACTGAAACGCTAGTGTCGTGGAACTGAATGTCTCCTCTCAAAATGGGTGGGGAGTAGGGTGGGGTTGGTGACAAGAAGGCGAGCTATTAGACCATTTTGGAATACAGAGAGGGGTTGAAATGATAACCTTGTTATCATTTCATTGTGTCATATCAAGTTCGAATCCTGTATAGGTCGAAGGGGCAGGTGCTTAAGAAATGGTTTCGAGAGTTCGTTACACCAATCCATACAAAGGACATCTGCCATAGGTATGGCTTGCACATGTCATCCAGGAATATCCTGGTGGGAAATCCTCTCACGAGGATTAGCCCAAATGCTCAGATAGGCTCGAACTCATTGCTGATGTAGGGCGACATTAACTTCTTGACAAAACAGAGAGCGTAATTTCATCTACTCTTTAACTTGGTCCACCCCCGTGTCCCCTTTGGTTTATGGTTGTTTGTCATGCTGTCATCGGCAAGGTTGTTTTCATCCAGTGTTTTAGCAGTGGCAATGCTCGCGGTATCGCTTAGGACGCCGTCCGTCACAGCTGAAGGGGATTTAATAGCCATCGGAGCAGGTTCTTCTCCTTCCCGGAGAATATGCTTTTGGGAATCTTCGTCCTCCCATTCTGTTTTGTCGAGCAACTCCCATTCTGCACTCGCCATTTCTCCTAGGAGAACAGATTTCAGCTTGTCGACGACCTTAGCTGTGGAAGGCTGCTTCCATTTTCTCATAAATTCAGTTCCTTCCGCGCCTCCAAGGAATGAATGTGCCGTTCCATGAGAATAATGGCCAAGCATTGACAAGGACCTGGTTCGCTGGATAGTTGGTTTGGGGGAATCCTTATCAGAGCCCTGAAGTTTTGCGTGGTTATCCCGGTTTGATAACACTCTAGTGAAGGCTGACGATTGGGATGGCTGTGCAACAAGTAACGTCCACAAGTTACGGCCCATATCATAAACATCCTCCCAGGAGTCAACAACAACATGCAGTCCTTGAGTACGACAAACCCAACAAATGTTCCAAGCTAGGAGCCCAACTCCCTCGAGGAACAACCCATAAGCCGCAGGGTCTTCTTGTGCAAGCTTCGGTAAAGATTTGTTGATATAGAGTGGCCTTGGACGAGGAGGCGGTCTGGTGTCCGTAGTCCGAGAAGCTGTAGGACTCGACGGGGATGATTGAGAAAGCGATGTACCGGGGAATATTGCTTCTTGTGACAAATATGAGGATGATGGCGGAAATATAGTGGGTAGTGGGTAATTTCGATGGGGCAGTGTTATCTCTGCAGGTAGCCTGAGGGAGAGGTAATGCGAAACGAGAACCAAGAGATGGGCGATGTAGGTAAGGGACGTGGTAATGTGGACGTGACTTGCACCTGTACATTTGGCTTAGCAATTGAGGTCAACAGGATATCATTCTACGATACACTTACCGTTCAGGTCCCTGAGATCAACAATACTGACCCCTCCAATGGTGTAAACTGCAACGAGCTCGCCATTTCTCCGCCTCGTTCTCTGGCGCAAACGATAAAGATTGGCAGCCTCGCGACACAGGAAAACCCTAGACTGTGCAGTTTTATTATGCAGATTATTCCATAAGTGCTCGGTTCTCTTGGTGTTATTTTGCACCGTAGCCAAACTTGAAGCTCGTCGGTCTGTCAGTTGATATGTAGCGATTCTACATCTGATCGTCGCTTCTTGAGTAAAGATCTGCGATGGGCGATGTCTTCTCTCCCTTCTCTTATTTCTTCCCTTAATGTAGCTATCTGGTCGAAAATCGCCGATGTCCTCGCGGTCGACTGCGAAGCACGACTTTTGGCTGCTTGGATGGCCCAGCGAGACGAGCGTTGCCGAGATCCCAGGTCGCCTGGGCGCCCATCCTCCATAGGTTCAGCATTATGTGTCTTCTTAGTCACCACTGCAGCTTCGATTTCCTTCCCAATGGCTTCCTTTTCCAATAAAACCCTGGCATGATCGAAGCGAAGAGAGTAGAGCCGGTTACGGGAACACGTCGGGCACAGAAGATGAAGCTGGGAGTTAGGCCCACGATCGCATACGTGGCAGTTCATAACCGGGGATTTCACTAAAGTCTCTTGATCAACTGTCCAACAAAAAATGGCTAACCTCCCATTCTCCCTCCAGTATTCCTCAATAAGCTAGAACCGCAGTTGGTCAAAATGACCGCTAGAAAGGCCACGGCTGTTGAGATCATGGGCAATTTTCATAACTTGGGTGGACAAGAAAGAAGTAGCCAGTGGCTCAACATATATGCTACTTAAAAATATCCATATATTTCCAACTAAATCCATAGAAAAAACAAGAAGCAGGCCGGCCGTAGACCGTACATTTAGATGTTATTTGGTGACTCGAAATGGACGAAGGTGAAGGTGCCTAAAGCGTGCTGGAACCGCTCTGGATGATGTCACCTGATAGCTAAAGACTGTTTGCACTGTTTGCACCTATATTTGCTTCCTGCAAACTCTCCTTCCTCGTGGGCAACGCCTTGCAAGTCACATTGGGAGATCATGTCGACAGTTCAAAAGACGACAAACAGTGGAAGTTATATCAGTATAAGTGGTTATTAGTTCTCGCTGATATATATTGCCTAGGTGTATGGTACGGTACGGGCGTGGCTTAGTCTGAGCAAGCTTTGAAGTCATCGTGACCATCGAGGCATAAAGCGGTGTGCTTTTTAACACAGGGATATCATATCGCCATGTCGAATGACCACTGCAGCTCACCATCGCTTATACCTCGCCCGGTTGCTGTAAATTCAGTGCCCAGGAAAGAAAGCCTAGATGCGGGCTCTAATACTCAAAATCCTGAAACAAGCACAGAACATCTCCGTAAGGATATCGGCCCTAAAACCGAGGATGGAGTAGTCAATGGATATGAGAAATTGGCGCTCTCCCTTCGCGATTGTGACTGGGAACAGCTGCAGAAAAAGTTTACAGATGCGATGGATGAAAGATCCCAGGCAGAAATGGTTCTACAGAGAGAAACTGCCGAATTACTTGAGGTTGGTGCTGTATATTTTCTTCTCCAGAGACACAGTAGACATTAACGATATACGGCAGATGTTCATCGCCTGGTCACAAACGACAGCCTACCGTGATGAAGATAGAGCATACAAGAGGTAGGTTCTGTCCTAAGATACCTCCCGCGAAGACATGAAGAAGCTAACCCATCTATTTGGCAAGGTTCAAAACACGAATGGGGTTTGCCCAGAATTCTGAAGCTAAATTGGAAGAAAAAAAGAAACACTGTATGGTCATGGGCCGCCGGAAAACAATACAATACATACTGACACCCTGCCCTGCAGATGCGAATGTTGTGAGAGCTTTTGAAGATGCTCTTGCACTCCTCCGGGTGGATTAAAAGCAGTATCCTGGATATCCGTAGCTACTCTACTCGAGCATAGTACAGTACGGAGTACACAGGGTTCGATTGGCTTGTTCCGCCAAGACTTTGCCCAAGGTGGCGGCTCACCGCCTTGAGTTATTCTGCCAGTCGACTTGTCTTGTGCTATCCTGACTCTGCAATTGCTTCTGCTTGCTGTTCGGCCTGCTATACTATATACTGTGGATACCATATATGAATTATGGAGAGTAAACCATCCAAAGATGATGCTGCGCTTTTGGAGCGCTTAAACGCTCTAAAACCTTCCACCGTCCAGCTGGGACGAACAACGTTCGTAAACACTCTAGCAGTTTAATCTAGTTGTACAGAATAATGGTTCTGATTGACGCTGTATAGCCTTCCATTTGAACTATCGGACACAGACGTGGACGATCAACCAAGCGTTGATTTGTCTGCACGATTCATTGGCCTTGGTACATCCACTTCGTTTGGAAAATCTGAGCTCCAGCAAGGCGATCTGGATTCCTTTATCAACTCCGGGGATGAAATAGAAGGTTTACTTTCAGACCTCCAGAGCAAGATCTGGGAGCAGTCCCGGGAGGTGGACAACGGGGAGGATGTTGAAAATTTAATCAAGAAATCCAAACAGTTTTTGGATTCTTCTTCTCAGTATAGGGACCTAAAAACTCATCGTGAGCGTCGTCCATCGCAGTCGGGGGCCATCAAAGCAATTGATACCGACCACAGTTCGGAAGATAAAGACGCTGATGATAAAGACGCTGATGATTATCTCCAAAGGGTTCTTGATGAACTAAAAATGGCGGACTCGCCGGGGACAGAGACAGAAGACCTATCAACTCGGTATGCGGCAGGGAACATAAAACAAGCCGTATTAAATACGGAATCGGACACTGAGACAACTAAACCACCACACTCAACCTTCCTAACATCAATCCTTGATCTTCCTTCAACCCCATCAGCACTCCGCTCCCCACCACCTCAGGAACCTCAGCCCAATCCCGACCCTAATTCACCAGAGCTCCCCTCTGCGCCTACATTCGTGCCTGCGGAAAACCCTATCCACATCACTAGCAGCCAACGCAGTCGGCGCTGGAAGGACATCAGTGATAACCTGAAGCCATTTTGGTGTTGTATCTGCAGCGATGATGCTAGCATAAAATGCATTGACTGCGAGCTGGAATTGTTGTATTGCGCTCGTTGTTGGCGAGAGGTGCATGTTGAAGAGGGAGATTCGGAGGAGAGAGCTCATAGGAAGGTTAAGTTTGAGAGGGATAAATCATGATGTTCCGTTTTCTATTTCCTGACGTTGGCTGAGTAGAGTTTTGGGGTTTCATGTTTGATTTTTCTCTGCGATTTGTTGCTTTCTTTCACTACGTTGTACAATTTTTTTCTTGCTAGGTTCAGTATCTGATTCATGTCGATATCCAACGAAAACCTAACGTACGAAATAATGTAGACCACCCTTTTGAGCTCTAGAGCTAAACAATGAGTCAAATATCTGCGTGTTTCTGTACCGCACTTCTGATCCTAGCCTGAAAATACCTTGGGAAACCCAAGCCTAAAACTCTGCCTAATAAATAACTTCCCAGCCAACCAAGTGAAATAACCCATAACCGTACTAGTGAGAAAATTTACATGTCTTCCGCCGCATAATTTACCATCCAACCCAACCTTAAACTGTCCTTGACCAAACCATCCAAAGCTGTATTGTTACTCAGGTATGGGAAACCACATGAGATGATTTCTAGCGTACTATCACATCTCCAAAGTTTGAACTAGTCGCCAACAATACAAATACAAACGAGATTTATCCGAGGAAAGAAGTGCAAGAAATGCTCGGCATATTCAATATTCTCCTTTTCTACCACCGTTTCCATTCATTCACGGGTTCCTCGACCGGCGGAGCCGGAAACTTGGGGCGATCGGCTCGCTCGCCCTGTTATATCTTCCCATGTGGCTCCAAACCTCCTCCCTGTACTTGCCAACAAGCCTTCTTCCTCTGCTTCTTCCACGTCCTCATCGAGTTGCTGCTCATCCAACTTTGGAGTCCGGATTATCGTGGTAAGGAAGATAAGGAGAGAGAATCCTATGTAAAGCGGACGAGGTGTGGTGTGGTTAGTCAACTAGTATTTCACTGGGCTTCTAAATTTTGTGAAAATATAGCGGCCGTCCGGGAAGCATATATTAGGGTTAAGGAATGTATTCACTTACCGAGAAAGACGAATTGCGCCCAGAAATAGACGATACCGAAAACCGTGAAATTCAACGTGATACGGTTCAAAAATGTAGTGACGACCGTGGGTGTACAGATTTCCTTGGCGGAGGGGTTCTCCGCTAGTTCTGAGCAGGGCTTGATTAGGGGTTCAAGGTCAGTACAGTCTGGCTGTTCCCCGGGGTGCTTAGGTGGGTGGTCACAGAAGGTCTGCGGGCCGTACGTTGCATATTGTGGAGCGACAACCATCGAGATGGAGTAATTGAGTGCAAGTGCGATCAGGGTCAGCATCACCGTCGCGATAAGGAGCGCCTGCGGAGACGTGTGGCCTTTTCGGACCTGAAATATTCTGACCCATAAAAAGCGTACTCCTATGGTGGCAATTCCAACGACAGAACTGCAGAAGAAGAGGAGGACCAGGAGGATGAAGAGGATGTAGTCAACCGGAAAAACCTTGGCAGACTGGACAAATACCCAGTTCACCGGATTGAAGATGTTGTTTTTCCCGAGGATATAGCCACAATGCTGTTTGCATACAGAATTCATCACCTTATCGATACTGGTTAGGAGCATAGAGACCCACACCAACATAGCAATAGCAAGTAAAAGAAGGCCACCCAGAAGTTTAAGTGGGCGGAAGACGGCCGAAATCTTAAACCATGCTTTCAGGAGCCAACTTCCCCTTTCCCGGCGAGCTTCCTCTGATAAGCGCTGCCTTCGTCGTAAGGTCCGCTCTTCGCGCACCAAGGAATCGAGTTCTCTTCGCTGTTTCGAAGGTAGTCGATCTGGATCTCCACCGCAGCGGCCTTCCAGCTGGCGCTGGCGTTCTATATTCTCCTCCAGGCGTGACGCTGTGTTGGCACTGAGAGTTGGACTGGAAATGGCTGGAGCCGACTTGATAAAAGTGACGGGGAGCAAGGCCAGGCCGGCAGATGTATACAAGACGTACACCAAAATCCCGATTGTGATGAGCAAACCAAGCGCAAAGGTTAATGCTCGTTCTCCATCTAAAATTGATATGTTAGTATGGCTCTAATTATGCTCATATCTATTATTTTCATAGAAATCTTGAGAGAACGTACGATTTTCTGTGAGCAATTTTTTGAAGTAGTCGAGATCAAAATTTGGCGCGTCCCTGTTTCGTGCCACAGGTACGAAGAATCCAACCAGAAATAGGATAACTGTTAGCAGAATAAAAGCTATAGTGTATTTGAAAGCACCCCAGAATCTTTTCCTCCAACTCTGCAAACCCTCTTCAGTTGCTACTTCATCATATTCTTCATACCAGAAGTATGTGAAAGGCACCACCACTAGACAAAGCACCGCGTCGAGAGAGTAAAGGAAGTAATAAGTAACTGTTAAGGAAAAGGTAATCTTGTCGACCTCATCCTGCGTCGCCCAGGACTTTCGTCTCCCTTCCTTGGGCAAGTTGGTAGAAGACACCAAAGCCACATCGACTGGTAGTAAAAGAACTGTTGCTAGTAAAGCTGTGAGGGTGAATATGCATGCCGTCGTGACAGATGCCGACCTTTCACGAGGGGTCTGGTAGGTGTAAAAGAAAATGGACGCCACGGCGATGAGTATGACAACAACGATCGCATATACTATCCATATCAAAGAAGACTGTAGTAATGCCATATCGAAAAGTTGTACAAAAATTCGAGGGCGGATATATATGGACTCGCGACCTAGGCAAGTAGGCCCAGTTAAAAGTGACTGGCGCGGAGTAGTGCTCTGTTAGGAAGAGTAATCCAAATAGAGATTCATCGAAGGTAGAGAGAGCATGAAAGCAATCATATCTCTAAATTTCCAACAATTCAATATTCCGCATGTTTATGGACCATGAATATCCCATAAAATCTAGGGTGGTGTTCGTTTTTTCGGAACTTGATATCAAGATGGCTGTCGTCATAAAACGCGATATCACGTGCCAATATTGTGATTTGGCATAAAAATAGTTTAGCGTGAAACTCAAATAACTGAAGAGAGGTTCCTGGATGATGCTAAGCCGAATTGGGGAATTTCCCGTCTTGGCCGAGAGCTGGACGAAAATGGAAGCTTCAAATATTCAACGCCAGAGAATAACCTGCGGCTCTACGACCTACCTCACCCATTGCATCTTGTTTGATATATGATTGTGTTTCTTCCGCTTGCCCCGTTTCAATAACTCTCATGGTGCGATAGCATATTTTCTGCCTGGACTTCGCAATGCGAGTTTAACATTTTAGTTCGAAGTCCACTCCAATGCCCACTAAACATGCAATGTTATACGGAGCTGCTGGCCCCTTCAGGGGTAACGCATGCTTTGTCCGTCCCCTTTCTTTCGGGAACGTCCAACAATTTGATAGTGGCAAAATCTACCCTTCTCCAGGTGTTTAACCTTGTTAACGTCGTCTACGGATCTGCTCCTGGCCAGTCAGATGAGAAAACCAGATCACAGTACACCAAATTAGTGCTGGTGGCTGAATATGCTCTCTCGGGTACTATTACCGATCTGGGTCGTGTGAAAATACTCAACTCTAAAAGCGGTGGAGAAGCTGTTCTTGTTGGAACCCGGAACGCCAAACTTAGTCTCATTGAATGGGATCCTGAACGTCACAAAATTGCTACAACATCCATTCATTATTACGAGAGGGATGATGTGCACATTAGCCCTTGGACTCCGAATCTTGCGAACTGTCCCAGCCATTTGACAGTTGATCCGAGCAGCAGGTGCGCGGTACTCAACTTTGGGAAAAAGAACTTGGCTATTTTGCCCTTCCACCAGGTGGGCGATGACCTGGTTATGGATGACTTTGATTCGGACGTTGAAGAACCCCCCAGGGATACGAACCATACGGCAGAAGGACAAGACGAGGCAAAAAAGTCCAATGGACTAGCGTTCCACACTCCTTATGCATCCTCCTTTGTTCTCCCGATAGCAGCACTAGAACCCGCAATGCTTCACCCGATAAGTCTAGCATTTTTATACGAATATCGGGAACCTACCTTTGGAATACTATATTCACAAGTGGCTACATCTTCTGCTCTATTACATGATCGAAAAGACGTAGTCTTTTACTCGGTTTTCACGCTAGATCTAGAACAGCGCGCGTCTACCACCTTACTCTCAGTTTCCCGCCTCCCAAACGATTTATTCAAGGTTGTTGCGCTCCCTCCGCCTGTTGGAGGAGCGTTATTAATCGGGACCAACGAACTCGTCCATATCGACCAAGCAGGCAAGACCAACGCTGTGGGTGTCAATGAGTTCGCTAGGGAAGCATCTAGTTTCTCCATGGCCGATCAATCTGATTTGGAAATGCGCCTGGAGGGCTCTATTGTGGAACAACTGGGAACGGAAAATGGCGACATGTTACTGGTATTACTCAATGGTAAAATGGCGGTACTTAGTTTCAAACTTGACGGACGATCGGTATCTGGAATATCTCTACGGCTAGTCCCCGACCTGGCGGGAGGCTCTCTTTTAAAAGCGAGGCCGTCTTGTTCGGTTCCACTCGGTAGAGGCAAGATATTTTTCGGCAGCGAGGAAAGCGATTCGGTTCTTATCGGATGGTCAAGGCCATCTACTAGACCAAAGGATCCACCGGTACAAGGAGCGGGCGACGATAACATCGCCGAGCTCTCCTCTGATGAGGAAGAAGAAGATGATGAGGATATATATGAAGATGACCTATATGCAACACCAGTTCCAACAGGAGCTAAAGCCCGCGGCTCTTTATCCGTGAAAGGTACTAACCTCAACGACTATACTTTTCGAATCCATGATCGTCTGTGGAATTTAGGCCCAATGAGAGACTTGACCCTCGGTAGGCCCGCTGGCTCCCGAGATAAGGACAAACGCCAGCCTGTCTCCAGCCTATCAACGAATTTAGAGCTTGTTGCAACTCAGGGATATGGCAAAGCTGGCGGCCTTACAATACTCAGGCGTGAAATAGATCCTTACGTCATCGATTCGTTGATGATCAAGGACACAGATGGGGCATGGTCTGTGCATGTTAAAGACCCCAAATTGCCTTCGCAAAGCGGGTCGCTTCCGCTGAATGCTAGCAGCAACTATGACCATTACCTTCTGCTATCCAAGTCCAAAGGCTCGGACAAGGAGAAATCAGTTGTGTACACAATGAGCAGTGGAGGGCTAGAAGAGACTAAAGCGTCCGAGTTTAACCCTAACGAAGATCGCACTATTGACATTGGAACACTCGCAGGCGGAACTAGAGTGGTACAAGTTCTTAAAGGTGAAGTACGGAGTTACGATAGTGGTAAGTTCACGGACTTTTTTTGTTATTGATGTCAAACTTTTCCCCCTCCTTATCTCACGATCAATATCGTTAGCTTTAAATATGATATCACTGACTGGTAGCTAGGTCTTGGTCTTGCTCAAATATTCCCGGTGTGGGACGAAGATATGAGCGAGGAAAAATATGTCGTGCATGCGAGTTTCGCCGATCCATACGTCCTTATTATCCGCGACGACCAATCGGTACTGCTTCTTCAAGCGGATGGGTCTGGCGACTTAGATGAGATAGAAGCTGATGGCATCATTAATTCAACAACATGGATTTCAGGATCGCTTTACCAAGATAAGTATCGGTCGTTCATGTCTTATGAAACAGCGCCCAGCAGAAAACTATCCGACAACGTCCTTTTGTTCCTCCTTAGCTCTGAATCCAAACTTCATGTAAGGATTGCTCGTATTGAATTGCCTAGGATTAAAATAAACTAACTAAGCTTGAAGATATTCCACCTCCCAAATGCAAAGGAGCCTGTGTTCACTGCGGAATGTGTTGACCTATTGCCGCAAATACTTTCAACAGAGCCACCTCCAAAACGAGCAACATATCGTGAGAGCTTAACGGAAATACTGGTCGCAGATATTGGGGACTCTGTTAGCCGAACCCCGTACCTAATCGTGAGTTATCTCATTCTCGAGACGTGAGATTTTATCCAACCTTAAAACTTACCAACCTCACAAAATTAGCTGCGATCCAGCAACAACGACCTCATATTGTATGAGCCATACCATACTACCCATTCCACTGAAAAGAAATCGTCTGATTTGCGCTTTCTGAAAACCATCAATCATCATTTCCCGAAATTCCATGCCGGATCAAACGTGGAAGATAGTTCCCACATCGGTGCGCTGCCGAAACCACTCCGCGTTTTAGGGGATGTTTGCGGCTATCGAACTGTGTTTATGCCCGGAAATTCTCCTTGCTTCGTAATAAAATCATCCACAAGCATTCCACATGTTCTGAACCTCCGGGGCAAGACAGTCCATTCGTTGAGCAGTTTTAATATACCCGCATGTGAGAGAGGGTTTGTCTATGTCGATGCTGATGTAAGTCTCTTTCTTTCTTCTGTCTTCCGTCCAAGCGTATGAACAAGTAACTTATGTTCATCACCTAGAATGTTGTGCGGATGTGTCGATTTCCCAGAAACACTCATTTTGATGGCTCGTGGGCCACACGAAAAATTGGCCTCGGCGAACAGGTAGATATTGTTGAGTATTCCTCCTCGTCAGAAACATACGTTATCGGAACCAGCCAAAAAGTCGACTTCAACCTGCCTGAAGATGATGAAATCCATCCTGAATGGCGAAACGAAGGTATGATCGCAATCATGTTCACGTGAAGGCAGTTATTGCTAATCCAAAAAATAAATTTAGTGATATCCTTCCTCCCCCAAATCGATCAGGGGAGTGTTAAACTATTAAGTCCGAGGACGTGGTCGATTATCGATAGGTAAGGAAATTTGGAGCATATATTCGATTCGTCAATATAATATTTTAACACACGTTCTAGTCATACTTTGCGAACTGCGGAGCGTATAATGTGTGTTAAATGCCTGGACCTTGAGGTATCGGAAATTACGCATGAACGTAGGGATATGATTGCAGTAGGTACAGCAGTCACGCGAGGAGAGGACATTGCTGCACGTGGTTGCATTTACATTTTCGAAGTCATCGAAGTCGTTCCTGAGGTTGACAGACCAGAGACCAACCGGAAGCTCAAGTTAATCGCCAAGGAAGAGGTTAAGGGCGCTGTGACATCTCTCTCAGGAATTGGTGGTCAAGGGTTTTTGATTGCTGCCCAGGGCCAGAAGTGCATAGTCAGAGGCCTCAAAGAGGATGGTAGCCTTTTACCGGTGGCGTTCATGGATATGCAATGCTACGTTAATGTTCTTAAAGAGCTCAAGGGTACGGGGATGTGCATCATGGGAGACGCTTTGAAGGGCATTTGGTTTGCAGGGTATTCGGTAAGTTTATCCGCTGCTATACCCCGATGCAGCATAAATGTCTAACCGCAAATTTATAGGAGGAGCCATACAAGCTATCTCTTTTCAGTAAGGATGACGGCACGCTCCAAGTGATGGCCGCTGACTTCCTTCCTGATGGAAAACGTCTATACATATTGGTCGCTGATGATGACTGCAACATACATGTTCTGCAGTATGATCCTGAAGGTGAGACAAAAACAGTTCCTTTTCGCTAATTTGATGAAAGTTATTCTGACAAAACCTCCCAAAAGACCCTGGGTCTTCCAAGGGTGACAGATTACTGCACCGCAGCACCTTTCACACGGGCCATTTTGCCTCAACCATGACCTTACTCCCCCGAACAATAATTCCATCAGCTCAGGGACCAGACGCCAACCCAGACATGATGGAACTCGATTCCTCCGGGCCGCTCTATCACGTCCTTGTAACATCGGAAACCGGGTCGATCGCACTCATCACTCCACTTTCTGAAACTGCATACCGAAGACTCTCCGCCTTGCAATCTCAGTTGATCAATACGCTCGAGCACCCTTGTGGGCTCAACCCCCGTGCGTTCCGAGCTATTGAGAGCGATGGCATTGGTGGACGGGGTATGGTTGATGGTGACCTGCTACATAGATGGCTTGATTTGGGCACGCAGCGAAAGGCGGAGATTGCGCATCGGGTCGGTGCAGATATATGGGAGATTCGTGCTGACCTGGAGGCAATTGGGAAGGGAGGATTGGGATACTTGTGAATATGCTCTAAGTTTCTTACCCCTTCAATGATTGATGCTGCTTAGGTCGTGTGTTTCGTTGGGTATATGGGCACATACATGTATTTGTGCGGGTTATTTGCAGGAGAATATAATACAGAAGTCATGGAATCAGGACTTCACCATTGTATCAATGCAAAGTAGCCTTAGATGTTTAGTCTGTGTCGTAATCATCGATCCCCAAAAGCAGAATATACAATAGATAGCAAAGGGTCGGTGCATTGGTATCTCAACATCACCATCGCCTACAAACCCAATCAGCATCTCGTGATACCCGATCATATCCATGGATAATATTCAACAAGTGAAGAAGAAAAACACGAAAGAGAAAAAGTAATATAATATACAAGCCGCCTTAGCTTCCAGCCGCAGTGATATCCGTTCCTGGAAATTTTAACACATTATTAAAGCTCCATCCATCACCTTGGCAAATCAATCATTCTTCTTCGTCTTTAGCGTCGCCGACAACTCCCGCGCCTTAGTTTCTAGCTCAGCTATTTCCTCTATTGAGAAAACAAAGAGGAAGGGGGAAAAGATAAGCATCATCAGCAACTTGGTCTTTTTCTACAGCTCTCTTTTAAATACTTCCTAAAGAAAAGGAAGGGTTATATTTGAAATACAAAATTTCAAAGGCATAAATTTTGAGAAAATAAAAACGCAATAGCAAGTTGAGAGAGTTTTTAAAACTTACTATTCCTGATAACCTTCTCCTCATCAACCTCCAGCCTCACCCATGCCCAATAGATAATTTGGTATGTGAGTACGCCGCCTAGGAAAACTTTTGCAAAGGCCCCGCCGAAGTTTTTGTATATACTTGTCTGTCAAAACCAATTGTATTACGAACGCGCCAGCGCGTTTATCACTTCATGTTAGATAAAAAATAAATAAAATAAAATAGCGAAATAGAAAACGGAAACAGTAAGGCCGTACGGAAGTGCAAAAAAATTGAAAAAGAAGTAGATAATTGAGGGACTTACATGCGCGGAAGGTGCATTGGTAGTTGTGGAATGCTGCGTGCTATTATCATTGAGTCGTGGAGGCGTTGAGGTGAGCGTTCGTCGGGTTAGTGGTGATGCGAAGGTATATTTTAAGGGGTTTTGTCTAAGATATGATGATGGGGGGAGAGGAGTTCGAGTGGATTTTGGTATCAAAGAGCGAAACATTGTCGCTATTTGTTTTTAGGAGGGATGAATGGTGGATAAAAAATATGTACGGGGAATCCGCTCGGAGTTGGATGTAGATTGTAGATTACATAGGTTAGGGGGCGGAAATAGCGATGGCGGAAAAACAGCGCGGAAGCGCCAAGAATTTACTCACGTGATAACAGATTTTCCGAAGATTTCGCTGTCTATACATAAAAGTATGCAATACAGCCTTTTGTCGTGATTTACCCTTAACTATGTGTTCAAGGAGAAGCCCTTCGTCTGCATAAACATAGTCTGTAAATATATTCACGCATATCATTGTAGTTGCACTCAGACTTATGAAATTCTTCGTGCCTGAAGAATTGATTAACTATCCTGGAATGGTTTATCAAGAATTCACGATTCTCCTGATCATGGCCAAACACTAGCCTGGGCAAGTAGAGAAGCCAATTACGTGTTGTTAAAGAGAGATGCCCCTCGCAACTGCATGAGTGTAGCGAGAGCGATCTTATAACTCAAATGGAGACCGCGAGAGACCAGCAAGATGATACCACCACCCTTAACAGCGCTCCACATATCACCCAGTAGATAATCACCCCAATCGATACCGTATGTATATTTCAAAATCCGCCAATAATTTTTGAACTTGCCAGGAGATTTAGCAACGAATGACAGGCTGATTATCTAGACCATCACGATGCAGCTTGGTTTTTGTTGCCAGCTGCATTGGAGTGATCCCATGCTGGAGTCTTGCGTGTTCTCAGTTTCACACTTAGTTCTTTGGCTTTTCACGTCCCTGCGTGGTTCCCTGAGTGTTTAATAGCGACCGCCATTATGGACTCGCACTCTGAAATTGCACATCCTTGGGGGGCAAGCAAAATTTCTTGCTTGGAGGAAATATAAGGTAGTTCGTTAATATAGGGAAAGCTTCAATCTCATAAACTGGGACTGTGGAACCACAGAGCCACGCGACCAAAACGTAAGAAGGGCCCCGCTCATTTCAATATTGACGAGCAGCCCACGGTAATAATAGTGTTGGAAGTAGTACTCCGTAAGGCGGACATTGAACTCTGCAGCCTCAACTGGGATAGGGGCATCTTCCGATACCAAGCAGGCGGGGGTAGGGAAGAGGAAAAGCATTGTACTTGATAATTTTGAAGTGGGCCTGCTTTTCCTTGGCTACCATTAGCTTTAAGGAGACACAATTAGTTCCAGGGCCTGTCTTCAATTATTGTAGGCTACTGGGGCAAAAGAGCTCAGTCACCACCAGCGCACTGCTGGTAGAAGGGCCGATCAACCCGGGACCCCCAACACCCCCCCTCAGACCAGCTACCACAGAGTACTTCTCTCAGTGACTCCTCTCAGTGGCTCCTCTTAGTGGCTCCTCTCAGTGGTCTTTCTTTTTGGACTCACTCCTAGGGCTCATTCTTTCAAGGGCTCACTCCTAGGGCACACTCCTAGGATGTCTCTTGGCACTGTTTAAATGTCCGGGATATTTGTTTTGGGATTTTTTATTCTTAAGTTCATCCTGGGATTGAACCCATGCATGTTGACCACAGCGGGGCTCATGCTAAACGGTCTCATAACCTGTAGGCTACTGGGGCAAAAGAGCTCAGTCACCACCAGCGCACTGCTGGTAGAAGGGCCGATCAACTCGGGACCCCCAACAATTATCTACAAGATAAATCATCGCTGACTTATCAAGTCACGTGATAATACGGGGCCCAAAACGGGCCGATTCTGCAGCATGCGGAGTGTGGAGCGGCAAGCTGCCGGCGAATTTAAGGACCGATAAGCTTGTCTTGAGCCGCAAGGGACTCTGACGTCGATCATCAAAGCTTTTCCATGTTGATATCTTTCGAGATGAAAATTCGGGGTGCCGTTGGCGAGGTATGGGGACGTCGAATTGCGGTTCAAAATGACCAAAACTCTGTTCGCGGGAACGAATTCGCTAAGAAGAGATGTGTTTGGCAGCAATTCCGCAGCGTTCGCGGTGGTATGTGGCATCTAATGCTTGACAAACGCACAAGCGAAGCGATATCGAGGGGCCAAACAGCCATGGAAAGCGTTGACACAGAAGTTTTGCGCGTTTGTTTGGCCTCAACGCCCAGGAGCTTTGCAGTCGGTTAGATTCCACTAAGCCTAGTTTGGATATAGCGCGCCATTAGTCATACCCGAACTAGACCTAAGGAGGACTAGCGCGGTGGCTGAAGCAAAGCGGCCAAAAACACCAGGGAGGCTCCAAGCGCGGTGAAGACAGACAGACAGAGACCCCAAACCACATATCGAAACTGACCCGCATATCCCAATTGCTCCGCTTCCTCGAGCGATATCCCTGGCAGCGATCGATGAACCCCGTTTTAGTGTTCGAGTATTAGGAGGAGTGTAAATGTTTGTTTGATCCAACTCAGCCCGTCGCTCTCCTACTACACTCCATCCCATCCCTTCTCTCCTACTCACTCCAGCCCTATACTATACAACGCTGCCCGTACGTGCGCCTTTCGACTCCGGATTTTTTCTTTGATTATCATTAGAAGAATATTTCCCTATCTGGGGAGTCATATAGAAATAGGAAGAATACAAGGAATCCGTTGGGCTGCATTTATTTTTGCTAATATTAGACCTCGAAAAAAGGCCTCCATTACCATATCCGAACGCGTGGGACACCATGCCTCGTACTTCAAAACGCACGCTGGAGGAGATCGTGCTGAAGTCAGATTCCGACGATGGCGACTACAGCGATAGCAAGCCGCGACCTGCACGGAAGTCCACTACCTCCAAATCCAAATCGAAGAAACGACCTACTAAACGGCGGAGAAGAAACTCGATGGATGACGATGATGACGAGTCCGACATCCTTACCAGTGAGGACGACATCTCGATTGAATCTGAGTTTGATGAAGACGATCCCACCCTAGAAAGAAACGCGCGAGGATCGATAAAGAGGAGGGCTGCAAAAAAAGCCAATTATCAGGTTTCGTCTACTAGCGATGAGGATGAGAATGAGCTGGAGGAGGAGGAAGACGAGGAAGAGGAAGATAAGCGGGAGGTGAAGGGGAAATCACGAAATACCGACAAAGGTAGAACAACAAGACGATTATTAGTGAAGTTCCCCATCGCGGCCCAGTCAAGCACGACCCGTCCTACCAGGAATACCCGGGGTCGAAGCGCCAGCAAGGAAAATCCGACACCCACCGAGTATCAAGGGACCAGGCGAATTACTCGCCGAACCTACGATGAGACTGAGGATATTGTTGCACTCACTGGTTCCGGACGCCACGTCCAGACAGTTCGTAAAGCCACACGCAGTCCTGAGTCCTTGCCACGGACACGTAGGGGCGCTGCCGCGCCTGCTCATGTTCCCTCCAAAAGTACCATCGACGAGGAAGAGGAAGTCTCCAACCAGGAGTTGCAAGACGAAGGTGATACAGTGCCTGCTGACCCGGTGGCGTCGCAGATTGAAATAATGGAAAGTGACCAACATGGAGATTTTGAGGAAGACGCACCAGCTGTGGCTGCGTCAGATAATATTAATCCTCCACCTGAAGCAGAAGAGAACTCTCAAGATAAGGATGTTGAAATGGGTGGAGAGGGCTTTGTACCTGAATCGGACCAAGGTGGGGAAAACGAAGAGGAAGAAGATGAGGATGAGGCCCCACGGTCGAGTAGAAACCCCCGGGCGAGTCGGAAGCAGAATATGCCAGCTGAGACTGTGGAAGAGGCAAACCCACCCACTCGCCGTTCCACGCGCAAATCTGCCGCTCGAAGTTCGCGCCAACCAGAAGAGGATGGCAGCGATTTTGAGCCGAATGATGACGAGGCCAATGATGAAGATTTATCTGAATCGGAAGCATCCCAGGCCTCGCCGCGCAAAGACAGCCAACAAAATATCGACGAGGCTTATGAGAGTAGTAATGACCGTCGATCCAGGCTTAGAAAGCGACAATCTCAATCCCAAGGGCGTGTTGAATCGGAGGCAGGTGAACTTGCAGAAGAACTGGCAGAGCTGAGACCTGGTCGGCGCCGCCGGAGAGCACAAAATGAAATAGTCTATGAAGATAAACCGCGGCGCACTCGAAAGTCTGTGGACTATAGAATCATCCGACCTGAGATTACTTTGCCTATTGAAGATGAAGACAACGTACCTTCCGGGTCTCCTTCGCGGCGTGGTCGAGGTGGAGGCAGTGGCTGGCAGAGAACCTTATTTTCAACCTATGGCCCCTTTGGAGGTGCAGGTGGCCTTCCGCCGCTCCTAGGGGGTCCGGGGACGGGCGCAGCAGGTGGAGCAGACAGCGACAGTAGCGATGATGATTCCGGCCAAAGGCCAATGATTGGTGGAATGTCAGGGATGACCCCTACGGCAGGATTTGCACCCGGGTTCAATATTGCTCCTGGCCATGCATTCGCACCTGATACCGCCCCTGGTCTCTCAGGCACTCCAGCAAATTTCGGAAAGGTGAAGGATAAGCAAGCTCTGGCTGACTCTGACCCGCTGGGAATCGATCCCAATGTCAATTTCGACAGCGTTGGGGGTCTACAAGGTCATATCGACCAGCTCAAGGAAATGGTTGCGCTTCCTCTGCTCTATCCGGAGATTTTCCAACGGTTTCATATCGTTCCACCACGAGGTGTTTTGTTTCATGGACCTCCTGGTACCGGAAAAACGCTTCTTGCTAGGGCTCTCGCCTCTAGCGTGAGTTCAGAGGGCCGTAAGGTAACCTTCTATATGAGAAAGGGAGCAGATGCTCTCAGCAAATGGGTGGGTGAAGCGGAGAGGCAACTCCGTTTACTTTTCGATGAAGCTCGAAAGACCCAACCTAGCATTATCTTTTTCGATGAAATTGATGGTAAGGCTTTATGTGTTTTACTTCCCTTGTATATCCTACCACCCTTATCAAGAGGATCTTTAGCTGATGGAATTGAAATATAGGCTTAGCACCAGTTCGATCGAGTAAACAGGAACAGATTCATGCGTCTATTGTTTCCACTCTCCTTGCATTGATGGATGGTATGGACGGTCGAGGCCAGGTTATTGTCATCGGGGCAACGAATCGGCCGGATTCCATTGATCCGGCCCTGCGACGCCCTGGGCGGTTCGATCGCGAATTCTACTTCCCTCTACCTAATACTGAAGCCCGACGCGCGATTTTGGATATTCATACTCGGGGCTGGTATCCTCCTCTTCCAGACGAAATCAAGGATGAATTAGCAGAGCTGACCAAGGGGTATGGCGGTGCGGATCTACGGGCTCTATGTACAGAAGCAGCCTTAACTGCAGTCCAGCGAAAGTATCCACAAATCTACAGATCGAACGAGAAGCTCCTGATTGACCCGAAGAAGATAGAAGTTTCCCCAAAGGACTTTATGATGTCTATCAAAAAGCTTGTTCCCTCATCGGAAAGGTCTGCATCATCTGGTGCTTCGCCTTTACCTTCCATTGTTGAACCCCTCCTCAAAGCTCCACTACGCGACATAAAGCAGATCCTCGCAGGGATTCTTCCGCAAAAGAAGCGGCTTACGCCTTTGGAAGAGGCTCAGTTTGAAGAGCCGGAGGACTCTGCTGGATTCAAGAAAGAACGGATGCAACAAGAATTTGAGACCTCCCGCATATTTAGGCCAAGGCTACTGATTCGGGGCAATCCGGGAATGGGCCAGCAGTATCTTGCGGCTGCACTGCTGCACCACTTTGAGGGACTGCATGTACAAGCTTTTGATCTTCCAACGCTAATAAGCGACTCTACCAGGTCACCAGAAGCTAGTGTAGTTCAACTTTTTACAGAGGTGAAACGGCACAAACCAAGTGTCATCTATATACCCAACGTGCAAACCTGGTACGAAACAGTCGGGCAAACAGTCATTTCAACATTCCTTGGTTTACTACGCTCGCTTCCCCCAACGGATCCTGTGTTACTTCTTGGGGTACTTGAGGATGATGGTGACAATATCGATACCACGATGATGCGTGATTTCTTCGGTTTTTCCAAAAAGAATCGATTTGATCTGCATGCACCCGAAAGTCTATGGCGATACGAGTTCTTTAGTAACTTAATCAAGTATATTAAAAGTGCTCCGCCCGAATTTCCCGACCCAGAGAATAGGAAAAGGCGAAAGCTCGAAACGCTAGAACGCGCCCCTCCGGCTCCTCCACCACCACCAGTACCCCCAACACGACAAGAGATAAAGGCACAGAAGAAACGGGATCGCTATACTCTGAACGCTTTGAAGATCAGAATTCAACCAATCATGGACGAGATTAAGAAATATAAGAAATTCCGGGCTGGCGTCATTGACGAAGCGCAAATTGGGTATCTGTATGAAGAGGAGGACCCGAACATTGTAACAAGTGATATACCTTTAGTGCACCGCACTACCTTCCGCCCTTTCGAAAAGGACGTTGACAAACACGGCGTACCTGGTTTGCGCGAAACTGTATCCGGAAAGTTTTATTACAACCTTGATATTGTTACAATCGAGAAACGGTTGTCCAATGGATATTATAAGCGGCCGAAGGACTTCTTGGCTGATATTAAGCGGATTGCGAAAGATGCACGGCAGCTTGGAGACCAGGATAGGCAGCTGAAGGCAAACGAATTATTATCAAATGTTGAAGTTGATATCGGTAATATTGAACACACAGATCCCCTGCTTGTGGCTGAGTGCGAGCAAGTCTACCTTCGTGAAGTCGAACGTGAGAGGGTTTCTCTCGAAAAAGCCAAGCGGGCGGCGGGCGCGGACGGTGTCATGGCTCCTCCTCCAATAATGAATGTTCCTCATGGAAATACGGAAACATCATACCAATCATCGGGGCCGGTTGTCCTGGGCGAACCTTTTGCAGGTCGTCACCTCTCAACCCATGGGGAACCCACCACCCCGACTCGTATCTCTCACGCCAGTACTGTTACGAATGGACACGGGCCGGGTAAAACTAGCGTGGGTGCGAATGAAACCGGCAGTCGACCTCCAGCCAGCAACGGATTTGTTGGTGCTGATGGCGATGTTCAGATGTCAAATTCAGATGATGTTCAACCCAGCGAGCGCGACAATACCCAGAATAGTTCCTTTGGGCAATCGGCACAACCACGACCACCACACTCTTACACCGCACCTTCCCAACAGCTCCGGCAACAATCCGGTCTCTCAAATTTGTCGCAGAAGAGGACACTGACGCCAATGGCCCCTGGTTCACAGCCAGGTGACTACACCAACGATGCCTCTACTACGCAAACAACTTCAGACAAAAAACACTCGGGTCTTTCATATGCACACCAGATTAACACCCAAAGCTCAATAAGTGGTTCAGCGAGACATGAGTACCCAGATCTGAATTTGTACCCTGACCGCCTGTCTGGAGATGAGCCTCTACCCGATACGCAGCAGGGTGAGAGCGGTGCCTGGGGCACACCCCTTACGGGCATTGTAGACTTTGCGAACTCGGAACCTAGCCTTGCAAATGGCAGCCAATCGCAGCGCAACATCAACAACAGCAACAATAGCAAATTCTCACAATGGGATACACAACCTCCCATACCACCATTTGACGGTGCCGGACCGAGGACGACAACTACGCCCCGCCAAGCGCGCGTGCAGGAACTTCTGCACGGGGAGGGTGCCCAACAAGAACATCACCATTCTTCAGCTCCCTTCCCTCCTGCTGCTGGGAAGTTGATTGTAGATGACCGTCGTCTCGAAGCACTGCATCAGACATTTACGCAGAGGACCAATGGGCTGTCCGTTGAACAGCTGGAGCAGGTCAATACGAGCCTTATGGATTGCGTGTGGAGGATGCGTGGGGAGTGGAATCGGGTAGAGGTTGCGGAGGCGGTGGAGCAGGCGTTTGAAGAGGTGTTGAGTGATATACAGTCTATGCAGGACTTTTCGGTGATTTCTTGAGCATTTTTCTTTTTATCTTAGGGGCGGGAAGGGGGTAGGATTGAAATGAAAGCCTTTTTTGTGTGCGTGCAGGTGGCGGTATGGTTGGGTGTTTTTGTACGCTTTACTTATTGTTTCAATTAAGCTTATTACCTTTCTATGATAGGTAACAGGGCGAGAATCGATTTCACTGTCCCGTGTATTTAAGCTCTTTTTGCAAAAAATTCCTCCCTTCCCTCATCCCTTTTGTTTTCTTTTCTTGTATTTGGGTACGATAATTCCCTTTTCGCGGTTTGTTTTATCAGGTAGTGTTTTTATTTTTTTTGTCTAGCTCATGCACCTATTCTCCCCCAACTCATCTCCTATGTTATAGAACTGGTTTCTATGGTAGTTACATCTATATGAACCTTCCATTTTATTTCTATTTCTATTTTGTTTTTCAGAGAGTTAGATAGAATAAGTACGGGAGCACTGCATGTCTGCCAGACCAATACACAATCAGGAATTCCCACGTGCCAAACGTGGAAATTTGCCGGGTAACTACCAGAAACAGACTAGCGCGGCGCGGCCCCCGAAGTTGCCCAGGTGTCATCTTACCTAAGCAAGCGTTGGCCTCCAGCATCCATTCCATGCGGCCAGATAGAGCCAGATATACAACGACCAGCTCCACGGCTCCACGCTACCGCCATGCGCAGCTCAAGGACTCCTATTCTACATATATTTGTCGTCTCGCCGAATGTATAAGCCGACACGTTCCTATCTCGACTTGGGCAACGAAAAAGCCTTCCCCTTCAACACGGGCGACAATCAAACCCTGGGGAAGCATCGACCTCCTATTCTGCGAATTTTAATCACCCACAGAACTAACGACCACTTTACGGACTGACTTACGACACATCTCTGCCTATTCGATTCTGTATTTCTGTTGTGACGGACATATCAAGCAGCGAGCGGCGTTGCAATTGTTGCCGACAGAGCCCAAGGGAAAATCAGCACAATCATCGGGGAGAGCAAGATATACATACGGAAACAAATAGAGCGGTCGAATTCTCTCACTCGACGATCCTTTTTTTTCATATTCGCATTCGCATTCACATACCCTCCTTTTACACGATGGTGAACTGGCTCAGTTTAACCTTTCCCATCGCCTACATAGGCATCCTCGTCGGCTCGTTAGCGACCTTCTCCTCCCTATATCGCAAACGGAAAGCTGGTAAGTTTGAACTCGTTCGATGTGACTCTATTTAAACAGTTCTCTGCTTTACTATTTCCTTCTGCCTTTCTGCCTGCCTTCGTAGCTGCAGCTGCAAGTTATCTGTCGATCCGATGTGACGATATCTTTTCAGGTTACCTATTTCCATTTTTCTCTAACTCATAATCTTTGTCCCTACTAGCTAAATCCACCTCCTTAACGCCATGGTTCCCTCCACATTTACAACGAGATATATACCTCTCCCTCACCTGCCTTCACGAGGAGCCAAGCACATCTAAAGCGCCAACAACGACATCAACAAAGGAGAAGAAGGTACCTGAGACCGTGCTAAAGGCAGCTCTCCTCCGACGTGCGGCAGAGGATATCCGCCGTCTGATCGAGTTGCGCAGCCAAAAGCCGGCGCTCGCGGGTCTGTTGCAGAAGGGCAGTGTTGGTGATGATTTGTGGCAGCGGTTTCTGAGGGCGGAGAAAGAGATGGAGGAGGAGGTCAGAGATGTGGTTGCGGAGGTATGTTTAGCTCTCCATTTGTTTTCCCTTTTTGTCCACTCCTTTGGCCCTGTTTGCTTACAATTGTCCATTGCCCAGGCCAACCTCTTCGTCCCCAACTGGGGCAGCACCATCTTCCAGTCCGCCAATGAAATGGTTGTCAACAACCTCCTCCGCGAACGAGTCGAGGAGATCCAATCTACCGTTAAGGAGGAGAGGGAATGGTGGGATAAGAAGAAGGCTAGCATCCAAGAAGAATTCATGAAGGAGTTGATAACCGATTCTTCTACTAAACAGACCAGTGCGGGTTCGGGCTCTGCACCAATTAGACAGAATAGTAGTGATGATGATGCCGTGTTGGTTGAGAGTGGCGGACCCGCTGTTGGTGGCGGCGGTGGTGGTAAGAACAAGAAGAAGAAGGGCAAGAAGTGAGGTTGATGTTTTGATATCCTTCCTTTCCCTCTCCTTTCTCTACTTACGATAAGGTCACTCACTACTTTCGTGACTTGTCCATGGAATGGGTGTTGGTACTCAGGCACCGTTGGGTCTATGTTTGACGTTTACTTTGGCCCGAATGGCCCAATTCTCGAAAACGGTTTGTGCGCCATATACATTTTATTGATCCTGCTGTTTTGTTGTTTTTGTTTCCTTAGACATACGGAAAAATGGGGTTCGGAAACTTTTTTTACTCCTTTATTATTATTTTGCTACGTCTCCTTTTCTCCCGCGCCCCTGGTTGAACACTAATTATTATTGTACCAAACCTCTTTTTACTGTAGCACCAGGTGTTTTCCTTGTCTCCTGTGGTATATACGCTGCTTATTATCGCCCTGGCATATCCTACCGACTGACAGTTTTATCCTTTTCCTTTCTGGAGTTTATTATTATTATATTTTATTATATCCTTGTGTGTATGGATTGTTATTCATAGTTATTATCAATCAAGAGGTATGCAATAGAGCAGCATTGCAAATATTTGAGAGCGCGGGGATGAAGGCCCCGCTTTGTCGAACAACACCTTCCTTGTCCTCCGGCTGTTGCTGGATCTTGCGTGCCGCGAGGTGACACGAGAAGCTCGCATTGCATCAAAGCGCATATACTCGGTTAATACGTCTGCCAAAGGCATGTATTATCATTTACTTTTTGCTATGGTACAATAAAAAATATGCGATTATAGTTGCCCCCCTTTTGTCCAAACTTATCCCAGATACGCCTGTCATCTCCGCCCAGGAGAAGTAGTGAACTTTCTATGATACATAACGGTCAAACAAATTACCCTAAATGCCTTGCCCCCTTTCCCCGGACGATATGTATGAAAAAGTGAGGAGGGAAATAAAAAAGGTAAAGAGATTATACATGCGACCCTGCGTTGAAAACCAAGAGCATGAGGAATGGTAGGTATATCTTTTTAACAAAGATTTGCTCAGGACAAGTCAGGGCTGGATCTTCCAGGTAGTTGAAGATGGGTGATAAGAGAAAATATGATCAGTGAGACTGATTCTCACTGCAGTAACTCCTCTGGCACTGGTTCCCCCAAATACAACTCCTCGCTCTCTCCCATCTCGAGCGCTGCCTTGCGGATCTTATCCTCGTTCTTGCGAGGATTTTCCGCCAACCGACTTAGCACAACCCGCAATAAATCCGAATACAGGTTAACCTCATGATCCTTCCGTGCTTTTATGTCTAGATCCTCTATCAGCAAGCCCTGTTTGCCCAACTCGACTACTTTCCTATCACGAAGCGTTTCTAGCAGCTTCGTCACGTGTTGAAGACTTTCCTTGCTGCGTGGGTTTGTGGAGATGCGCCGTCGGTGGCGGCGAGTCCTTTTGTTGTCTTCGAGTTCCGGTGGTGGTGGGAGGAGGCGGACGACTTCGAACATTAGGATGCGCGCTGTGACGACGTCCGGTATGTAGCCGAAGACATGCCGCATGGAATGCAGGGCGACGATCGTGCCTTGCGGGTCGAGCGAGAAGGAGAAACAACGGAGGATTTGGTCGTAGAGGTCTTTGGTGAAGAATTTGCGGGCGTTGGCCTGACTGCGTGGGGTGAGGCTGAAGTACCAGTCCATCATTTCGCGGTAGAGGACGCGTGCAGTGGGGAAGTTTGAGTCGAAGGATGGTCGCGCACGGTCGTATTGAATTTTGGCGCAGTCCCAAAGGCACGCGAACGTTTCTAGATCGGGGCGGACAGTCGCCGACATTTGCTGATAGCGGGTCCAGACGCCAAGGACGTCCTGTTTGCGCAACTCTGCAAAGAGAAGGTGGTTCATAAAGAACACATTAGGCCGCATCTGGGCCTTTTCAAGGCATTCAATTACGTAGTTGGCCATGTGTTCTTGGCCGCGCCGGGTATAATAGAGTAATAAGAGGGAGAAGGTTTCAATGCTTGCAGGGGGAACAGTTCTTTGTTCAAATTTGGGGATACGGATGCCATCCCCGCCATCGCGAACTGATGGCTTGCTCGATCCGGGTAATGGGTTCTTCTGGCGGGACCAGACAGTATCAATCCGTTCCTGAATCATCGCCCATCCGAGTTTCTCGGCCTTCTCTCGGGCAGTGAGACTTTCTTTGCGGAGCCAGCCGCCTATGACTCCATTCATATGTTTTGCATCGGGGTTAATCCCACGTTCGTACATCAATTCAACAACTGCAGCAGCAGAATCAACCTCGCCCATGCCAATTAACTTCTTCATCCAACTCGCATAGAAGAACTTGTTTTGGAACTTCCGGGGCATGATCGTAAGGGCAGATAGTGATACTTTATTCACGTCCGCTTCTGTAATGCTTGAAGCTTGCAGATTGTCAACAAGGCCTAGGGAGGCGTGGTAGAGAGAAGTTGAGTCGGACGGCGAGGATTGTCCCGTGAGCATCATATCCTTGAATACTGCAACGGCCATGTCAACTCGGCCAGCTTTTAGGAACCCAACGCTTATCGAATCGTAGTCATTCATATTTATATCAGGCCCAAGAATTGTTTTGAGCCGTAGATACAAAGTCCAAGCTCGAGCACCGTTTGTATTGCCAGGGATTTTAGCCCAGGCAACGATTATTGGTATTAGAATGCGTGGAGGGCGGGAATGGTCATCTGCCAGAAACGCCAGTGCGAGATCTTGCGCACTTTCCAATTCTCCATTTGCGATCAATATTTCAACCCCCAAGTTCCAAAACTGCTCAACCTCCGTTCTCGATGCGTAGTCTAAATGTTTCTCGCGACTTTTCCACATTGTAAATGCCTTATTTGACTGGCCATTTTCAAGAAGGAGTGTAATGTACCGCAGCCATTGGGGTTGCATCAAATCTCGACCATTTGAAAGAATATCTTCGGCCAAATCCTCCCAGTGCCCCAGCTGTGGGACTTGGGGGCTGGCGCTCTGGCTTTGGGAGTTCCACATTATGGCCAAGGTCTCTTCTGGCAATAATTCAATAAAGGCCGGTATTAGGGCTTTACATCGCTGATATGACCTCCACAATTCCTGCCTATTGGCCCTAGTTGGATCTTTGATTAGAATCTTTAGATTCTGATTGAATCGGTTAACATGCGCTTGAGCGGTGTCCGGGACTTTTAATTCGACTTCGAAAGATTCTTTAGGGGATGGTTTGACCGGCTCGAGCATTTCTTTCGGGTTCCATTCAGCTGTTTTCCGCTTCTCCAGGTCCTGAGCCTCCTCCGCAATCATTTCATCCAGCCCGGCAAAAAAGTCTTCATAATGCTGTTTATCCTTTGCTTCTTCCTCAACATGCTCCTCTTCATATTTGCGAACCGCTTCACGGATTATTTCTCTTTGCTTTTCCGGCAACTGTTTCATCAAGGGGCTGTTCGGCCCAAAAGGGCCTTGTTTTATCTCTTTCAGCTCTTCCTGTAGCTCTCGGATTTTGGCCCAAATAACATCTTGTTCGGCCCGTTCTTCTTCCTCTGGGTATACCTCGACTTTCTCCTTGCTCAAACGCGTAGGTTGCTCAAACCATCGTATAGAGGCTTTAAATTTGTTGTTCTGGCCATCACTGTTAGAGAGCGCCGTTATGCCCGAGGAGAAGGGTCGGCGCGTTTGCAGGTGCGGAGGGCAGCAGGAGTTAAGGCGACTCTGAACACCATGACGATGCCATTGAGCCCCGGACAGACTCAGGCGGCGCATGGATGTAGAGGCGCAAAATCAGACCATCGGAGCTGAAGTAAAAATCATATCTTGCCTGTGCTCCGAAAAATATATTGGAGGTCAAAAAGATGGAAAGCAATTATACGCCGAAGTGTAATATTACGTAGCATGACAGCCATACGTTACGATAGCGTATTATGTAATCAGCCCCATGAACACGCAATGTAGGGAGCAGAAAACAACACCGCGTTTAATATTTGATCGAACAGCACTTTTGCGGTCATCGAATTTATTTAATAGTAGTAAAATGACTAGTGTTGATTATCACCACGAGAATCGGGGACTGGAAAGCCTCAACGGCTTAGAGCACCAAGTTTGTCTTTGCCCTTCATGTTTATCAAGCTCCTTTGGACTTTCTAACATCGCGCAGAGTACATACGTATACAAACCTGTCCAAAAAAATACTTCACAGAATGAGCGTCCATCAAAGAGGCGTAAAGTGTCCAGCGCCCTGGCACATGAGAAACAAAATGATTTGCTATTTGCACCTCTATTGGAAGGCAACGAGGACATGGAATCCGTCAAGCTGCGATATAGCTTATTCCAAGAATTCTGGGAGACCCAGGAGCAGCAAATTCAGGTTTGTTGAATTTTTAAGGATGATGTGAAAAATTAAATAAAGTGAATCTAATTTTCAGAAAGGGGATACTCCGTGACGTAGATTCGGAGATTTTAGACCATGTTTCTACGTTCGTAGAGCAAACCTCCCATGACAAGTACGTGGTTGATATCTTCTTCTGAGAGAGTTGTTAACTAATCTATATGTAGCGGCAATGGGCGTATACCCGCCGGATTGATTACTTTGGGCTCAAATTTTTCATCGATAGGACGGCTATTAGATCGATTGCACCGACAAATGCAATCTACCGCTATTGGGCAGGTGGTTGCGCTAGATTCTGGAGACGCATCCAATCTCAAAACTGTTCTAAAGTATATCATTCGATCTGGTACAAGTGTGGTAAGGGATGTGGATGGGGATCAGGATTTACCAACTGATCGGGCAGTGAGTAGTATAACTTCCTGTTTCTTGTCCGGGGCTTCAGCGCTGAAACTTAAACAGGGCCCAAAACCTCTTGCTTATGACCTAGATATTTTGCATGACCACGTAAAGCAGAAAGGGATTAGGAAAGTGGTAATTGTCTTTCGAGACAGTGAAGCCTTTGACCATGGCTTATTGGCAGACCTAATATCATTATTCAGGTAAGAAAACCTCGAAGAATTCGAACCGACCAAAGCTAACGTTTATATAGTTCTTGGGTTGATCGAATCCCCTTCGTTCTTCTCTTCGGTATTGCAACTTCTGTCGAGCTTTTCGAGGCCAGACTTCCGAGATCTTTGGTAAATCTACTGCAAGGCTGCCGATTTGACATTCAGGACTCTGGGGATTCCGTAAACCGAATCTACACTACTCTCCAAATGTGCCAGGAGGGAACTCTATGGTTGGGTCATAACGTGAGCAGAATACTTTTTGAGAGGTCCAAGGACCATTTTCAGAGTCCAGAAGGCTTCGCGAATGGGATTAAGGTATGTGTATTGAAACATATCACAAATGTACCCTCTTTCGGAGTTACAGCACTGACAACAGTAGTACGTGTATATGGCTCATTTTTTCGCCAACCCACTATGTACATTGCTTTCAAAAATTGAATCTGCAAATATCCTCCAATCAGATTTATGCCAGGCTATCCGAAACTTACCCTCCTTCCGCAGGTCAGTATTGAATTTCCGAATATCTTCAAAGCTTGCTGCATAACTCACCTACCATTGTTAGACATGTGTATGGTTTGCTAGACGAGGGTGAAGCGGGAAAAGCCCGAACACTTTTAGAAGACGACGAGTTATTAGCACGGTATGCCCGAGCAAACATTCGGAGTGGTCAGGAAAAAATCAACGCTATGTTACATTCTGTTGAGACGCTATCAACCGTACTACGTATTTTGAAGATCCCTAGAACACCCACGCTCTCTGAACTTACCATTCAAGCACTGGCTGGGGAGCTCCTGGGTTCAAAAATTGTTGAAGACATGCTCGCGGGACTAAAAAAATTGCCATCCAATACCATCGAAACTATTTTGGGCGCCCTCCCACAAGGAATGGTGGAGTTTGATGCATCCAGGGACGTACAGGGAACGCTCCAATCATTATTACAAAATAAAAAAGGCTCCGGCCCTCTCCGCAGTGAATACGATGAATATCATTCAACCCACAAAACAACGGTTGTTGGGCAGAGAGTCAAACTCACAAAATCCAAAGCAAAATTATCCAAACAAGACATCGAATATACTGCTTTTGTCAATGATCTGAGTGCTGCGTTCCAGGATTACTTCTCGATTAATCTCATATCTCCACTCGACCTTTTCATGCATGAGGCATTCCTCTACGACTTGAAAACACCCATAAAGGGTGCTTTTACCCCTCGACCTCGTTCCACGATCGAGCGAGCTTTATCTACTCCATTTGACTACCTGGCTACAAGCGCGCTTTCTGCGGATGACGAGGAAATGATGCCTTCCAAACCAGCAATCTCGATTCTTTATAATCTCTATTCGGAAACAGGTTCCCTGGTCAATGTATATGACCTGTGGCGTGCCTATTATACAATGGCGGGCGGTGATGATGGAGAGGAACCAGATGAGCGACAGACGTTGGCTGTATTCTACCGCGCTCTATCAGAATTGAAAATGATGGGAATGGTCAAGCATAGCAAGAAGAAGATTGATCATTTGGCGAAGTCAACGTGGATGGGTTTGTAATATTATAGGTGTCTAGCGACGATGTACACAATGCATCCATAAGAAACCATGGGTGTCAATAGATAACTGCTTTTCGGAACGAAAAGGAAAGATATAGGGGTATCATAGTTCTCGTCCAGTGCCATAACAGCTCTGTCCCATTATTACAGCAGCACCATAACTAAAAAATAATAGAGTATTTGTACACCAATTCTCCAAAAACGCCGGTCAACATAAAATCCCTTTTCGCCTTTTGTACCCGTAACATAGCGCGATCCTGTTTCACGAAAATGGCCACATAGACCATGAGCGCCGTGGCCGCTCCTGTCTCTCAACTTCTAACTCTTCTTCACGGAGCTCCCGGTCAACTTCATCTGCCAACTGTGCTAGCTCCGCATCCAGCTCCTCATCCTCCCTGTTCCGAACAGGATGGATAATATTATCTCTCCCCAGGGGTCGTCCACCCTCGCTGAAAACCATGGCTTCCCTCCGCCGTCGACGCAGTGCTTGCTCTTCCGCAGTGCCTTCCTGCCGTCTCCTTCCGCCAGCCCACAGTGGTAAACCTGCAGTTTCCTCCCCGCCAACCATCCAGACATCGCTATCACCGTCAGTTTCATCATCGTCGTCTCCGTCGCCGTTATAGTCTCCCCCAATTTCATCGTCATATATATTGCGAGTGTGCTCCTCCATTCTACTTCCCATCAGCCCATATTTCCGTAATTGGCTGACTCCCTCCGGGTGGGAGGAGAGGGTGCTGATGATGGAGCTCATGACGGAGTCATCTGTATACCAAGTTTTGGTTAAAACAACCACGTCTACTCGTTTGGATTCATCATGCGTGCTGCAAGGGAACGGGTATTTAGAAAGCCACCGACTGATCACGCCGGCCTCCAGTGCAGCAGGGATGTTTTCTCTGAGAATTATGTCGAGAGTGGTTAGAGCCTTCTTTTCGCCTTGCGGTCGGGTTCTGGGAAGGATGGGTGAGACTGGTTTAATGTTTTCTTCTTTGTGTTCGGCGAGAACGTTGCAGAGGCAGTCGACGAGGGCAGTGTAGGTAGGGAGGTCTTTTAGTCGGTTGGTAACGGCAGAACGGGACACTGGAGGAAAGGTGTAAAGTTAGCAGGAATAGTAGGGAATGTATTGAAAAGAGCGAAATGAAGTGAATAAAGGGGACCAAACAAGAAAGGGAATACTTGCATGCTCGATTAGAGACTAGGAAATAGAGAGCATTCAAAGCCTTGTTTCGGAGAGCCGGATCCTTGCTTGACAGGTCTTCAAGAAGTAGATCTCGCGTAGATCCTTTCGTTGATCTTTCGGAGATGATCCGCAATGCCCTATCCGATTGTTAGAATTTTTGGTGATAGAGCGTCTGCTGCTAGCAAGCCCTTACGCTGCTCGAAGATCGAAGCTCGTGCTTTCTGATAGCTTTTGTAGAGTTTCTAGTTTGAGAGCTACCGCTCTTGTTAGTTTACAAATTCTCCCACACCGGAAGAGACAGTGTTACCATCTTCCGTCCCCTCACCAATTACCTGATCATCCTTGTCTCCGTTTCTGATTGTAGTGAGCTCCCGTATGCGATGTAGCTCAGCGGCGATTCCGCGCACAGCAAAAAATAGAGTGACGCCTGCATAGAGCGGTTATTGGCATTTCACGAGGATTGAGAGTCATGGAAAGCATACCTAAACATAGCCATACGACGCGATCATTAATTTGCGAAGCCATAGCCATCGTGTGTCCCTTTTCTCGCGGACTATCTAGATTGATCCCGTGTCTGCGGGTGAAATAGCTGAAATAGCTTGAGGGGAGGTTGGAGTGGCAGAACATTTAGTTATTTATCTGAACCAACCCACCCAAAGGCGGTGAGCATTTGATTTTCCAGCCTTGACAAAAAATTATTTATCGCACGCAGCCAAACAACCAGAGGTTTATTAGCCACTTTCCTCCGATTTTCAGCTACGAGAGATTTTCTCAACAATGGCCCCTTCGCAGCTGAAGCAGCTGAAAGCCTCGCTACGGGAAAGTGGCATCTTAGGGCCCCAACAATCCAAAAAGCAGAAACAGAAAAATGCAAAATCCGGTGCGGGCGCCGCAAACCGAATACAGCGCAATGCTGCGCTCCAGGGAATACGGGAACAGTTCAATCCCTTCGAGATCAGGGCTCCTGCAAGGCCTGCGAAATTCAGTTCTACTTCGCGATCGGACCAGGATGCACCACGGTCCAGACCAGGGGTTACAAAAAGCCTAGGAGAGCAGAGAGTGAGTTCTCTATTCCTGTCTATGTTTCTTGCTTGGCGATATTAGATGCTCATTATTATGTAGAGGAAAGAAACTCTCCTAAAGGAAATGCAACGCCGGAGTAAAGTCGGAATATTGCTCGATCGACGTTTTGGTGAAAATGACCCTACGATGACGCCCGAAGAACGAGCAGCGGAACGGTTTGCAAGAGAGAGCCAGAAGAAGCTCAAAAAGGAGTCGATGTTCAATCTTGAGGATGACGAAGAAGAGATGCAACTTACCCATTTGGGGCAAACTATCACGTTCGACAAGGAGAACAAGGATGACTTCGAAGAGGACGATCTGAATGCCTCGGATGAAGACGGCGAGTCAGAAAAAGCACGTAAGCGAAGGCGAAACGCTGAGGAGGATGATATGGAGGGATTAGCTGGGGACTCAGAGGAAGAGGGACAGCCGGAGCGGAAGAAATCAAAGAACGAAGTCATGAAGGAGCTTATTGCGAAGTCAAAATTTCACAAATATGAGCGCCAAAAGGCCAAAGAAGATGATGATGATTTGCGAGCGTCTCTCGACAAGGGCCTTCCTGAAATCTTTGAGATGATGAGAGGAGTCAAAAAGCCAGAACCTGAACCTTTGCCGAAACCCGATCTTACTGCTACGATGAATCCGGACCGTGCAGCTCTCTTGAATGGAAAGGATAGGGACGAGGCTGATAAGGAGTATGATCAACGGCTGAAACAAATGACCTACGACAAGCGAGCTAAACCGTTAGACCGTACCAAGACGGAAGAGGAAAAAGCAGAAGAGGAAGCAGAGAGATTAAGACAACTAGAAAAAGAACGGTTGAGAAGAATGCAAGGGGCGACGGTTGACTCGTCAGAGGAGGAAGATAACGGCGGTGACAAAGACATGGATGATGATTCGGAGCCAGACGATGCGAAGGCTTTTGGACTGGCTCAACCAAGTAACATGCCAGAGCTCGGTGTGGAGGATGAAGATGATTTCATTATCGACAGCGACCTTGTCGAGTCTGACTCTGAAGCAGAGCTCTCTCTAGATGAGAGCGATCTGGCTAGTTCTGCGGATGAAGAGGAGTCCGAGGAAGAAGATGATGAATTCATTGGCGGTTTGGTTCTCCCTCCTGACGCGGAAGCTGATAAGAGACCCGCCACCACGAATGGGGAGACTCCAACGGCGACGGCAAACAACAATCTTGCATTCACATATCCCTGCCCGGAAAACCATGAGCACTTTTTGCAAATCGTCGAGAATACTAAAATTGAAGATCTGCCCACTGTAGTCCAGAGAATTCGCGCTCTCCATCATCCCAGGCTCCACATTGACAATAAATCGAAGCTCGCGACTTTTTCGAAAGTGCTTGTACAGCATACTGTGTACCTAGCCAACCAGCCAGACCACCCACCGTTCGCTGTTCTCGAGAACCTGCTACGTCACATCCATTCGATGGCCAAGGCTCAACCAGAGGCAGTAGCCAGTGCAATGAGGAATCATCTACGAGAGATGTCTGAGAGTCGACCATTGGAATTGTTACCAGGGGATCTCGTTATTCTAACGGGAGTTGCAACCATATTCCCTACATCTGATCATTTCCATGCGGTTGTCACGCCATCCATGCTTGCTATGGCTAGATATCTCGGCCAGAGCAATATCGCCAACCTCGGAAATATCGCGACTGGCGCTTATATCGCAACCCTTTGCATTCAGTATCAGGCATTAGCAAAACGATATATACCAGAATTCATGAATTACGTTCTCAACGTCCTCTGCATTCTAGCGCCTAGCGAACCCGTGCATACTCTCGGCTTCTTCCCTATTCGGCAGGCATCTACACCCCTGTGTCTAACACCATCGAAATTCCCGTTAACCACCATCAAAAAACCTACCTTCTTGGACATTCTCGCCACCTCGCCCGCCGACGGAGCTGAACAAGAAGCCCTCAAGCTTTCCCTTATCAGCACATTTATCTCCCTTCTTGACCAGGCCGCTGACCTCTGGTCCTCCAAATCTGCATTCTACGACATTTTCGCTCCAGCAAACCGTGTCCTCAAATACCTCACCAAGTCACTCAACAATAAAACCCCCCGCACCCTCTATGACCAGCTGCAAAGGACCTGCGACAAGCTGCAAGCGCTCCTAAAGCAATCCGACCTCGGCCGCCGACCACTCCTGCTCCACAACCACCGTCCCCTAGCAATCAAGACGGCCATTCCTAAATTCGAAGAATCCTTCAACCCGTCCCGCCACTACGATCCTGACCGCGAACGCGCCGAGCTCAACAAATTGAAAGCAGAGCATAAGCGCGAGCGCAAGGGTGCCATGCGCGAGCTGCGCAAGGATGCGAACTTCATTGCGCGCGAGAGCCTGCGTGAGAAGCGCGAGAAGGATGCGGAGTATGAGCGCAAGTATCGTAGGCTTGTGGCGGAGATTCAGGGTGAGGAGGGAAGAGAGGCGAAGGCGTATGAGAGAGAGAAGAAGGCGAGGAAGGCGAGGAAGTAGATGGGGAATTTTTTCGTTCATTTTTACTTTTGATTACATCTATATACCTAACTATATATTTTCTTTCTTCAATGTACTGTTTTAGGGACTACGGTTGTGGATGCGGCTACGGCCATTTTAGAGTTCAAGGGGCGTATATAAAAATGAAACGGCGCGAGGTTTGTAATGTTTGAAACGTGATGAACTAAACAACATCTGTTATTCTTTTCCATAACTCCGTCGATCTTGGGTATCTATACACCAAATCAGATGCGACAGACATCTCTAAAACGGGCCCTAAATGTCGCAAAAAGCCAATGGAATAAGATGAAGCAGAAAAGAACCACAATTCTCCCGGCGCCACCGCAATCTAAAACAAGAAATGTAGATGAAACAAACCAAAGCTAATGAAACACACAAGAAGAGGTCACCCTCCAGGTATATGTCACATTTTAAGCTCCTCCGCCCCAACACGAAGCAGATACTCGCATCTCTCTATTTGCTTCTTATCGATAAGCCTTGTCTTCGTCTTGCGTGTTTTGACGTACAGTTGGTGCAGCGCTTTCCCAGTCTTCGCCGTCGTAACAGTTCCCCACACAGGGCTGCCCTTGACTCGATGTATATTTGGATCATAGCTGCGTATAAAACTTGTCCAGTACCCTTGCACAACGGGCACAATAGGCGCATTAACTCCTTTGCCCCTATATGAGCCGGGTCCGTAGGCGTACTTTGGGCCCCATATGGCCGCCATGTGAGCCGTGTGAGGGACTCCAATGCCGTTTTTCATAGCCGGAGGGTCCTCAACGTCATAGTGAAAATTCCATACTTTACTCGGATCGCCGTGCATGCTACCTGCAACGGTGAGGATGATAGCGGGGCAGTTGTATCGCATTTCGCCGTAGGCGTTGCTTCCCTGGCGCCAGTATGGGCCATATTTTCTTTTGGCTTCGGGAAACACGTCGTTGGTCTTTGGGTAAAGTTCATGGATCTTACGGAAGTGCTTTTTCTTCATGGCTGGGAATTGGTTTTTCAGGAAAGTGTCGGATTCTTTGAAGCTGCTTGTGTTTCTGGGGACGAAAACGGTACCTTCGTTATTGTCTGCGCCGAATATCATGGGGACTTTTTTGAATTGGCCTCTCGCGAAAAGCTTGTAGGTATAGTCCTGAATCAAATAGCCGTCGACGGTTGGACTGTACATGAACAGTGGTGGGCTAATGCCGCCAGGGAGCGGATAACGCTGGTCAAGTTTTTGCATTCTCTTCACATCAACCTTGCGGAGACAAGCAAGGGAATCTTTGCCTGTGCATTTCGTATTCTTGACGAGATTGTCATACATATACTGGCTTTCTCGGATATTAAGCTGTGTCCCAAATGAAGGGGAACCTGCCGCTGCCGCGTGGAAAGTGTTGACCCCTCTACCTCCGAAAGCACTGAGCAAATAGTATACAGAAGCCGCACCAGCACTATCCCCGCCGATTGTGACATGGCCAGGATCTCCACCAAACTGAAAATAAAATTAGTCTAAAAATTTTGAAGCTCGCCCAGAGGAAAAATAAAAATAAAAATAAAAATAAAAAAATAAACCAATATAAGCATAGAAGGGCAAAGGGGGGCCAAACCTGTTTAATATGTTTGTTAACCCATTCAAGAGCCTTCATTTGGTCTTTCAGGCCATTGTTAAGACTGGCCTTTTCCCTGATCTCCTTGCTTGCAAGGAATCCATAAAGCCCAACACGATAGTTGAAAGTCACAACGATAATATTCATGCCCGAGGCCTCTACGAGGCCGGTACCGTTGAGACGCGCACCGGCGTTAGCATTGAAGCCACCACCCTGAATATAAAAATAAACAGGGAGTTTAGAGTCCGATTTAGCGTTCGATGGACCATAAACATTGATAAAAAGGCAGTCTTCTGAAGTATGTTTCCGTGGCACGGATCTAGTTGCCAGGCAGCTATGGCCAAACTATGAAATGGTTGTTAGTTATTTCTCGTTCATTCATTCCCACCCACTTCAACCAGAGAAAGAATAGAGATGGAAGTTATCAAAGGCTTTACTTTATCTGCACGTTGTTTCTTTTTTTCTTTCACTGGATCCTCAGGTGCTGAGAATCGAAGATTCCCCAGCGGAGGTGCAGCATATCGCATTCCAAGCCATTGAGTGACCCCTCCAGGGTTTTCCACTCCCTTGTATTCGACATAACCTAAGTTAACCAATGGCTCCACGGCATGGGCCGATTGGAAAGTATTACTTAGGAATAATAGTAGACATATGAATGGCACGAGCGACGCCATGAAGCAAAAGCAGAAAATAAAAATGCTCCACCACGGAGGGCACCGAGAAAAATGTTTTTTAATCATGAAAAGAAAAGGATGAGGGATCTCCCTTCCGGAGACCCAACCCAGAGCTCCTGTGTCACTGGAACAGTAAATCGCTGACCTTCAGTCTGCAAGGAGTCGGTGAGATCGGCGATCCTTTGACTTATAAGAACCCATTACCGTCGCAGTTTCTGCGACAGAGTTCTTCTCCGAGGAAAAAAAATCATTCTCCCTTTGCTGTTGAACAAGCGCAGCCCGCCCCGCCTCGTGCCCCGTCGCAACTCGGACCTTGTGGGTGCATCATCATGATTCTTTCTGTTGTTCGTTTATAAGGTGCATGCATGGGTTGTGAGCTTGTTTAGCCTGTTTGGCTAGGCCTCAATAGTATTATTGAAAAAAGGTATCAAACCTCCTCGGGTTCATCGTAATAGACTTGTCATTCCCACTTTCTCCGTCGACGACAAGTTCAAGGGTGGTCAACCTACGAAGATCGCGATTTGCTCGGCGTTCCGATCATTTGAGGCCATGCGCCAAACCATGATACCAAGGTACAGTAGTACATAGCTGCTGTATGCGATAACCATGATGTGGTGCCCAAGTGTTCGAGGCTTCCTTCCCAAGCATGGGCGCCGAATCGGGTGATGAAGCCCAGGAAACACCCCCGAAAAAGCCTGGCCCGTTTAGTCGGGATACTAGCTCCTGCAGGAACATGGGATCAGCACAGCCGCCAATCTCACATCTCTTTGGTTGAGTTTAAACTAACGATCTAGGGGTGGCTGATCATTGGCGTCTCAAAATTGACGAACTCAAATTGTAACAGCAAGCTCGTCTCACGATACCCGTCTGTGCACAGCCCAGGCATGATTCCGCAGAGAGCTTGTCTGCATGTGGTCTGTATCCATTTGGTTATCACCGGGGTGCTTGGCCTTCATTTTATCCAAGAGACCACTCTTGAAAGAAGTGTTGACGCCTCCGCGTGTTCCCACACACACGTCTCGTGTCCGGGTGTTGGCGGACAAGAGCAGAGCATACATAAGTTACATCGTAACTAACCCAAGCAGCATGGAGTTGGTCTTTGTCACCAACCAGCCGAGCTAACGGCCTGGCATCTAACCTAAATTGGTATTTATGAAAGAGTTTCACCTTGCAGCAGTTGGCAAGCCAGGGTTAGTTAGCCGATGCCAGGGTCTGCCTGGCGATGGGGGTCGGATGGCTGGGATAAATATAGAATCCAGCGGGCAATGCCATCAATATGAAGGTAAACGATACGGACGACCTCGTGCTGAGACAACAAGTTGACGAACCGCGGTGCTGGCTGAAGATGAGAACAGAAGAACCTATGTATGTACGTACTTATTATCAGTAGTTAGTGCCATTAACTCAGTCAGTCTTTTTTAAGGAACATCCAGCGTACCTTCGGATGAGTAAGTTTTAACTGAAACACAATTGGATGAATCTTGAATCCCTGCTGAGCAGAAGCTGGATGACAAGATTGCTATGGGAGAGAGCATTGTAAGCCTTCCTATCACAAGAAGTGAAATGCATGTATTTGTTCATCACCAAGTGTGTAGTAGTTAGTTATAACTCTTTTAAATTTACATAAAATCTGAACTTGACACAGCACTCTGCAACAGGCAAACAGAACATCAACTCAAAGCAGATGTAATTGCACTGCACAATGAAATGATGTGTAAAGAAAGGTAAATAGAGCATCGTAGCAGTCTATAATGCATTTGAGTCAAAATGCTTCTCTCAGTGTGAAGTTTTAATTTCACATAATATTCAATTTATAGACACATCAATTCAAATTAGTCTAATGTTAATCACATTAGATAGATCTAGTTACATTGATTGTTCTTACACACATAGAGTGCTCATTATAGAGACCTCTAAGTATAATCTGCTATTACTGGAGATCTAGCTATCACTCAACTATAGAGATCTCTAGATATCTCTAAAACATAAGTTGAATAGCTAGACTATTACACTATAGCCTTCCATGAAAGAGCTTAATTATCAATAAAAGAGCTATGATTGATGTGTACTCCGTACTCACTGTAACACTAGCATGCAAATCTCTTTCGGCTCAAATGTTGTTATAGGCTGCTGTAGTAATCCTCAAGTATTCCCAATGTTTTTATATCATCTCTAGATTACCCCAACACTAAATTCTTTCATTGAGTCAGTGTTTTGTACAGTACTTCGTAGAGATTGACCCATGTGTTTGACACACATGTGAAATTGGGAATAGACGCTGTCTGTTTGCGAGTTATTAAATCTGTAAAACTCCATCTCTATATTTATAAATATATAGTACATCATAGATATCATCAATAGCTATCTCCTTTTCATGCAGCAAAGGGGTATGCGAGAATCTCCTTGACTCCCTCTCTGATTTCCCTAGTCAACCACCACAGTGATTCCTGTGCTCCGCAGATGGGATCTCCAGCCCAAATCATGCCCATTTGAACCACAAGAATCACAAATCATAATCAACTGAAAGTTTAGACGTGGGAGGTGGGCTAGGCTTAGCATGGGGTTATGTTTAGTTATACCTCTGGATCATATTGTCAAAGCAGTGAAAAAGGGTGAAGAGGGACTGATGGATTGTTTTATGCCGTTTCTCTTCCAATGAATATCCGTACCAAACAACCCAGCCGTTAGTAACTCCCTCCCAGGATAATCGTGTCACATCTGAAGACGACACTCTGGCTATGTCGACGATGTGTATTAGGTTGCTAAATTAATTAGGTTTTATTTATTGACCGTCTGGTTAGATAGAAAGGCGCGGAGCCTGTAGTAGCAAAGATCATGGGCACTAGGGTCCTTGCTGCAGACGAGGATTCTGACTCAGTTGAATGTCTCCGTGGCTTGTTTGCCAAAATGTACACGTATGGGCTATCTGCGACTTGAGTGCGAGATGTCTTCCATCCTGAACACGCAGATCATGAATGTGCCTTACGTCTGAGTTCATCAGCAAGCCGCTCAATATAGAACCTAGCCATATCACGAGGAAGACCATCGAACGACCGTGCGATTTTGTCCACCTCCACCCGGCCCCTCTCATACGCCTGGAGATCTCTATTTCCGTACACGTCTCGACCCGCCGCGTATCCTTTGTTAATGTTCCGGAAAAATACATTGACAGCTACACTCACTCCATTGGTTGGATTGGCGGTATGGAGCCAAAGCGGTGGAATAAAGAGAATATCCCCTGGCTTGAGGCGGGCTTCATGAGGATGGGTATCTGGTGGAGACTTAGGGGAAGTATCTGATATGTTTTGGAAGAGATTGATTGAAGAACTGGACGCTCCAGGTGCAAAACCTAGACGTAGCGCGTCCGATGGTGGATATAGAATAAGTCTTTTGTCTCCCTGTACTTGGCAGAGAATATTTGCCATGACCTGGACCAAAAAGAATTTAGTGTGTAGACCTCGACAGGCTGGACTGGGGGAACTCACATCATAATGGAGCCATAAAATAACTGGCCCGGATAACCTCAGAGGAGAGCTGTGCGCATTCTCGGAAACTAAAACAAGTTCTGGAGGGAGATGGAAATCACCTTGAAGGCCAGGAAAATCCTGGGCTAGGTTTGTAGGTCGCTCTGACGGGTTTATGGAAGAGATTGCGCGGAGGTATTGCCGGGAGCCATCGTAAATTTCGTCTATGAATGTCCCAAATTCTTTTGTAACGTATGAGAAATTCTTAATCTGGAAATTCATATTTTCAGACGATGCTTCGTGCACCACCACCTAAGCAAAATTTTTAGTACTTCATTATCCATTTAGCAAAAGGGGCAGCTCTACCTTGCGATCGCGCCCTATAGCCTTCTCAAGGTATTCCTTCGTCCAAGATTTCGTACATGAGCCAATATCAAGGCCGCTAAGAATGACGGGCTTCGCATTCTCAACAATTATCTGAAACTCTCGAGCCGTCGAAATGCTGATGCGGGGAATTATCTCCAACTCAGAAGCGTGTCCATTAGGCTGGCTATGCATCGCTTTAGACACCTCGTCTGGCGTGCTAGCTTCCTCTCCATTAGTTGACGGTTCGCAGAGACTCCACCGGTTGGTTGCGTTAGGTCCTGCTCTTTGCAATAGCCAAGTGTATTCGTTCCAATAGATCCCAAACGAGAAACAAAGAGCGCCGCCGCCAACAATAAGTACATCGTCATCACCAACTTTGCAAGAGGAGTGGCCAACAAAGAGTGGTCTAGGTCCGTTGCATTCAACCCCCGACCCACTCGCTGCCAACAGAGGGGTCTTGGGACTGAGATCCAGGGTGTTCAGCGAATTTATATCAAGAAACATTATTTCATAGTCCTGGGGGGTACAGCAGTGGCTGGTTATGCCTCCAATTATAAAGCAACCCCTTGATGTTGTAGTTATTGATGCTCCAAACCGCCCTAGCCATTTATATAGATGGTTTGAAGCACGCATGCTCTCCGTGATATCATCTAGCTCGACGTGTATCCGCCCATCATTGGATTTCACCAGTTTCCATATCCAGAAATCATCCAATATGACACCATATCGTGATATGCCTCCAAACAACACACCCGACTGTCCATCGATATTTGCAGTCGATGCCCCAAATCTGGCCGGGGGAGACTGATTGGCAATGTTGACCTCCTGCCAACCTTTGGACACATTCCATAGAAGCCAGGTACTCAAAACATCACCGTTGCCGGTCTTACCACCGCAAATGAGTACATAAGGATCGTCCGCTCCAAAATTCACCGTAGTTGCACAGTGCCTATAAATCGGAATTGGAAGGCTATCAGTTCGACGCCATTGCGCAGAAGACCTTAGCCAACAATCAGCCATAGCCTTGCTCGGAGCAGCTCTGCCTCCTACAAGCAGGCAGTCTTGTCCATCAAATTGAGTTATAGTGTGGCACATCCTAGCCTCCACGTCAAGTGGTGGCATTTCACCAGGCGCTGTGTTAGTTTTAGATATCGCGTATTCATCAGTCGAGGACAGTCGAGTATGTTTACCTAGGCCACCGTGTAATCCGAAGGTATGAGCGGTTGTAGGGACTACCGCGCCGAATCGCCGTTTGCTGGTCTGCTTTGGAGAACACAAACGAGTCAGTGCCAAAGGTTTTGGCTTTGTCTGAGATTCTCCCGCCTCGCGTGGGGGAATAGATTTGGTCTCCGTCCTACGAGTGGTAGAAAAGAGCAGAAAATGGTGCGACGCGAAGAGGGCGAACTCTTCCCACTCGTCAAATGCCTCTACTGCATCGAGTGATAGCCTGTCATCATCGCTGAGGCATGCAGGGTCGTTCCAGAATTCCCATAAATTCGTTGCTTTCGCGTTTGCCCAACCGGAGTCACGAAAACGTTGTTCCTGCTGCGTGAGAGAGGGATACTGATGGATTGAATGTAACGGGCATTGGAGTTTTATAAAATCTTTCATCATTGTAGCTGCAAATGGATGGTCTGGCCCCTCTGGGAAGTACTGCTCCAGCAAACAGAAATTTACATCTTTCTAGCTGTTAGTCGCACCGGGCACTTTTGATGGCTACGATTAGAGATGTCCTTACCCTTACTTAGCTTCGGCATGAACCGAATGAGGGCGTCCGCTAGTTTGACTTCCATATAAGTTATTGACACTTCGGCTATGCAAAGGATCGAGGCTTTATCTAAGCCTACCACATCCTTTAATGCGGCCTCTAGCTTTTGAAGATCCCCGAGATCGCACCCAATACCAACATACTCTTTGCTTCGCATTAGAACACTGCCGGTTTCTGCCGTCAATTGTACATCCGAAAGAAGGCCCCTTAATGCAGCGCATTGGGTTACGATGTCCCGTTTTTTAAGCATCAATTTGTGGTGGTCAATATCAACAAATATCGCATTTTGGCATAGAGCAGCGTCTCGGCTCAGGAACTGGAAGGGCAGTGGATCGCTTCATATAAACCCAACCTCATATTAGCATATAAGTATCAACTTCGAGAGTATTCTGCAATCGCCTTTGTTTACTTACAAGCCACAACCCAGGTTCACTATCGCCTTCTGATGTTCTGAAGGTTCTTCGAGAAACCTCCGCACGGAGGTCTCCACAGCACGCATGCGCAGCCAGTAGCCGCGATTAACCAATGGTGACCGTCTCAAGGGCTTCTTCACAAAATGGCGGAAAAAATGAGGTTCAGGGTAGTAGAGGCGCTCGACGCTGCGTTTAGAAACTGTGCTGGCACTATTGGTCTAATTATCCAGTGTAAGCACGGTTTTGCCAGATAATTCAGTTGCAAAAATATGCCAACCACGTAAATGCACGGCTTACCTCCATCACGAGCGTCGCATCCCTCTCCGCCTTCGTAATTTTTGGTGCCATGGTGTCAAAGAGTAGCCCTCCTGGAAGTACCAGCGACTTCTCCCTTCCAATGTTGCTCTCATTTAGATATGTACAGCCAGCCCTTTGGGGACGCCCCCGCTGATACGATACCAAGGTATATACCGTTATACCGTATCATGGGGAATTACCCTGTAAGGTTTAGCGTCGAGCCTATCATCAGGTCCCAACCCGATTGGACTAAACTAAAATAGGACTAATGTAGATCTAGCGCCTGATGTGGCGATGCCGAGGTTGGTGTCACTGCCGTGTTTGTCTTGTTTGCTTCACCTCGCTCTAACCTAACCATCGCCAGCTCCTGCTAAACCAACCATCAAACGAACGAGCTAGACAGCCCCCGCCCGCTTCTCTCTCTCTCACTTCATTCTCTACGCATTTGTTGGCGTCGCTTCCCGCTGCTATTTGCCCTTTCATTGCACCTTGTGGGGTTTTTCGATTCCGAACCGGGTCTGGGTCTGCCTATGGCATGCGGATGCCGTAGTTCTTCCGACTGTCAACCCAACGGAGGTCAATGACAGTGACAGACATTTTACGAAGAAACATAAATTTCATCGCGCGGCGTCAGCTTTTGTATGGCCTGGGGGATAACGTGTACATTCTCTTTAGCGCGATAGCAACGCTACCTTGCTCTTCAACATGGCGATGAATTTCGTCACCTTCAATCAGGACTACAGCTATTTAGCTGTCGGTGTGTAATTCTCTATCGAAGCACTACACTTGACTAAGTTACTCATTTCTGATGGTGCCTGGTTTTGCATACCTGCAGGTACCTCGAAAGGTTTCCGCATATTTACCACGGATCCTTTCGCAAAGAGTTACGAAACGAAAGAAGGGAATATCGCGATTATAGAAATGCTTTTTTCAACCTCCCTTGTCGCCCTCATCCTTTCCCCGCGACGGTTACTAATCACAAACACCAAGGTCGGTAATTGCCGTATTCCTTGCCCTTCCATCTATATCATTGTAGGTCATATAAATTCAGATATTAACTAATGGATCAGAGGCAATCTACAATATGCGAGTTGACCTTTCCTACCACTGTCCTTGCTGTCCGTTTGAACCGGAAACGATTAGTTATTGTGCTGGAAGACCAGATCTACCTATACGATATCCAAACAATGAAACTTTTGTACACAATTGAGACATCGCCAAATCCGAGCGGTGCGTAATGAATATGACATCCGAATCCCTCTTGCCAGAGTCGGAGTAGAATTGGTCACTAACTATTGGTCCTAGCAATTTGTGCACTCTCCCCTTCATCGGAAAACTGCTATCTTGCCTATCCTCTTCCGCAAAAGGCTCCTCCCTCTTCCTTCACACCACCTTCGCACGCTCCACCCGGTAGTACCCACATCTCCCCCACCAGCGGCGAAGTTCTTATTTTCGACACGCTAAAGCTTGAAGCTATTAATGTTGTTGAGGCTCATAAGTCTCCGTTATCGTGCCTCGCAATGAATACGGAAGGCACTCTGTTGGCTACAGCTTCCGACAAGGGAACAATTATCCGGGTGTTTTCCGTTCCTGACGCGCAAAAGCTATATCAGTTCCGAAGGGGCTCGATGCCTTCTCGGATTTTTAGCATGTCGTTCAATATAACATCCACACTTCTCTGCGTTTCTTCAGCAACCGAAACTATTCATATTTTCAAACTCCACCAGGGTACTTCAGAAGATTTTCCTCCTTCTCCTATCGGCGTTGGTTCCCGGAGCCCAACTAGCCGGCAAAGAGGATTCAGCCAGAGTTCGAGTGCGTTTTCAGGTGGGGACGATTCACCTACGGATCATGATCCTAGCGACATCACCGCTCGAAAGCATAATGGTACATTTATGGGCATGATACGTCGGACATCACAAAGCGTAGGCAATTCGTTCGCGGCGACTGTTGGTGGTTATTTGCCAAAGGGGGTGACGGAGATGTGGGAACCGGCACGGGATTTTGCGTGGATTAAACTTCCCAAGACAGCAGGGCAAGGTGCCCCGGGTTCGAACGCTGGTCCCGTGCGAAGCGTAGTGGCGATGAGCAGCAATACGCCCCAGGTTATGGTTGTTACTAGTGATGGTAATTTTTATGTGTACAACGTTGATTTGTCGAAAGGTGGAGAGGGTACGCTGACCAAACAGTACTCGTAAGTTTTCTTCTCGGTTCAGTATAGAGACGTTAGGGGGGTTAAGCATCAACTAACAACTGCGTGCTCTTCTTTTCGCTGTGCAGGGTACTCGACTCCAGCGACAAACTCAGTTCCGCTGGAATGGATTATTTTTAACAACATGAAGTCTTTTGCTCTGGCATATTTGAGTACTTTCTCAAACACGGTGTACCTTGACACCAACTTAGTATGAGAAGGACTTATTAAGACAAACAAGACAAACAAGACAAACATAACACATACCATACCTTTCCATCCTAGACGCCGTGGTGATACAAGGTGTCCGAAGAAAGTGGTGAAATATGCTAGAGCAAAAGACTTCATGATGCTCAAAACAATCCATATTACCTATATCTATATGACTCTTATGAATTATTAGCGTGTATACGTGGACTGGTTTCGCCATGCACGATTAACCTTGCAGTTTCACAGCCGGATACGCCACCAGGTGACCAGTGAGAGCTTGAGGAGTTTGCTTTTCATCCATCAGCAGTTCGGGCATATCTGACAAGATATATAAATGTTGAACTGAGGGAGCTTAGGGATTCAGAACAGGCAGCGTACAAGCTGGAGTTTATCAATGTTGGTTCATGTATCTGTCTTGGCTCTGTTTCAACTATTTACCCAAAGCTCTGCATTTTATTTTATTTTATTTATTTTTTTAATCTTCATTTTTTAATTTCCTTTAGCCCTGTCTACATCTTTGATACCGGGGGTTTTGCTTTGTGTCTTTTCCTCTCCCATTCCCAATGCCATCATGCTCCCATCCCTCCGCCACCTCCGTTTGTCTTGTCTATTTCTGCTTCTCTACACATTATTCCAGTCAGGTCTACTCTTTTTTTTTTTTTTTTTTTTTTTCCAAGGATCAAAATTGGGCGAAGAGATAGCATATATTATCAGAACATCTCCATCTCTTACCGTCTGTATATATCCTTCATATATTTACAGTACCATAAAGATATCAGTAATGGCCCGGGTATGCCATCCTAATATATATCATTAGCCTCTCCCTGTCGTTCATCAGTCGTCTCTTTTTACTTTCCCCCTCCGTCAGCATGACATGGGCTTCTCATGGATCTTGATAGGAGAAACAATACCTTTGTTGTCACTGTGTATGACACCGTAGATTGTAACCTCCTTTTTGATTTCACTCGGATTTGTAGAATTGTTCGGAGTAAGGATTGAAAACGCAAAACAAAACAACGTTCGTGCGAGAGAGAAGAGAAACAAGAGAGCAACTCGGATAGGATTGTCGATCATAGCCCAAAGGAGGACTGGCGCAGTGCTGCTTGAAAACTTTGAATGGGCCTTGGCATTCGGCTTTTTATCAAGCAGGAACATCGCATCATCTATCATCTTTGCACCTCGCCCAGCAGCGGGAAGTTTGGCTTTGTGGATTCCATGCGTCGTCAGGGGTCTCCCTGTTCTTCAAGGTATGTACGGAGTACAAACCGTCCATGTATGCTAAGCGTCTTCATGAGTGCTTTTCACACCGACTGGGAGTTGTAGCTGACCATATGACAGTTTCCCCACCTTCACGTTTGTCTGTACTAGGTTCGATGCGACCCCTCTTCCTGCCTCTATCATCCTTGAATCATGTGGAGCAGAAACACATGTTCGGGAAGCTGCCATATGGCACGGTGTAGGAGCTGGATTGGGAGGAGTTGGAGGGGGCTGCTAAATATAAAGCTCAGGGCCAAGTTTATTGGCTCCCGAGTAATTGATTGTGCAACCGACGACGGTGAACGCCGAAACATGACTCGATTCAAGACCGCTCCTAGGGCCGATAAGTGTTTGTATGTCAGCGTTGTAAGCTAAGGTCGGCTCTTGTCTTAGACCAGCGCCCTTGGGTTTCGGTCTCGGAGAGTGCAGAATGTAGAGGAAGACTATCATTGATGATACCACATCAACAACTCGATTCATGAGCTTAATCTCTACATCTCTACTAGTGCAACCCTTCTTTTTTTTTCTTTTTTAAACGAAAGGCTGTGTTTATATCCAGCCTTTTTATGCGAAAACTGTCGACTCCAGCGCAGCTCCACCAATCGTGACACACCCTACATGTCTTTTTGACATACATAAAGCACAGTTTAATTCGGCGGACGTCCAAGCTGCACCCTTGAAGAAAGCTCCATTGGAAGGAGAGATGGAATTTCTTTCCGGGCTGGGACCAGCCTGTTAAACTGAAAATACCTAGCTAGGTGACCGGCTCGCAAACGCATCAGCCAGGACGTCATTTATGTGAACACTGACAGCAACAACCCAGAACGCAGAGAGTGCCAGGCGGAGAACTTATATGACGATGCGTATTTACGCGGCGGAAGAAGGGGGAATTTATTGCTCCTCAGGAGGCGATTGTGGTTGCGATCTCTGTGATGACCAGTTTGATCTGCAATGGTAATCAAACCGCCCTACCCCGATTTTTTCTTTCTATGCGTATTAGAATATTTTATTATTTTCAGCCTCATCATCAGGACCAGCCCCTCGGGCTATTACAATCTCTCTGGTTGCCCCCACTCGATTATCTTGCCGGAGTTAGTGGCGCAGCAAGGCGTCCTTGAAGCGGTTGCACACCACACGGGCCATAATATTCATTTCAGCTGACCGCTCATGAGCAGCCTGCCGGCGACCTGAATAAAATGTATGTATGTAATGTACATTACGGAATCTCTTGGCGTGCCTTGCAGACCGGCAGTTACCCCATCTCCAAAATTAGCCGGCGATCCGTTGCAGTAGGGCCCTCCCAACCGCTTGGAACGTTTGGTCATGTTTCACTCCATCTCTAAAGAACACCTGAGCCCAAAGAGACACTAAATTCAGAAACCAAGGAACGGACATTGCATTTCACAGGGATGCTGCTTATTTCTATACGACATAAATTAACGGGGTGTATGATGCTCTATTGCATAGCAGTCCTATTCGTGCACATGTATCCAATCAAAGCGCAAAGAGGTGTTATCAAAACACGCTTTTGAACTAAATGTCAACCATATGTGCAGGAAAGGGCATCGGGCATCGCGGATTTGGTTGAGAGGAGGTAAGAGAGAGGCCAATAATCACTTTGAGGAACCGGACGCTATGGCAAATCGTAGCGAGAAAATGAAAAGGAAAACCTGGCGGGAAGACTTTTAGAGAAAATAGGGGGCAATTCACATGGCAACAGGGAATGCAAGCGACAATTCTGAAAGTGAGCAACATGCTTGCTCCTCAATAGCATCATTCGTCGTCAAAGGGGCCAAGCCAACCTGCTGTCGGGTCCATGACATCCCCTCACGCCCTTCTGGAATCTGAGAAATAGAAGAATGTTCCAAAAGCCCCGAGACCTCTTCGATGAGCTCTCTCCCAGCCAGCCCCACCCACCATGACATGTAGTCCTTGCTAGCTCTATCCATTAGGACACCCAGATACATAAGCATGAATAAAGCCATTGGCTCCCGTTTCTTGATTGCCGTTAAAAATTCCCGGCCACCTATGCCGATCATTGACAAAAAGTACCCCTTGACGCGCCCGCAGGCGTCTTCCCTGAAGGAATATTTAAGCTGGGCGAGGGTAAGCAAATATTCCTCGCTAGCCAGCGATGTTTCATCCCCGGCGTAAATGGCCATGGGGCTTGAGGCGGGAACGCGGATCTGGCGGGCGACGGTGGAGAGTTTCTCCAATGCAGCGATGGTGTCTGAGTCCAGGATATCCAGAGATAATGGCATGTACTTGAGTATGTCGCGGGACGAGCATGGGGCGTCTGTTAACCACTTAATGTTAAACATTGCGATGCTGAAGGCGCCAAGCATCAGGTTGAAGAAGATCTCTACACGCTCTAGGATGGTCTGGTGCCTGTTTGGCAGGACGAATTGCATGATGGCTGACAGCGCTGCGAGGTGATAGAGCAAGTGGAGATTGTCCTGGTTGATATTTTCGAGCTGGGAGCGGAAGCCGGCGCTGGCTTTGTTGCTGTACTCCAGGGCTGCGCAGAGGTAGGTGGCAGACTCAGATTCGTTGGAGGATAGAGCAAGGTCAACTGCGGCTGCGGCGAGAAGGCTATTCATGACGTAACCTTCTTTCAAGGCTGCGCGGGGGAGTATTATTTGCATGTATGGTTCATCTGCGGGGATGCTGTATAATCCCATCCAGGTCCTCGTTGTCCATCTATGCAAGAGCTCCAGTTCCAACAATCTGTTAGATTCAATTGTACTGGAAAAAGTCACAGGGGAGGAAGACGGGTGGATGGCCAGTGAGGAGTTTGAGGCCGTCCTCGAAGACAGTCCTGACGGTAAGTCTGACCTTTCCTCAGGAGACTGTTGCCGGGAATTGCTTGAATCGTTTTTGGAGAGCGTTGCTAGCGCAATTGTTGTCCTCTTCTTTCTGGTGACTTTTGGCTTAGTCGCGGGCAACTGATACACGCAGTCACTCTTCCGCACAACACAGTTCGCGCAAGGAGGCCCTTGCTCATCACACTGTTCAGACCATACGTGATTAGCTATTCTTTATACAAACTCCGTAAGATTGCACTATATAAATAGCAGGGAAGTAGTCTCGATGCGAAGGCAATAATCATACAAACCTTTACATGCCTCTTCTTGCAATTCAGGCACCCTCTGCGCGACTTGTTGTGAGATACTCTTCTCTGCATGGTAACTTGCGGGGACTAACTAGTTTCAGGCGTATTTCGTGGATAAGAAATTATTGATACGGCACCACCCTGCGCCGGTAGAAACGAAGCTCTCCGGCATTTATACTGAAGAAACGTAGAGTTCTTCAAGAGCGCCTCTTCGCCACAGGCAGGGGGGATGTTACAGGGCTGGGTTTAGCTCAGAAGCCAAGAACCAGCGGTGGTGAAAACCACCCGTCCTCCAAGCTAAGAATCAAGCATAAATGGCGTCGGCGGCTGTTGGCATTTATTCAGCCTCAACCCAACCCAGCGCAAAGGCAGGGCAGATTTGAGCCGGTGTACCCGCCGAACGCAATTCAACTGGATAACCCTTCGGCGTTCTTGTCAAATGGTTCAGGATCAGCCCCCAAGTGAAGAGATGCAACAATGTTAATATGCATGCATGCAATGAAACAACAGCCACATCAAATGTTGACTACAGAGTGGATGGTACAGATGATATCAACACGTACATAAGGATATATCATTGTTACATATACAGAGTAGACTAGAACTAGAACTAGACGATTGCCATGAAGTCTAAATTTCCTCATTGGGTAATAATGTAGAGTTAGCGACGGAGGACTCTGCGCCGGGGTTATTTGCCCTGATGACCAAGCGTACTTAGTCATTCCGCTTTCAATGCGGCAAATTAGGGTTTGTCCAAATCAGAAATAGCGTCGACGGGCCAGGCCTATAACTACGAAATACGCCACATATCCCACAGCATTCAGACTCGGGCGGGCAATGTCTGTAGAATGTGATAGGTTGAATCCGGCCCGAGAGCCGGTTGGGATCCCCAGACGATATGGTGCTCTACCGCACTTTCAACACAGCATGGCATTTCCGAGACATTTGCATCCGTCGCATGGAGTTTGATGCCTGGAAAGAACTTATTGATACCATTAACTCTGCTCAACAGGCTATGTGCCAGACAATTGGTGCTTATCCTGGAGGCTTATTGGTGCTGGAAAAAGATGCTACATAACAAAAATGTGGTTCCCGATGTCACAATGTGGAGCTTTCTGTGCCGGAAGGCGAAGAGCTAAAAGCTACGACCTCCCTCCCCACATTGGCTGCGGTGTGGTTTGGTGGACCTTGGTTAACTAACAGGTTGGCAGGATGATTAATAATGGCTATGACTAGCTTGACGTTGAGGTCATGTCATGTACAGTACAGTACAGAGGTTAAACGAGTTTTTATATATAAGGAATCTCTCCGCGTTCTGCTCTACGCTCAATTGCTTGAGCCAAGGGTAACTAGTCTTCGGCTTTTGCTCTGCTCTTTCCCCCTTTTATACTATCTTTTCAGGGAATTCCTTCCTGGGTATACAGTCGCGGGATTGCATCTGGAATGACCTTACGGTTCGCTGAGCGCTCCAATGGAAGCTCAACCATGGCGATGGAGCTGGAGACCGTTGAATTACCTTGCGCGGCTGCGGATACAAAGTGCAACAGTGCATCACATATTTCAGCGCATAATACATTCGAAAGCACAACTCCTTCAATAACGACCAGCTCCGCCGAGCGTTGGAACTATCCAAAGCGCAACTTTTTCCGTTTCATAGCGACCAATTACAGCTTTGTCATATTGGGAATCAATGATGCAGCCTACGGTGTAAGTAATAAGACTATATACGAAACCATATATGACATCGTGAGAAAAGAAGCTAAATTTTAAACCAAAAACAGGCCCTTATACCATATGTAAGATTGTGAACCATAATGCACTAGTGCAGCCGGTAAAAGGAAACCAGACTTACCCCCTATTTTTTCCTCTAGCTGGAAACTTATTACGACGTTTCCTACACGGTCATATCGCTGGTCTTTTTATCCCCTCTGGCGGGATACATCACATCGGCCATACTGAACAATATGTTGCACATGCGATTTGGGCAGCGCGGCCCTGCTCTCCTGGGGCCTGCCACCCACGTCATTGCCTATGTCATCGTCTGCCTTCACCCTCCATATCCGGTCCTGGTCATTGCCTTTATCATTGCCGGCTTCGCAAACGGCCTAGCAGACGCTGCATGGAACGCATGGGTGGGCGGAATGGCAAATGCCAACGAACTTCTAGGACTGTTGCACGGATCATATGGCCTAGGAGCACTACTAGCTCCGACAATTGCTACGTCTCTTATCACAAAGGCAGGCTGGCAGTGGTATGAGTTCTATTACCTTGTCGCTGGGAGCGCCTTCTTGGAACTGGTTTTTCTAGGGGCTTCGTTCTGGAATGCGACAGCGGCGCAGTACCGCGAGACACACCAGCGTAACGATAACGTGAGCCACAGCGCCATGATACCCTCTGATGAAGAACAACAGCAGCACGTCAGCAAACGAGATATTATCCTCAGCAAGATCTTCGGCAACAGCCGCACAGCCGAAGCTGCAAAGAACAAAATAACTTGGATATGTGCATTCTTCCTGATCGCGTACGTTGGAATTGAGGTTGCTCTAGGCGGATGGATCGTCACCTTTATGATCCGCGTTCGCCACGCCTCAAATTTTGCTTCCGGCATGGCGTCGACGGGATTCTGGGCTGGTATCACTGTTGGCCGTGTGGTTCTAGGCTTCGTAACCCCCAGACTATTTAAAAGTGAAAAGCATGCCGTGACGGTATATCTGGGAGCCACTGTGGTTCTCGAGCTGCTCTTTTGGCTCATCCCCCAATTCGTCGTTTCTGCAGTCATGGCCGCTTTTCTTGGGTTCTTTCTAGGCCCCTTGTTCCCGGCAGCGGTTATAGCTGCGACAAAGTTGCTCCCGAAACATTTACATGTCAGTGCTATCGGATTCGCTGCCGCTCTCGGTGCATCTGGCGCTACAATCTTGCCCTTCGCGGTCGGTGCCATTGCTCAGGTCAAAGGGGTGCAAGTCCTGCAGCCGATTGTGCTAGCCATGCTTGTTGTTGATGCTGGAATTTGGCTGTGCCTACCCAGCTTATCAAAGAAAAATCAGTGAATTCATTTTGATCGCAAGCTTTCATATAATCACGGTTAGGGTTCAACATAAGCCATTGAGCTTTACATCCGAGATTTCCCTCTTTTCTCTCATGTTACCTGTTCTGTTATCTTTTGGTTTTCACTTTTTAAAAATGGGTGATGGGATTGATGACAGGAATACGATAATGAAACTCGGAAGGAAACCTGCGAAAATTGATTCTCAATAATGGAAAATATACTAACTAATGCTTTGTGATTTGGCCGTCTCCTATTTTTGCTGGCTTTTGTTGATTTTCACAATTTTGGGGTTTGTGCGTATAAATGCAACGGATACATAACAAATTTTGGATGATGAAATCTAAGAGTCTCTATTCACATATTTTTATTCTCCTTTTGATTTTTATGATTTTTGTTTTGAAATGGGGCCTACATACCATAGATATCTTGCCCTCATGTGTTTGTCCCCCTGACAGGCGATAAATATTTCATTGAGATATTCTTGGCGCAGAACATATATTTTTCCTCCTTGATAAAGTTCGATGGAAACCAAACTTCGCCGTACGAGTGTAATTTTTGAGAAACATAACATTTTACTCGTTTTCGTTATCTCCCGTTTGTTAGTATAAATTTTCCGGTGCAGAACGGCTGCCATGATCATACGTGTATAAAAAACGTTGAAACAACTGTCCCACCTGGCCAAATGGTATCCCCCAGCGGAACACCTCCAGATGAGGATATAGTCCAGATAAATGCCACTATGAACGATAATGACGACGTCAATGAGAACGCTATGAACATTCAAAAAGAAGATATTCCCACCTCTTACCCCCCAGCAACCAAGCTTGCTAAATCCTCGTCTCGCCCGCCTAAACCAAAGAATATCTCCAACCCTCTACAAACTGGAATACTCACCTATCTCAAGAACCACCGGCACCAACTCAATATACATACATCTCCTAATCCCGTTTCACTATCAATCCCCCTGCCAAAGAGATTCACAATTTACCCACCTCTCCTTTTACTACCATCAAACACATTCTCCTCGCCACCCGAGTGGGCGGCGCTCTACAGTACTCTATCCAACATACAGCGCCAGGAACTTTATGCATGCATAGCTGCATCCTTTGCATCCAAGGGCATCACGCACATCGCGATGAACGCGCCCATAGCTCCGACTATGACTACGACAGCCACTCCTAGCGTTGAGAATCGTATTCGGAGCCCGTCAGGGTTGGTGCCTTTGTATGGGGATTTTGGGGCGGGGAGTAATGATGGTGATGAGGATGTATGGGGAGAATGCGAAGACGCTGAAGAAAAAGAAGCCTATCCAACAGAGGCGGCGTTGCAGTCTGCGTTGTGGGTTCGTGCGGTGCAGAATCGTGGCATCGTGCAGATTTGGGCGCCGTTGCATTCCATGTTTAGTCGGGGGAATGTTGTGGAGAAGGCGAGGATTTTGGGGATTGAGTCCCAGTTTGCAGGGCTTGATGATGATGATGATGATGATGGACAGGGGGAGGTGGAGGGGAAGAGACTACTGGGTCAGCGAGTGGGGGATATTGCGGTTGTTGATATGTATGCTGGCATTGGCTACTTTGTGTTTTCGTACCTGAAGCGAGGGGTCGGGAGGGTATGGGGCTGGGAGATTAATGGGTGGTCGATTGAAGGGTTATGTAGGGGATGTAAAGATAATGGATGGGGGGTGAAGGTGGTCAAGGTCGATAAGCAAACGGGCGAGATAGAAGGGGGAATTGACGGGTTAGTTAGGGAGTTGAGAGAGGAAGATCGTATGGTAGTTTTCCATGGCGATAACAAGTTTGCAGCGGATGTGTTGAGGGCGCTGAAAGAGGCACTGCAGCAGAGGAAGATGTGGAAGCGCATCCGGCATGTTAACCTTGGGCTATTACCAACTTCTAAGCCGGCATGGGATGGGGCTGTGAGGGTTCTGGATATGGAGGCGGGAGGTTGGATACATGTTCACGAAAATGTGGATGTGAAGGATATCAGGATGATGGAAGAGGATATTGTTATAGAGATTAATTCTCTACTCCGATCATCTCGAGGTAGCGGACAGCTATCATCGTTCTCTCATTCTTCTATTCCAGCAGCGAAGTGTATCCATGTGGAAAGAGTTAAAACATATGCCCCAGGCGTGATGCATTGCGTTTTTGACGTTTATATACCACCTTCCCCTGGCTGGTTGGAATCGGGCAATAGATTAACCTGATGCGTAGTATATCTATTCAACATTATGAAATCTATAAACCTCCATTCCCTTCTTTTTGATGCTGAGTATATTCAACGAAAGAAAAAAAGAGATAACGTAAAATAACATACAATGCATGGGAATATAGTTTACAGAAAATCTCACTCAAACCCATATCACAAACGTGTGCATTCGTATCTTTCTAAACAAGACATTAATGCGTTTCAAGTATGGCGGCCCCGTAAATAACGGTGTCGCTAAAGCAAAAAAGACAAGAAAACCCAGAATATACAACAAATATAGTGGAAAATATAGGCGCTGAATGTCGACTATGCCGACGGGCTCTTAAGGAACTTGGCAGGAATGTTAGTTTCCACGATGACCATTTTTTGGAGATTGGCTAGTCGAATCTGAGCGTCCTCGGCATGGTCATGTTGCCGAAAGTGTTCAATGTCCTCGGGGTGCGTTAGGTCTTCCTCCGTTGCTCCGTCGCCGTGGTATTTCTCAAAATGGTGTATCTCATATTCGTATTCCAAGTCGCCATGATGTCCCGGTCCCGTGCCAAAGTCTGGCAGCCTCTTTCCCTCGCGAGACAGGCGCATCCATTCGTGCTGCGATATAACACCCGTTTTCTGGGGGTCGAAGATGCTGAATATCTCCTTGAGGATCTGCTGTTTGCGCTCTTCTGCCAGGTGGGCGTTCGACTTGTCGTCAAGTCCGTAAGTTCTGCGAACTTCGTCCACTGTCCAAACTCCTGAGTCGTCGTAGTCGTGAAGCATGAAAAACGAACCAGGGTCAAAGTTGGAGATGTGATGTTCCTCTAGATTTATTCCGCAATCAGCAACTAAGCTCCCTGCATTCCACAGCGATAGTTATATGATCCCGCTTACCTATCATGTGTCGTGTCGCCCAGTCTGTAACATCACCAGCATCGTCGTGAGATCCATGCGCGAGACATAACCTTGTCACTGCTAGGAATGCTAATAGAAACCGAATCATGTTGCAGATGTCAGAATCCCGTAGTGAGCACAAACCAAAGCCGCGTAGTTATAGCGACGTAGATTTCACGGTGTGTTGTGTCTCCTTATTCCATATGATAATGTTGTTAACAGCAAAGGTGTTGGCTGATACCACGTACTAGTATTCTCCGTACATATTTAACTGTACAAGCAGCGATTGCCACGATAGGAATGTTCCTCGTGTGTAAGAAGCGTTCTATTTTAGCTCTCAATCAAAAAGATAACTCACTATAGCATTTGTTGATTACTATATAAGCGAATCTGCATGTAAGTAAGGTAAATTTTCAAGCATATAACTAACATATAGAATAACCAGGTGAGTGTGTATGTATGTGTATGGTCCCTATGGTATTGCCGGTGTATTTGTCCTCAGCATGTCAAAGTATTTGCATTGTTTGCATCACCTATCCCACGAGCGCCAATGTCAACCGGAACTCAATCCGCCCACGATCCCGACATCACCGCATGTAAATACCAACTTTCTAACTATCTCACCTTACAGCGCGCAACGCGACTTTCAATGCCGCTCAATCGCCTTGCTCCTGCCAGCTATCTCTGATACTACGAAAGGCAACGACCTTTAAAGGTCTCCTGGATTCAATTCGGCGGAATCTCTACCCGGAGAACGACTCTCGAGTGACCCACCTTGCCCTCTAATTTCTCGCAAAAACCCCTCCTCTCCATTCCCGCCCTTCAATGATGCCGATATAGATATAATGCAAAGTCTCTGGTCTAGAACTGCCCTGTCGACTGGGTCATGTCGATGTGTCTCCTGTCTGCGCAGCGGCTCCAATGCTGTTGCTGGACAATCTGGCACTGCTGCCAGCCGGCGGAGGCTCTACATCGGCAACTCCGTCACACTGCTTTATTCCGCTATCTTTGCAACAGCCGTGATGTTCGACGCAGATGCGAAAACTAAACGACGGACTGAATTGGAAAAGAAAATTGAAGCTGTGAAAGAGGAGGTGGAGCAATTGCGCATCGAGGAACTTCGGATACTGAATGGGCTTGCTGTCCGGAGAAAAGTGCGGCAGCTTCCTCTTCCATTGCAACGAAGGCAATACAGCACAGTTGCTGCTACTGCGACAAAGAGCTCTGCGTCAATTGAAAAGTATCAAGGTGTAGGCTCCTTCCCAATTGAGCGCTCTGAATACCAGGAACCGCCCGCATTTAAAGACCGACCGGAAATGATCACAGACGTTTTTGAAAAGGGGTCAGCCAAGAAGAGAGATCCAACGGACGAAAATGAACGTTTTCAGAGACAGTATGATTTAGCTGGGCAAGATGTTCTTCGAGAAAGAGCGATTCAACTCCTTGCAATACGGCAACTTGCCATAAAATTGCTCCTTCGACCCAGCATCGCTCATTCATACGGCGAAGTGGTTGCAGATTATGGGGAAGAGTTTGACCACCCTAAATTTAAAACCCAAGACTATCTTATCGAATTGCACGCGCTAAAAAGGCGGATCACTCGCCTGAGGTTTCGGAGGGACGAATCATACGATGATCTGGTGAAAAATATAACGATTCAAGAGCAGTCAGCCCTTCAACAAGAACGCCAGGAATTACACAATAATCTCCAAGCCGCCTTTGAATCATATAATCGAAAAAATATTTCCCTCCAGAGGTTACTTTTAATAGCCTCTGAGAATTTACTGGCATCGGAGGAACCGATTTTGGCGCAGACTGTTGAACTGATGATTACGCAATTTACACGATCTAAACATAACGATCTTGTAAAGATGGTTATCGACTCCCTATTTCCTAACAGGATCAGGATGACTCCTCCTGTCATTGTTTCCGCTATAAACTTTTTCAACAAAACCAAGGATCTCTTCGGTTTCGACGGCCTCCTACGCTTACTCCAGGGGAACAGTTTTCCTGTGAATATACCCGTGTTATGGGAAACAGTCAGTGTTGGAGACGTTCAAGTTGCCGTTCCACCAAAGCCTCGTCACCCATTTGTGATGAGTGCTCTCATCTCTGCTAGTCTTAGTTTCAACCAGCCCCAAAACGCTGACGCCTACCTCCATATCCTTCGAGAATCTGGCTACAATGAAGGAGCTCAGGTCTTGGGTTCTTACCTTCGATTTTACACGGTATCACCGAACTGGCGAAAGGGTGGCTACATTCTGTTACGATCCGTCGCTTTCATTATGTCTACAAAAGCTCATTTTGGAAACGCCATTAACCGATTAATCCTCTACATGGTGGCCTTCTGCAACTCGTGCGGAAAGAATGAACTCTCTGAAGCTATCGTCAAAGCTGCTGTGGAGACTGGAATAGATTGGAGACCAAGTTACAACAAGAGAGATCTTCGGAGCTCAGTTAAAGCGGCTCTAAAACAGTGGAGCACGGCTGCCGAGCACGCTTCCACAGATATTCCCGCCAGTAGGCCTTTGGGGCAGCGATGCTACGATTTCGCAAAACAAATAGAGCAAAGTATACGAGTGACGATCGAGTACAGTGAACAAACGCCGTCGAATAATCTCCAACAATCTCGGGAACGGGTCGAAAGGAGTTTCGATGTGCGGCATGCGGGCCAGATTTCTGAATCGCAGGATCGTGACCCAACATCTGGTAGTAGACCTTATCCTGCGAACGATGAGTTGCGATCGACCAAGCCGAAAGAAGCAGGGGATTTGGCTCGAAGTTCACGCCGTAAGGCCGAACATCCCCAGGCCCAGAATAGCCAGCCCGATGAGGGACCAGCTGAAAAGAACATAGTAAGATTCTTTCTGAGGAAACCGGAAGAAGAACGTGTAAAAGCTCCACAATCTACCGAAGAGATGAGAAGAAGACGTTTCCAGGAGGACTACCGGTCATTGTTCCATTCGCTGGGAGTCTCTAAAAGGACCATTCTTGACTTCCAGCGGGAGCTAAATGAGCACGAGCTTCGGGTTCATGCTTCTGAATTACCAGCTGCAGAATCCAAAACAGGATTGCTCCCGGAGGAAGCTTGCGGTTCACTATTCTATTCGCTCGCGCTTTCTCAGAAAATTATTGGAGACTTGCAGCGCGAAGTGGACGAATCTGGCCTTCACATTCACACTTCAGGGGCGCCAATCGAGAGAAGGGTTGAATTGCTGGAGAGTTGATGACTGGATTTTTACATCCGTGAAACACCAGACTTTGCGCATTTATGCGATCATCCTACATCCACGAATACAAATACATACGAAGAAAGCCTTGTTCAGATGACAACGTCCGGCAACGACGACTGAAATCGAAAAGCTCGAAGTCATGATATGGATTTCACGACATCCTAGTTTATCACCTTGGATTGAAGAGTGAAGATAAGAGATGTCTTGTTTCAAAAACCGCCATCAAAACAGCCATGCCATGGTCATTCCGTAGCTCACTAAGCACCCTTACGAACATATGCTTTTTCCCAAATCCTCAATTTCATTCCCTACCATCCCCTAACCCACCAGGTCTTCCCTTTTTAACCTGGTTGAAGGGCATAATAGTGCTAGTACTTCTTGACTCGACGTACCCTTTTTCTTTTCTTTTTTTTCTTTACGTTTCACTATTTTTGACACCAATCTATCATTCCTAGACTTGATTTAGCTCGGAACCGGTTGCAAATCTCACACGGAGTATGATAGGGAAGAGAGGGTAATGTAATCTTCTGCCACTCTGATTGTTGGATATATAGGGAGGGAGTTCTGTGTGGTTGGTCTATGCATGTACTGTACAATAGGTGGAGGAGTATATCTATATCTCACTAAAACAAATTTATCCATATTCTCTCTTCTCTTCTTAGGTTTGAATCGCCCTAGTTCAATGATCATCCTTCTCTGGTTTGCGAGCTACATGAAGAGACGGCGATCGACGTAGTTCTCTTGCTTTCCGTTTCTATGTTATAACGCAACGTATAGGAACGTAGGAGGGAATCGTTTTCAATATGAAAAGGCTTCTATATATGTAATCTAGAAATGGTATTCGCCGAGTGAAGACCTGCGGGAGAGAAAAAAGATAAAATCCACGGCGAGAAGGCTTTGTAGAGATCCAGGAGAAACTTCATAAAGGCAGGAAACCACAAAATTGAAGAATAAAAAAGAAGATGGACTCCGTATTTCTGATACTTAAAAAACAAAACACACAAGCCTTTTTGAAAACAAGCAGTATGTATACCCATAATTCTAAGACCCTTTCTTTCCTTCTCGTCCATATTTTAACAGGTAAATAAGGAAAATAACCCACGCGCGGCTGCCGCTCATATCAGCGAACATATGTTTTGTAATAGGTATGGAATGGAGTATGTAAAGGATTTGCGAGGAGAAATGAACGAGATCCGTGTTTTATTTTGTTAGTATCTCTTTACCTTGTCGGCGCGCATCTTCTCCTTTCGAGAAAGCCGTTCCGCCGCGCGGATCAAGGCGGAGCGAATCTCGCCTTTGGGGAAGCCGGATATATCGTAGTATATTGGGGCGATATCCTACGAGTGAAAGATATTAGTATTGGTGATAAAGAATGAGTGGGGAATATGTGAAGGAAGTGGTCCGCATGTGGATCGTATAACAGGCCGGAAAACTTACCAAAAGCCACTCTCCCTTCACTGCAGTCACCGTCCTAACATAGCTCTTTGTCGTAAGAACAAATTCATTATACAATATCCACTCCGCTTCGTGACCCAGGACACTACTAGGGTGCAACAGCACTGGCTCATTGTTGTCCTTGACAGTCCGGTAGAGATTCTTCCCCTGGCTCTCTTTCTTAGCGACCTGCATGAAGAAACCGGCCACGAGGGCACGACGGATGTTTTCGTAATATTTTTTGTCTTCGAATGGGGTAGACACGAGTTCGATTTCTTCCCGCTCCATGATACGCTGTAGCTGCTGTCGAACGTTATCGGCGGACTGGAGGGCACGGAGGGAAAGGAAATGATCATGACACCATTGTCGTGGGTTGGATTGGGCTTCGGGACCCTTGAACGCGTGGTAGGCGTTCAAAAGCGTAAGGTGGTCACCGTCAGGGTGTGCGAAGAGGTTCTTCATTTCATCGGCGCGCTTCCTTTGGGAGGCGGGACGGACGAATATTTGTGGGACGGAAAGGAGAGACGTAATGGAGAGAATCTCGTTGGAACAGTAGAATTCCGGGGAGCTGATCAGCATCACGGCTAGAGCAGGGTCTAGTGGAAATTCAGATGCAAGACGGCCTAGAGGTGTAAGATTTCCCTCGTCATCCAAGCAAGCTAGATAGTTTAATTCTTCTAGGGCGCGCATGAGGGTTTCCGGGGCAGGGGGATCCATGAGATCGAAGTGGACAAGGTCGTCGATTCCAAGCTTCTTCAGATCCAACACTGTGGAGGACAAGTTGGAGCGAAGAATTTCAGGGTACGTCTGCTCGATAAGTTCCTTCTTAAATGCGCTCTCGGTATACAGTCTGAAACACTTTCCGGGACGTGTACGACCAGCACGACCAGCACGCTGTTGCGCTGAAGCTTTGGAAATTGGCGATACCAAAAGTGACTCGACACGGATGCGGGGGTTGTAAACTTTCTGCTTTGAAAATCCAGGATCCACGACATACACGATACCGTCGATGGTCAGGGAGGTTTCAGCGATATTGGTCGACACAATACACTTCCGTCCGGGTCGCCCTCCTTCCTTGCGAGGTGGAGGCGCAGGGTCAAAAATGCGTTGCTGTTGCGCGGGGGGGAGGCTTCCATAGAGGGGATATACTCTCATAGGTCCTGCATCGGCTTCTCGGATCATTTCATCTACCTCAAGCGATATCTTCCGCACGGAATCTTCGATCTCCTCCTCTCCAGTCAGGAACAGAAGGATATCACCCTCTGGCTCGTTGGCGTGAATTTGCAAAACGGTACGAATTGCAGCCTCGACGTAATCTTGTTCTGGCTCCGGTGTATAAAAGATTTCGACAGGGTGGGTCCGTCCAGGGACCGCGAGGAGTGGCGCATCACAAAAGTACCGTTGGAATTTTTGGGCATCTAGAGTGGCCGACATGATAATCAATTTGAGATCTGGGCGGCGCTGAACGACTTCTTTAAGCAGACCCATGAGCACATCGGTAGCCATTGTTCTCTCGTGGGCCTCGTCCAAGATGATGGTGCTATAGCGTTTAAGATCGTGATCGTGCATCGCTTCCCTCAACAACATACCGTCCGTCATGTACTTCAAAATGGTTTTCTGGCTGGTCATATCCTCGAAACGAATGCTGTAACCGACTTCCTCGCCAAGTTTCACGTCCATCTCCGCTGCAACTCGCTCTGCAACGGACATGGCTGCAACTCGCCTGGGTTGGGTACACGCCACAAGCTTCCCTCGTTTATGGGGTAAATCGTCGAAGAGTACGAACTGAGGGATCTGTGTGGTTTTTCCCGAACCGGTCTCACCGACAAAGACGAGGATCTGGGATTTCTGGTACAGTCGTAAGAACTCATCTCTGCAGCAGACATCATCATTAGCCAGCCTGAAACTCCTGTATGATAGAGTGCAAAACGTACCTCTGAGCATGAACGGGCAGATCCCTTCGTGTTTGCAAAATCGAGAAATACTTATTTGAGAGCGCTTTACCATTAAAAGGGTTCAGTAAAGAGTCCTCCGCTTCCCTGGCCATAGCAGCTGTTGTTTTGTGTCGCTCGAATCCGTCGAGGATCGAGCACTTAGTAGAATAGCTATTTCCAGCGGCCTCGTTCTCATACCAATGCGCAAGGTACTTATTCTGTCGGGGATCCATGTCTGTGGGCTCCGTCTTTTGTCTCTTTTTCGCACGGGCAGCACTGTCGCCGTCGGGGCGATTGTCGGCCATAGTCATCAGTTCCAACGCGGCGGATTCTCGAGGGTCTGCGGGATTGCGCACGCACCGAGATGGAAATTGGACGGTTGTTGTGTTGTATGCTGAGAATGCTGAGAGCCAACCGGGAAAAAAAAGATAAACCCAGACGCCAACAAGAGCAGGTTTAACCGAGAGCTGCTTCGCCTAAACTTCCCCTTTTGGCCTCGCAACAAACAGCCTCACGCTTCACTCTAACTTATTAAATATTCAAAAACTTCCAAACAACCGAGAAAAACTTCAACTTCGGCTGCTTCAACATCTTCATCCACGGCGGAACCCTGTGGGTTGTCGCTCCTTTCCTCGCTTCCATCGAAATATACTGCTCTCACCCAGGGGATGAAGCGCAATTGAACCATAATGGATGCTTGATTTTTGTTTAATCTTCCTTTTTCCCAGACCTATTTTAATGTTTTCCCTTGCTTTATACAACCCCTCCTAGCTAATAGAATTGAATTGCAAGTCCTTAATGCTTTGATTTTCAGTATTTGTTATTTCTTTTTTAAAAGTTTTCTAGTTTTGCGCACTGGCTAGCTATATATGCGCTCTTCCCGCCCAGTTACTACAACTTTCTAGCTGATAGCCTGCTGCCGTTCGATTGTTGCACTATGGAGCCTCACGGTGATTTGGCCCCGGCTTTTTGCATTGGACAACATGAAACCCGACGGACTGTGCCGGTATCGCCTCAGCTAGTCCAGTTGGCGCAAGAGGGTAATGTACGTATTTTGGTAAACCTATGTGTTTGCACTTCACATTTGCACTCCCATTTGCTAATTACCTACTCAGTACGATCTGCTCACAACCCCTATCACAACTCCGGTTTTCCATTCCCGTATCCTCACATTGCTCTCTACCCATCTATCCGACTCCCGTCCACCGGTTTGCGATGCTACTTTAACTTTGGGAACGTCGCATAATACTAGCCCTGTGACGATACCACCACTTTTGCCCGAAGATACCTTCTTGACCCCGAATGAGTCCACAAGTCAGTTGGTTGGTGTCACTAGTTCTTGGATAGATCTCTGCTCGCCAGATCCGTTGATAGCGGATATATCCCGCCAAATATTGAGCCTGGAGATTTCCTATGCAGCGTTTTGTGGCGTCAGTTTCGTTATTATCCCCGGCCCAAGATTACACCATGGAAACGTGCATGGGGAAGGCCTGATGTACTATGCTCGCGCCGTTCAGGATGTTTTGAACGTCGGGCTCTACATACAAGTGCACATCTGGTTTAGTATGGTAGATAATCCAGACCTGGAAACAAACGATGTTGGTGACCTCGCCCCCTTTGCTAGGGCGGAATATCTCAGCGCAAGAGACGATCTGGCTCCTAAGTTGGATTTATTCGGTACATGGGAAGCTTGGGACGTCATCAGGAAATTGTGTAGATATCATTCGAGACTTTTTGTAGGTAAGAATAAAAAAATATATATTATTGCTATTTCTCATATGTCCCTTAGCACAACTTTAAACCCAGTGGTGTGACCGTGAAATGAGGCAATTGCTTTGCGGGAAATTTTTACTGATTTGGATGGAACAGCGTTATCAATCCCAAAGCATCTTCCGCCCATGTCTGTACAGTCACGATGGCATTCTGAACAGGTCCACATCCTCACAATCGCAGGGTCGTCATTCATCAAGAACCAGAAAGGCTACCCAGTCTTGTCCAAAGCCCACCAGGCCATGATTTCTCGGATGATGCGACTCCGTACTCCGCCATGGATTATCTTGTGCGACGTTGGCCCAATTGCTGGTCTTGAGGTTGGCCAAGCAGGTTCAGAGACAGAGTCCACCCGGACAATCAGCTCTAAAGTTGAGTCGGATAAAGACGCTCCTACTCCCGCGGAGGCGCACCAACACTTCAAATCAGGCTCAAACAAGAAGAATTTTGACCCAACCCCTCACCTGTCCTATATGAGGAATCTCCAACAGAAACAGCCTGCTCGGACTCCTATGGAGCGATTTGGAATTGGGTATCAAGATTATTTACAGGCTCCTCTCCAACCCCTTACCGTTAACTTGGAAAGCATAACTTATGAGGTGTTCGAGAAAGATCCCATTAAATATGAATGGTATGAGCGTGCAATTGCCAAGGCGTTGAAGGATTGGGCGGAACAGGGGAAACCAACTTGCCACCCAGAGGGACATGTGGTCGTTGCTGTAGTTGGCGCTGGTCGAGGTCCTCTGGTAACCCGAGCTATTCGCGCGAGCGTTGAAACAGGCGTTGCCATTGAAATTTGGGTTGTGGAGAAAAATCCTAACGCCTTTGTTTTATTACAAAGACACAACGAGAGCTTGTGGGGTGGCTGTGTGAACTTGGTGAAATCAGATATGCGCAGTTGGAAGGGGCCGCACCGTTTAGCACCCGTGTCTGGTAAGCATCCCAAGCTCCATTGTGGGAAACATGCAACAGAGACTAAAAAAGGTTCCAGGAGATTCCAACGAGCCACCCAAAATTATCCACACACCAATAGATATATTAGTTTCAGAGCTACTTGGGTCGTTTGGAGACAATGAGTTATCCCCGGAATGCTTGGACGGCGTCACCCATCTACTCAACCCTGTTAATGGAATTTCGATCCCAGCGTCATACTCTGCACACCTTTCACCCATTTCATCCCCACGCCTCCATGCAGACGTTACCAACCAATCAATCACCAATCCCGCAGCGCCAGAAACTCCCTATGTCGTTATGTTACATGCGTTCGATTTCCTCTCCACTATCCAACAACAACCCGCAGCACCAACGAAAAGCACCGGTGCTAGCAAACCGACAAGCGGAGCCGGAGGAGGTCAGAGTACTCCAGGTGGTGGAACCACATCGCCATCACCGCTCGTTGAACCACCAACGCCAATCATCCAATCAGCCTGGTCGTTCTCGCATCCCAACGCCAATATTCCCCCCCACTCCCCGCTTTCATCGACAATTTCCAACGAACACAACGTTCGACGAACCAGATTGACATTTCCCTGCCGGGAACGGGGCACATGCCATGGCCTAGCCGGCTACTTCGAGACAGTTCTATATGAGGGTGTTGAGCTATCGACGAATCCAGTGACGATGGACGCGAAGAGCGCTGGCATGATTAGTTGGTTCCCGATATACTTTCCGCTCAAGGTATGTCAAACATATTTCTACTATTATTTATTATCTTAATTAGTTTCCTCCCCTCCCCTCCCCAAACTGAGCTGAGAGTACCGCCGAGAAATAATTCACTATTGTGTATCGCATACATCTGGCTTCTCTCTTCGACCCTCTACTGTAATTGTAGTGCCATGCGACAGTGATTAAATGATAATTGTGCTCAGTAAAAAACATATCC
>NW_003101681.1:1262204-1321436 GCF_000003855.2 Blastomyces gilchristii SLH14081
TTCAGAAGCAAACAACTAAACCAACCCACAAACAGACCCCCCTCACGTCCCTCCACTCCGAAATCGTCGTAACAATGTACCGCCAAACCGATAACCGAAAAGGTCTGGTACGAATGGATCGTCGAGGTATTTGCGCTGGATACATCGGCGTCACCGTCATCGCCATCTTCATCATCGGTCGCAGCAACAACCACTGCCATGTCGAGCAGCGGTGCCTCATCGCCATCGCCGCAGGATTATTCCCTATCATCATCATCATCGCTATCCGCGGCCGGGGAAAGGCGTGGATTCCGACAAGGGCAAAACTCCCGGAGGGGTGAAGAGGGTTCGTGTTGCGATGAGTGAGTTGCATTCGAGTATTAAGGATGGGTGTTTGATGTGAAATTGTGTTGGTATATGAAAAGGGGGAAATAGGATATTTTTTCTTTGATATATGGTTAACACATCTATTTATATCTATGCGCCTTAAGTTGATCCAGATGGCTGGCTACCCCTGAATTAACATCTCACGACATACTGTACGTCTCATCTGTCATCTTGAACAAAAATTCAAAAATCAACAATGGGCCAGAAGCAATCGACGAGGCAAATAATATGAATCTAAATATCTAATCTCTAACTACTATCGTACTACCCTCTTTCTCCCTTCCCAGCTAGCACCAGCACCCTATCAAGCTCAGTTAAAAATACGACTAACTTTCTCACCCCCGTTTCTACCCATGCTCTTAACAAACGTTCACGCACTTTAAGGCTCTATCTACTATACCCCCAACCTTCACAAATCCCATACGACTTTGAAGAATTAAGCTCGGCCAACGGTGCTAGAAAGCAAGAAACCATTTAAGGTCAAGGTCACCACCACCACGGTGAGTTCCTTTCCCTTCCTTTCCCTTTTTTTTTCCCCCTTCAATCCACATCGCTAGAGCCCGGTGGTATCATTGCCGTAATCGACGCAGTCCCAGTCCCGGTCCCATTGCCATTAGTATGACCATTCCCACCACCACTCCCATTCAAGTCCTGATTTTCGCCCTCGGTAAGCCCCTTCCGTATCGCAAGTACGCTATCGACAATAACAGCGTCAATGCCTTCTTTGACTTGTAACTATATTTTCCGAAACGATTTGTCAGCGTATCCAAAGCCAAAGCGGACAGCTTCTACCGCGTCTCCTCCCTCGTCCCGAGAAAAAAAAGAAAAAAAAAAAAAAGACCATTACCTTCACATTCTCCGGCTCGTTATTCGCAATTCCATACGAGACACAAACAAGACCAGACTCCTTCACAACCCTCACAAGCCTAGGTGCAATGATCAACGGCTCCGCCGCGGTCACCACCCCCAACAAGTTCCACCGCGACGCAAATCGAATCGCCTCTTGCAGACTACTAGCACGCACGTCGCCCACGACCGTGAGGCCGGAGTCCGTCAGAAACATGACAGGGATCGAGGGCTGTTTGAAGGAGAGGAGGAGGCAGATGTCCGGGTTGAAGGAGGAGAATATCATGTTGCGACCTTGCCCGAGGTCGTAGACCTTTGTGAGGACCGTGTCGACGAAGGAGTTTAGTTCGACGGCATAGGTGTCCATTTCTTCTTCTTCGGATTCGTGGAGCATGGGGTATTCTGTTTTATTCTTGGTTAGCTTTTTCTCTTACTTATTATGCCTATGCATGTTTTTGATATGAGAAGAAGTAGGGGGTCCTGTAAATTTTCGATTAAACATACTTAGCTCAATATTAAATCCAACCTCCTTTGGCAGCTTTTTAAACAATTCCTCCAACGTTGCAAATGGAGCTTGGATATGACTGCCACGCGTGTTCCCTTTGAAACCCTTTTTCTTAAAGTCGCGCGTATGTTTCATCTTCTCGCTCATAACCGACGACACAAACTCTTCGCCAACGGACATCGAGCGTTGGCGTCGCGCAGCAGACGTTCTCAGGTCAGCTAGATGAGGATCTACAGCCTTGGATGATCCTCCTGGCCCGCCGGATTCGCGTGGCCCACGCGCTTCGCTGAGATGTAAGAACTGTATTTTTGAAAAGAAAAGAAAAAAGAAATTGAGGTCAGTTCACAGCATCCGCGGAACAAGGGCTCACATCCTCAAAACGAAGGCCCAAAAGAGCAGAAAGTAGAAGACAGAATGGAAATGAAACTCACTTGTTCTAACGTTAGTGTGTGGACTGGTGCATCTATGCCAGTTTCACTAACGAGGAAATCGTGATATATCACAGGCACATGATCCTTCGTCAGTTGCACATCTAACAACCGTTAGCCCATAATGATTAACACAGCGAATGGGCCGAATGGAGGGGAAAGGTATATATATACCGAACTGCATCACCACGAAAATTGTTAGTTAGCCACCTTTCAAAGTAATAATAATGCACTCTTCGCCAATGAGACAATTATTAAACTCACCTCAACATAAGATGCTCCCAGGTTCGCGGCCGCGATAAAGGACTGTGAATGTTAGATACACTTGTCAAAGAACGAGGGAAGAAAAAACCCTCCAAACCCGACACACCTGAATCGTATTCTCGCCCAACTGTAAAGACTTGCGACCTGCTATGTTCTTTCCAAGGCCTTTTGTTCAAGTTAGGAATGAACCATCGCATATATGATGACGTAAGACAGAGGTAGAGGAGAGGATGGAGAAAACAGAGGAAAGAAGGTCGGAGATCGAATCACCTCGATGCCCAATAACCATTGTCGAAGCCATGCTCTTCCAATACGTCTGGTCTTCCGTAATAGACATATTTGGATGTTTGAACGGCGTAATAATGAGGAAATTGAATGTGACAGTACCAATGATATCGAGCGTATTCGCTGCGATTATCGGCACGGTCACGTCTCCTTGGAGGTTTATCCGCTTCGAGCCGACGGTGGGTTTAATGCTGGACAGCAATGCGACGCCGCGGCCGACGATTTTCTCCTTGGAGCCAGCGTAAGTGGGTATTAAGTCGAAGATAATTTTCACCTTGGAGGCGTCTGCCGCGTGGAAGACGATGGGCTCCGTGGCAATGCTGTCCTGGATGGGTAGGTCGATGATCTCGGGTTCACCACGCGCCTCACTGGCAGAAACGACGATGGACAATGCGGTGTCCAGCTGCGTCAGATACGCGCTGGCCATGGGAATACGATCGAGGTTAACAGCGTGTACTGATTTCCGCATGTCCATTGTTCCAAGGCTGACCAGAACCATGCTGGCGTCGGTTAGATAGCGATGGCCAAAAGTCTTGATCGGCTCTGCCGCTCGGCCTGTGGATTTTCGATCTGCTAGCGAGGCTGGCGTGGGAGGAGACAAAGAACGGGCTCGCGGAGTAGAGCTGTCAGAATCGCTCGAGATCTCCACTGGTGGAGTAGCCTGTGCCAGCAGTCGAGCGATATCCATATGACCCCTAAGAGCAGCATGTTCTTTGGCGGTCCAGCCGGAGGAGTCAGGACGCTCCAGATCAGCGCCTGCATTGATCAATAACTCCACCACACCCAAACTCCCGTCGACGCAGGCGATGAACAATGGCGTCCAAGAATATGTATTCTCCGCGAGCTCAGTATTGGCTTTTTGATCGTGCGACCCGTCCAGAAGGGCCTTGGCGCACCTATCATGGCCAAACCGTGCCGCAACATGGAGAGCAGTCTCTCCCTGCTCGTCCTGATAATTGATATCTACACCAGCATCGACCAGGAGCTGGACAATATCAACGAAATTGGATTTAGTAGCAAGCGCAAGCACGGCACTCGACTTGCATATATGTTTCCGGATTGCAGCCTGGTGCTCGTTTGCTCCCCTCCAGTTCTCCGCATTTAGCAATGCTCGAGTGGTCAGGAGATGGCCCCCAATGACACTTAGGTGCAAAGGTGCCCAACCCTCGTCATCCTGCCAGTTTGGGCCATCAATACCCTGGGAGACGTCGAACATATTCCATGCCTGCAAATGTTCAATGATAATCTCGCATACGACACGGAATCCATACTGAGCAGCATAATGGAGTGGGGTTCGACCGGAAATGTCTTTGGCAAGTAATGCACCTCGTTGTTCCGGACGGAGGTTGTCCAGGAGGTGCTGCAACAGTGAGACGGAATCGTCCGTCCTGCATAACAAGGGGGTCCGGTCGGACTCCTTTACGACAACGCGACTGTGCTGGAGGGTCGGTGCAGCAGCCGGCGTGATGTAATTTGAAGCTTCAGTTGGAAAATCGAGCACTTGAGCAGCAGAGAGCTCCGAGTCGCTCGTCGACTGCGAGCGCCCAATGGAAATGACAAGACGGTGGATGCAATTTCGTCTATTGATGTCGTCATCTTCATCCAAGGTGTCGATCTTCCCTAGCAGAGACACGACCGAATTCCTTGCACGGTAGAAAATGGAACGTTGTAATAGGGCCTTCACGGCCTTGGAATAGAGACTTGAGTCTAACTCCTCCGCCGCAATCTTCAACGTGGGTAGCAACTCCAACATAATGTGGGTATCGTCTTTGCGCAATGCATCGTCAAGAGCTAGAAGTAGGCTTGGTGGGAGCTTGAGAATTGGTCGGGAGCTAGGTTTCATCACTGATAGGGAGGAATGTGTGGAGCTCGCATCATCGAAGCCCTTTTCATCTCCCAAAACAGATAACCAATCATTGATAGTTTTTAGGGATTCCAGCAAGCCAGCATTCGTAGCAAATGGGGCAGGGTCGACTTTGGTTGGCAGATATCGCATCTGCGCTTGCGCACCGGGAAGTTTCTTGTCAAGCTTCTTTGTGATTTTGATGAAACCGCGCCGATTGACCTCGCCATACCATTGTAACTTTCGAAGCTGGCCACGCAGTTCTAGAAGCGCCGCGAGGAGATCCTCAGTGTCTTCAGAATCAAGGCTCTGCGAGGCAATAACTGAATGTCCATAGCGGTCTTCCAACAGCTTCAGGCGGCGGGAGAAGTCTGCGAACTTTTTGTTGTAGAACTGATCGACATCTTCCAGGTTACGGTCGAGGGAGTAGAAAAATCCTGTAGAATAAAACCGAAAAAACAAAACAAAGATCTTAGTACCTTGAAGGGGTCTCACACAAGTGTGTATTTTAGCAAGATGAACCCACCAGCCAAGTCTGGATCATGGCCCTCCCTCTGCGCATTGATTTCCGATTTGATCAGCTTTTTCAAGCTCTTATACTTGATATATGACGAACCCCACTCGGGCACAACATTCCTTGCAAGATTCCGGCCGAATTTCATGATGTATATGGTATGGTATGGTCTATTCTTTCCTTTCTTTCGTGATGTATCCCGTTGATCTCCTATAAATCGAAAACTGGATGCGGACCCCCAACCTCCCGTGTTAATGATGCATGCAGGAGATGTCCGATCTATTTGTGTTATTGAAGTGTGTCAAAAATCTTCCGGGGGAAATGAGAAACGGATATTGATATATCGAAGGAATTAAAGAGGCTATCCGGAGAGGGAATAAAAAGAATTGAGACAGTAAAAAAATGAACGGAGGAAGAAGATTCAGCAAGGGAAACCTCCCAGAAGGTCACAAACAGGGAAAGGGGAAATAGCAAGAGAAACGGAAGAAAAGGTGGGCCATAGGAGTCGTGGATGCCATCCTGGAGATGTCTTCTATTTAAACATATTTTCGAGTACTGTTTCTCCCTGGATATCTGTTTATGGAGGCGTTGGTGCAGCTTTTTAATCCAGCTTCTCTCGTCCTTTCCGTATCGAGGGTTTCGAGTAAATGAGGGGAGGTTTATTGATCTGCTATATCCTCTGTACAATAAATCAATGTTACCGTCACCAATTAGCTTAATTGACTCTTTAGACAACATTGATTGGACAAAATGAAGCAAACAAGGCTTGCAGCAAGGAAAAAGAAGCTGTTCCAAAAAAGAGGCCGTTCCAAAAAAGAAGTTGCACGAGTACCCTGAGCCTGTCCCTTGTACCTGTCCCTGTCCCTGTACCTGTACATACATACCTAGGTCTACTGCATTCTTTTCCCCTATCCTCTTCGCCAGCTAACAGAAGGATAAATCAGCAAGTGAGTGGTTGGTCACAGGACGGACTCCGATCACCGCGAAGAGAAGTAACTAGCAGCCAACGGAGCGAGCTGAAAGGGATGATGAGAGCGTCCCGGAGATTGGGCAGACTGGACTGACTGACTCGAACAGCTAGCTGGCCCTAGTTCAGTTCCGGCCACAGAGCTTTTCTTCTCTGTTTTTCTGCCCTGGAGTCGGTGAGGGATCGACCCTGCGCGCTGTGAATGGTGGAGAGCTGGGGCGGGAAGAAATTGGGGGCCCTCCCGTGGGGCGGCGGAACTAGTTATATACTAAATTATAATAAGCTAACTACCGACTGCAGCTAGGAAAAGATCAGGTGGGTGTGTGTTCGCTGTGGCGTTTCGAAGCGCAAACAAGCAAGCAGCTGAGAAGAGAAGGGAAGGCAACGCAGGATGAAATAAGGAAGAAAGAAAGAAAGAAAGATAGAAAGACAGGAAGACAGGAAGGAGGTTGTTAAGGGATTAACTATTGGAAGAAACAAAGAAACAGTACATACGGACAGTACATACAGTACATACAGTACATACAGTACAGCGTATGCAGCGTATGTACTGTAGTTATTGGACCGGGATGACTCAGCGGGCCAGCGCGTGAGGAGAATGTTGGCTCTGATTGGCCAGTGGCTGGTGGAAGGCGTGTGTTGATATTGGCATCGATCTATTGACGCCAGTATTGTATTTGGGGACGGGACGGGATGGGATGGGATGGGATCATGGATGGTTTGGTGGAACAGTTGGTTGTCGGGACAGGGCGAGACATGGCGAGGATGGTTATTATTTCTCGATCAAGACATGGAACAGTTGCAGGTCTAGTTACGGATTACAGCATTATTTCTAAAGACATAGTCTACACGTGCAACGGTATAAAGGAACCTAGTCCATCCTATCATAGAAGAAGAGGAGCATCTGTATCTATCTCTCAATTCATCCGCATGCACCGGGTACCGGCAGGCATATATGTATATATATATATATATATATATATATATATATATATATAAACATGATGAGAAATACTACATACATATGCACAGCACATGCAAACAAAGAGCAAGCAAACTTCCAACATCTTGCAAGACCTTTACGGAACAGGTTGTAACTTAAGCAATATCATCCTGGAATGCCCAGATATGCTGTGCTGCGTGGTCTCGGTGCACAGATTTAAGCCAGTCCTAAGCCACTGTCCCACCTTCCCCGGCTTCTGCCAAGGCAAGGACAGAATGTACGCATTATGCATTATTATTATTCCCAGTCATCGGGCAACTAGGATATGTGAAATGTTTCCAACCAAGAAGAAAGGAGGAGGAGGAGGAGGAGGGGGGGGGGCGGAGGAAGAAGCTCATCTAACTTCAATTTCGAGAATATATGAATGTAAGAACGAGGTGAATTGTTGCAGCGCCATGTATATATATATTCTCAATTTCTACAAACTCCTGACTGCCGCGTTAGGTTGTTGACATTGAGCAACGACCAAAAAATAACAAGGAACAAGACCGTGCATGATGAAGGAAGAAGAGTTTTTGAACTTTGAAGCAGTCAACCAAGTGGAGCTCCGTGGTGTAAAAATGCCATCGTTAAAAAGGGGAAAAAAGAATTAAGTGGAGTAATCCATCCCATAACATATTAAGAGGGGAAATTAAAACGGGAACAAAACCAATTTGAGAAAAACTCAGAGAAGAGAGAAACACAAAATAAAAAGATAGAAAATGAAAACGAGAAAATGAGAAAATCCCAGAAATGAACAGCAGAAATCCATGCCCTACCTATCTAAACCCCTTAACTAAAGAGAAACAATAATAAATATGAAAGAACTAGCAGTACAACAAAATATTCTGGTATAAGAAAATGGGGGATAGAATGAACAGACCCATGAAGAATAAAACAGCAAATAATAAACGAGGGGGAAAACAGATGAACAGATCCCATACAAACCGGGGGGAAAAAAAAGAGAAAGAAAGAAAGAAAAAAAGAAAACAAGAAATATAGGAAATCAGATCAGATCAAACAAACAAATAAAAATACACCGCAATTGAATCAATCAAACATAGACAACAGCCATACGCAAAATTAAGGAAAGAGGAGGGAAGACCGACAAAACAAATTAGAGCATCAACTATCTCAACCTTCAACCAAAACCCTTAGTCCCTCCACTCCACACCTCAACACCTCCTCCCCCATCCCTTCCCCTCCAGCAGCAGTTCCCTTCCCACCTCCACCACCGATACCCCCAACCAAACAACCCCTCAACACATCCACAGCGCCTTTCTCCTTCAACACCCTCCGCGCCTTTCTCCCCGCTTCCTCTTCACAGCATCCCATATTCCTCACACAGACAAGCCCTCGATGAACCATCTCCACCCCCCCATCCCCATCACCCTCTTTACACATCCCCAACACAACCTCCACGCCCCCCTCCCTCGCCAACACTGCTTCTACAACGCCCTCAAACTCCGTTAGCACCGCCAACGCACCTCCCGCCGCCCTCCGCGTGGGCAGATCCCGCGCATCAGCTAGGGCCAGGAGGATATGCAGCCGCTGGGCGGCGCGCGGGGTTCCATCGGCGAATTTGGCGATGGCGTCGGGGCAGGTTGTCAGGTTGCAGGTGAGTTCTGTGGCGGCGCGTTGGAGGTGGGTGTTTGAGGAGAGGAGGAGGTCTTCGACTGTGGGGAAGGCGAGGCGGGTTATTAGGGATGCGGCAGAAGGGGGCGAGGAGGATGAGGATGAGGAGGATGAGGAAGGGGGGGCCGAGGCGAGGTTTGTGAGCGCGAGGAGGGATTCGAAGGTGGGGAGGAGGTCGCGTGGGGCTTCGGTGGAGAGGGTGGGGGAGGAGGAGGATGATGGTGAGGAGGAGGAGGAGGATGGTTGGAGGAGGTGAACAAGGGGTCTGATTGCTGTGGTGACTTGGGGGAAGCCCGAGGTGGAGAAGACGTGGGCTGGGTTAACGGAGATGAGGATGCGGGCGAGAGCGTGGGCGGCATTTTGGGTTGGTTCGTCGTTTGCTCGGTAGTTGGTGCTGTTCTCTGTGCGGGAGGAGATGAGGGATAGGAGTAGTTTGATGGCACCTTGTTGGGCGAGTTTTCCACGGGTTTGTGGGGCTTTGGAGAGGGAGAGTAGGATCTTGCTGGTCAGATCTTGGATGGAGTTGGAGGCTGTGTTGGCTTTGTTGCAGTCGATGAGTAGAGGCATGATACCAGCATTGATGACCGTTGTACAGCGCTCCTTCACATGGCTGTCGTCGTCCAGGGGATTAGACGCTGCAGGTTGGGAAGATGCGTTCGCGTACGATCTAAGCTGGGAGATTTTCTTCTGTTCTTCAGATAAATTAGGACGGTATTTTGTGAGATTATGGATGATCATGAGTCCGCCGTAAACGAGAGATGCGTCGGTAACATTGTTTTTGAGTATAGCTTCTAGGTCTGACTGGAAAGTCGACCCTTTGGAAACCAGCTGTTCCTTGACCTCTGGCTTGACGGAGGAAAATGCCAAGCCCTCAACCAAATGATGGAAGTCTCCTTTCTGCGGACGCTTAGCTAGGAGGATTTTAAATCTTTCAACTAGATCATGGGAACTACCTGACGATTCCTCCGCCCGGATCCTCGACGCAGCAGTCGAGGGTTTCGGATTGGCATCATTTTCAGAGGCCCTGATTTTGGCCAAGATAACAGCAGCGAGCTCTGCGCGTTCGTCGGCTCCATTGCTGAGCGTATGGGAGAGCCAGTCTGCGCAATGCTTATCAATGGCTTCGCGGCACTGCTTGTCGATGCAGGAGGCGTTAAACAGTTCCAGTACAGCGCGTTCCACGGTGATACCTTTACGCTTCTGTTCGAGCAAGGCAAGAAGAGATTGGACAAATCCCTTAGTCAAGAAGAGAGCTGCAGTGATGGAGGGGATAATAGGAAAGACAGCAGCGGCGGCAGAGAAAGCAAAGATATAGTCGTCATTCCGCTGTCTCGCAACACGAGCCGTAAGGATTTTGGAGAAAAGTGTCTGCCCGTTCTCCCCCGCAGCTTCAAGGTATTTGGCGGTTGCCAATGTGGCCTGGCTGCGGACGTCACTGGGCAACCTCAGGTCCAGGGAAGACAAAATGGCATCAAAGCACTCCTCGTCAACCAAGTGCTGCAGATTCTCCGCATCGACTGCAAGAAGTCGGGCAATCCCCTTAAGGGAGCGGCCGTCTAGGTCATGTCCGGATTCCATGAGCTTGGCAATAAAGAGCTGGAACAGCTCACTTTTGCAGTGGTTGCGGACTTGTTCGGACTGCCAGAGCGCCGTATCCAGCACCACAGTATCCAAACATACGACAGCACCATCTCCCCGGTCGTAGATCTCGTCGAAGAATTGGGTAACGGAGAGTTGGAGCTGGGCGGCAAAGTGGCGGCGAATATGGGGGCTGTTCCGCACCAGGGCGGTAATTATCTCGTCCTGGATATTCGAGAGGCTCGTGGCGGGGCAGGAGAGGATGAGGTTAAGGGTATCGAGGGCAGCTTCAGGGGGAGGCTGCAGGCCATCAACGCGGAGGCGTACGGCGGCGTCGCGACCGGCGCTTTCGTCTTTGTGGGTGACATACCGGCGGCAGAGGTTTACGAGTACGTGGTTTGTCTCTTCGTCCTCCGATATTTTCTTGAAGGCAGCTTTGACTTCGTCGTTATCTGGAGCCAGGGAGATCGCCTCGCGGAGGTTTCTTGAAGCGGCCTGAAAAAAAGGAAAGAGTCAGACCACGGTTCTCCAGTACAAGATTGCGGCGCAAAGAGAATGAAAAGAGGGACTACCTCTCGATGGCCTGCATCAACTAATTCGACGGCTTCTCTAGCCAGCTGGACGGCGCGGTCATCGGAGGCGGACTGCACCATGGAGGCGGCGATCTGTTGAAGAGGCCGCTCGTTTCGTTTCTGGATGAGGAGACGTTGGTTCTCGAATCGGCTGGATCGGCTGAAGCGCGATTGACGGCGATATCGCCTCAAGAGGGCTCTAACTTGTTAGAAGGAATAACCGCTGGGCGTAAGACGTGGGAAAGAGAGCCAGGCAGCTCGACGGGAGAAGGGTTTTGGGGGTTGGGGGTTGGGAGAAGTTTTGGTAGAAGTTTTGGCAGATTGACTCAGGGCGAGGTTGTTGTTGGCGGAGTTGGCGGAGGCTCGATCGGAGTCCGGCAAAGAAGAAGAAGAGCGCAGTTTTGGAGGGAGGAAGAACAGAAAGGAGACACCAGCAACAACGATGCAACAACCAAAGCAAAGACAGAGGAGAGGAAATAGATAAATAAATAAGGAGTCGGAGAAAATAAATAAAAAATAAAAAAAATAAAAATAAGCGTGTTGGGGGGTTGGTTCTTAGGGTTTGGGCAGTTGAGTTGGGCGGCGAAAGAGTTCTAAATGTAGAATTAATTATACTTTTTCCCTTATCTATTCTGTTAAACAAGTGCGGAAAAGAAAAAAGAAAAAAGAAAAAGAGATGTATGTGTGTTTTCTTTGTCTGTCCGGGGAAGGATGAGAGAGAGAGAGAGATATATATATATATATATATATACTCCGTATATATATGTGAAATAAGGATGATGAGTATATGTATGTGCGGAGTACTTATATGTTGAGTAACAAGCAATAAGTAATAATAATAACAGTCTCACAAGAGAGAAAAAAGAAGAATAATATAATAAAAAATAATTTACAAGCCCTGCAGGAAGCGGAATTAAAAATAATAATAATACATAAGATAACTATGAGTGAGTTACTACTGGAGAGGTCAAGCTCTCCTCTCCCTCTCCCTCTCCCTCTCCCTCTCCCTCTCCCGAGTCCGCAGTCCCGCCGTCCCCAGTCCGTCCCCAGGATTAGCGTCAATTGCAGTGGGGATAATTGCTTTTTCTGAGATAGCAGCCCGGGTAGCACCAGCTTGCTTATGCGAATGAAACGAGTCATCGACATCATGATTGATAAGACGCGGCGGAGGAATGAATCTCCATCCAACCGGATTCTTCTGCTTCTGCACGCACGCCGGAGCCAAGAGCTATAACTATAGAAAAAAATAACGTCAATATAATATCTATCTATAGTGTGTGCGATCGAGGTAAGTCGCTAATAATAGCTTGAGATATTGGCTCGTACTGCCAATGCTTGCCTTCAGTGTGCGACTGCTGGGCGAAGGATGCAAGCGTTGAGCGGAAAATGAGCTGAGGATGAAGATGAATGAAGACGGAGATGAAGATGAAGATGAAAGATGAAAGATGAAAGATGAAAGATGGAGTTGAAATTTGAGCTTGAAGACGCCGTTTCGGTATGGACATAGCTACAGTAAATAACTACAGTACGTACAGTGCAACTGATATAGACACACTCAACAGCACAACAACACAGCTTCAAATATCCCAAACCATACATACATACTCCGTCCTATCCAGTAACTACTAGAGACAGACAGCATTGCATTGCATCTCTGTCGCGTCCTCACCATGCGACCATAGCTAGTTTTATAACTAGTCATTTTGCCTCTCTCCTCCACCCACCCCCATCCATCATCCATCCATCCATCCACCATCACCACCATCACCATGAACGCTGTCGACGGCGCAACCCATTATGACCCCTCCTCCAATAACGGTATACAACAGCTCTCTTCTCTTGTTGTTCACCCAGCCTTAGATTAGATATCTTCAGAGTAGCTAGCTAACTAACTAAACTAAAATTCATCCCTTCAGTCCCCGCCCCCTCCCTCCTCACCGTCATCCTCGATACAAATCCCCACGCCTGGGCCCGCCTTGAACCCTCCCTCCCGTTCTCCGCCGCCATCGCAAACCTTCTCGTCTTCATCAACGCCCATCTGGCCTGTAACTACGCAAACAAGGTTGCCGTCGTCGCCTCCCACTGCCATCATGCTACCTGGCTCTACCCTACCCCTTCCACCCCCCCGTCCTCGTCGTCAGACCAGCAGACCACACCGCCAGATCGGGACGTCATCATGAACGGCCAACCCTCCCCCGAAGAATATCATCAGCAAGGAAAAGGAAAAGAAGAAGAAAGAGATGATGATGATGATGATGAACCTATAAACAAATACCGCCCCTTCCGCCTCGTCGAAGAACAACTAACCCGCAACCTCCACGCCCTCCTCTCCACCACCACCTCTGCCGACATCTCCTCCACAACCTCCACCATGATCGCTGGCGCCCTCACTCTCGCCCTCAGCCACATAAACCGCGAAACAATCGCCCACGCCGAAACCCACGGCACCGCAAAACCAGACGGCACCTCCGCCTCCACCTCCACCTCCACAGGCACCACAGCATCCGGCCTCCCACCCCCGCCAGGCACCACCCCCGCCACCTCCTCCCCAACCCCTCCTCACCTTTCCAACCCCACAGCCCTCCAATCCCGCATCCTCATAATCTCCCTAAGCAGCACCACCCACGCCGCCCAACACTACATCCCCATCATGAACAGCATCTTCGCCTGCCAGCGCCTGCACATCCCAATCGACATCCTCAAGCTAGCCGGCGACGCCGCATTCCTCCAGCAAGCCTCCGACGCCACCCGCGGCATCTACATCCCCGTCACCTCCCACCCCGCCGGCTTCCTGCAGTATCTGATGCTAGGCTTCCTCCCGGACCAGCGCGCGCGCGCGCACCTGGTCCTGCCCAGCCGCGTCGACGTCGATTTCCGCGCGGCGTGCTTCTGTCACCGCCGCGTTGTCGACGTCGGGTTTGTGTGTAGTATTTGTCTGAGTATCTTTTGCGAGCCGCTTGGTGGGGTTGATGGGGTTGCGGAGTGTTTGACGTGCGGGTCACAGTTGGGGGTTGGGGAGTATGCCGTTAAGCCTGTTGTGGTTGCGGGGAGGAAGAGGAAGAGGAAGAAGGAGAAAGGGGTTGGTGGGAAGGGGGGTGTATCGCCTGGGTCAGCGACGCCGACTCCTACGCCGGGAGCTCTGTAGGTAGCAATATATATATATATATATATATATTTTAGGGCATATTCTCATTTCATGGTTGTAATATAATTAGCCATCTTAGATTTTCTACAGGATATCTTTCTCCATTCTTTCTTGTCTAGCTAGCGACTTATGTAGAGTGGGGCGTATCTACCTTCTCAAATTCGGAAGTGTTCTAAAATCATATCTCCATCCATCCCAGTGGTGAATTCGAATCCGGATGAGAACAAAACAAAAAGGGACGCAATTTACCTTCCAAATTTATCCCACGTCCTACTACCGGGTACCCTAGTTATCCATCCAACTTACACCCAGCATCGTAGCCCTATATCTACTTCTCGTATATCAGATACACAGCACTTGTCCCACCCTCATTCTACCCGCACAATTCCCCCCAACCATCATAAAGCAAATCTTACCCTCCCACAACAACCCCTTGGCTCTCCGTATGTAACAAAACCCGGCCAAGGACTGTGGTACCTCCCTTCCCTACCTAACCCACCAAATACCACCAACCTACCTTGCGCAGATGCTCTATTTTTTAACTATAACTAGTAAATGGATGATGCTTATCACGCCCAGCCCTGAGGCCTGCGAAATCCAAACCCTGCCGAGTCAAATACACGTTGCAAGTTTCACCCCAAGGAATCAAAAGCGTAAGATATACCGAGTAGGGTTTCCTTTTGGTTCTTTATATGGTCTGACAGCGTCACACCTCCGCTACCAGAGACTAGGCAAACATTAAACAAGATTGGCAGTGCAGATTAGGGAACGCCAGTAGCATGGAGTGGTGTGAGAGGGAGGAGTGAGAAGCGAGGAGGGAGGATGAGTAAAGGTGTGGCACAGAGAAAAAACGGTAACGAAATTACTAAAAAGGATATGCCAACCAATCAGTTCTTCCCGACAGAACACACAGCCAAGGCTATAGAGGAGCATCAGACTCATCTAGCTCCGGAAGTGAATAGGTCTCCCCTTGTCTGCCATTGTGCCATCCTCAAAAGACATCCCAGGATTATCAAAACGCATCAATCTAGAACCGTCAGCATCCCATCCAATGAAATGGTCTCGTCGTGTTATCTGCCTTCCCTGCTTTGTACAGCTGCCTGGTTAGTTTTCTTCTGAGAGCGCGGAAACAATTCAAATCTCACCTGGTAGGGTGAGATGACAATGCGGACATCGAGTTGAATATGCTCTTGCAGGGGTGATTGCTAATGCTGAAGTTAAAGCAGCAGAAGGGAAAATTAATTTACAGGATCCAAATTCGCTGTATGGGCAAAGAACGTAATATGTGTTGCTGTCCCTGTATATGTTCGCTTTCCTATCTGCGCCTGAATCCATCCGACACAGAACTAGTCAAAAAAGGCCCTGACAATGGGATATGGATCGTGACTTAGGCAGCAAGGACACTTCCCTCTCCGGACGCGATACGGAGTAGGATGTATCTTTCTTCGATTCGTCTAAATGCTAGAGTCACGTATTGATAGAAAACACTCGGTAGGAGCGTAGGTAAGTAGATATCTCCAAAATGCCCCTTACTCGGTGCTAGGAGGCCGAATACCTGAACAGAGAAAGTACCGAGTCAGCTACTCATCGTTTCTCAGACCAAGTGTCTAGTGAGACCCTATTATTTGACCAACATCATGAAAAAGGGTTTCGGGCATGTCAAATACCTATTAAGCCTAATAAATCGTCCTCCTTGGGCAACTTTGTCGTGACCTCTGTTGCGAGACATAAGACATTTCGGTTCCGTATCGGCGGAGTTCATAGAAGCAAGAGCCTATGCATGTCAGCTACAATGTTCGCCTGGCAAATAATGTATAGGATCTGGCACTTACGAATGAATCCGTATTGTGTCCAAAGTAAAAGGCAATTCCCTCCTTGGTAACTTTAACGGTCATCACCCCAATAGCAGCATGGCAGTGGCTACTCCTAACACCAGGATGGCCTAAGGAGAGTAAAGTTAGAATAATCATGGGAGTAGGAGCGGTTGCGGATAATTTCAGGGGTTGGAATAATAGCCAATCAAACACCGTACCCATAAAGTCTACATCGATCATAGCCTCTAGTGCTTCGTCTTCATTCACGGTCTCGAAAACGCCCGGCTGTCCTGCCACCTTTCGAGTACTTGAATATATCCGCTCCGCGCACACATTGGAGGCCATCGTTGTAGCCATATGCTCACCGGTGCCACTTGTCACAGCCGCAACACATGTTTTGGCTTCGTCTTCGGGATCCACTGGAATAACAGCGGTTCCAACACCAACAAGAGCCGCTGGGCCAGTACGTCCGCTGTGTTTCATGCCAATACCGCCAGAAGAAGAGCCTGCTGCGATATTTCCATGGCAATCAACAGCGATGGCCCCGACAGTGTCAATAATGTTGTCATCCGAGCCTATTATATAGCCTTTCCGAGGAGGTTCCTCAAATGAGTCGTTTTGGGCCTGATCTCCAAAATTTTCCGGCGGTATAGCATTTCCTGCATATCCAAGAGAGGTTGATGCCGCAGTTCCTAACTCTAAGGGGAATCTGGCCCTTTTCCGCTTTCGGTTTTCGGCTGATTGAAAGGAGCCATCGATTGCACCTGGGGATTCCGTAACGTGCTCTGTCCGGTTGAGACAGATGTCCACGAATTCCGCGTTCATATCCTCCTCAGACTCACGGACACTTGCATCGGGCAGATGTGTAAGAGGTCGAATGCTGGTATCAGGGGATGCCACGCCATCAGATCCATTATTAGAACTTGACGGAGGATTTGTAGGGTTTGACGAACGCCACCATGACCTTGAGGTAATATTGCGGCCAGGGCTGGAAAAACGAGATCTAGTTGAAGCAGTGTGTCCAGGGTGCTGATATTGAGGATCCTTTTGGGCCTCCTCCACTTGGGCCTCCTCAGCTTCTACTTGTGCCAAATCCCGTTTCCACCGCAGCCAACGTTCGCGCGAACCACCAGAAACAAGGAAGTCAGCATGGAGGATTGGCATGCCGTTTTCATATGCAAAATCTGTTGCCCCTGAGCCAACTAGAAGATTGGGTGGCACCCTGTTCAAAGACAGTGGCTTCGTTGAGACATCTAGAACGAGACGCGCAAGTGAAATCGGGTTTTTAATATCTACGAAGCAAGATTCATTAGCTAGAATGATATTAGTCAGGGAACTCTCTACACGCACGTTCCACAGCGCCAACGGCGCCGCTTCGACCCAGGTGGTCCACAATGGTCGCGTCGCATTCCACCGTGCCGTGAGCAGAGAGATTGCTGCCGTATCCTGCATTTGTAATTTCATGATCCTCCAAGAATTTGATGGCGACCTCGACCGCGTCCACAGCGCGTCCTCCAGCTCTCAAAACAGTCATTCCGAGTGTTGCCGCCCTGATTCCAAAATCAGTTCTGTAAAAATGCAACAGCATGGGGAATGTAAAAAGAGGGCTTACTGATTGCATACCCAAAGATGGGTTGATTCAGCCTGGTAGCTGTGGAATCCCGCGCCGGCATGGATAAAAATGGCAGAGACCCTCTGAGGCTGTACCTCCTTCGAATGAGAAAAAACCATGGCTGCGGTGGAATCAAGTTTCTTTAGAATAGGTATCAGAAGTCAACTATGGGACAATTGACACTCTCAAGGCTAATACCAGGGTTTAATGAGCGAAGTGAGGCCGTGGAGTAAACTCAAGTGAGGAGATATTCTGTTTCGCAGTGAAAATCCTGAGATTCACATTGGGTGGTTAGAAGCAAACACCTCCAGTCAAACAGCTGCTGTGAAAAGGTTCAACACAAGAGCTGCCCCCTTTGTACCTTGATGCGCCAACCAGCGCAATGGATTAAGTTGATAAACACTAGCTGACCATAATAAAGTGGTATTGAGATATCCAAGTGAGCGGGTATGGTCGCGTTGCTATGCAGACGGCCAGGGCTAGGCTACTAAGGAGATACTGAGCCCGTGGCTCACGGGTAAAGGAATGAATGGCAGCAATAGGGAAAATATATAGGTATGCTTCTAGGTAAAAGGTATAGAGAAGGCTAATACCCCTCAGACGACAAGATAATAGTAGGATATAAACGAATGAACAGGAATAGTAGGCTGAGGGAGGATAAGGTATAGAGTGAGAATGGAGAGAAAATGGCTCCAAAGAAACAACAAAAAAGGGGAAAAATAAGACAAACGGAACGGGGACAAAAAAGGTGCGCATTACAGCCGCATTTCTGCAGAAGGAGACACACGCATCAGAGTCCTAGAAGAAGCCGCAGCCTGGAATCGACTGTTTATTGTGGACGGCTTGAGGTGTATAACTAGTAGTAGTACAGCCGCCCGAATGCCGTTTCCCCATACTCATGGAAGAAGGGAGCGAGCAAGAGAAAGCGTAGCAGGCTGGGAGAATTGAACAAAGAAATGGAACAAAAAAGAAACCAATGTAGCTCCACGATGCAGTAGAATGACTATGAGAATAGTTTAATTTAATGTCTTGAGTACGGAGCACATTTCATCTTTAGTCGAAGTTTTATATACGGAGTAGAGAGAGCTTCAATGCGGCTCTCGTTGGTTTGGTCAGCCGCCACGTGACTGCGCTTATCTCATCAACTGCAGTGACATCGCCGGAGGGGGAGGGAGTCCACAGCGTAAGCTGCCATCAGATTAACGTTATACCAACAGCCTTTTGCGATCTGTCCGTCTCTGCACCATGCTTGGTTTGCCCGCTGTCTAACGCTCGTAACTCGTGTCTACACCATTAATTAACTGCAATCAAAAAGCCTGCAGAGGCCCCTACAAATTGCCATTCCATTCTGACTACATACAACTCCGCCGCTCTCGTCTTCCCCACCCCTACTCGCAATGGCGGCTCAGACTCCCGCCGTTGTCATGGACAAGTATGTTACCATTGAATGATTAAGCTCCATTCTACTTCTGCGACTAATGATATTCTGCTTCCTTCAGCGGCACCGGATTCTCGAAACTTGGTGGGTGCTCTTCAAATTGCGCGGCCTTCTCCCCCGCCAATACCCAACTTAGGCTAACGTCATTGTGTTTTTGCTAAGGGTTCGCCGGCAATGATTCTCCTTCTTTCGTGTTCCCTACAGCGATCGCTACAAAGTCTGCCGGTGGTGTAGGAGGCGGAACAGGATCTGGTCGACCTGCTGTCGCAAACAAGCCTTCATTCCTTACTGGTGGTGCAGGTCCCGGCTCACAACTATCAGGCAAACGGGGGACGGAAGATTTGGATTTCTTTATTGGAGATGAAGCTATTAACGCATCGGGTGGCCCCGGGTATGGTATCAACTATCCAATTCGCCATGGCCAAATCGAGAACTGGGACCATATGGAGCGATTCTGGTCGAACTCCATCTTCAAATATCTCAGAGTTGAGCCCGAGGACCACTATTTCCTTCTCACCGAACCTGTATTTAATCCCCATTACTTCCCCCACCTCCATCCAGATGCGCGGACGGTTCACATTCTAACACATCTACATTAGCCATTAAATCCGCCAGAAAACCGGGAAAATACCGCAGAGATCTTTTTCGAATCGTTCAACTGCGCCGGTCTTTATATCGCAGTTCAGGCTGTCCTAGCCCTCGCAGCCTCGTGGACGTCTTCCAAGGTGACTGACCGTTCCCTCACCGGTACCGTAATTGACTCCGGTGACGGTGTCACCCATGTAATTCCCGTTGCGGAGGGATATGTTATCGGGTCCTCTATCAAAAGTATACCCATTGCTGGGCGAGACATTACACACTTTGTGCAAAACCTACTTAGGGAGCGGCAAGAAGCAGACAGCTCAATGAAGACCGCAGAAAGAGTCAAGGAGGAGTACTGTTACGTATGCCCAGATATCGTGAAGGAATTCGCCCGCTACGATCGAGAACCTGACCGGTTCCTGAAACACACCGTGACATCGCCCAACGGCCGAAGCGTCACCATCGACATTGGATATGAGCGTTTCCTTGCACCCGAGATCTTCTTCAACCCAGAAATTTACTCGTCAGATTTCCTTACCCCCCTCCCCACCGTCGTGGATGGCGTAATCCAATCCTCCCCTATCGATGTTCGGCGGGGTTTGTATAAGAATATCGTGCTTTCTGGAGGTTCGACGTTATACAAGGACTTCGGCCGCCGTTTACAGCGTGATATTAAGCACTTAGTCGATGCCCGAATTCGCGCATCGGAAGCCAGGAGTGGTGGAGCGCGTAGTGGCGGCCTAGAGGTCCAAGTGATCACACATAAACGGCAACGACATGGCCCGTGGTTCGGAGGCAGCTTGCTAGGCCAGACGCCTGAATTCCGCAGTTACTGCCATACTAAGGTTAGTTTTGATTTCTAATTATTACGAAGTATAATATTCAATAGAGCTAACCTTTCCCTCCCTCCGTCTTCGTTTAGGCCGAATATGACGAGATTGGACCTAGCATCGTCAGAAGATTTGCTCTGCTGGGTGGACCGGGAAGCACATAGAAAGCTACTACTACTTACATCTTAAGCATGTTCGTTCAATTTATATCATTTGCGATTTTCCCGACTTTTTTTCGCGTCGCTACTTTTTCCGTTTTTTTTTTTTTCCCTCTCGTTTTGTAGCTTAGAGTCGAATGTTTAGCAAAGTTCAAAAGCTCAATTCTTATCCAACGGAACATGGAATCTAGCCCTTTCCCCGTCTAATTCTTGCGTCCATCACCAGGCGAATCTCAGGAGGCACACGGATAACTTTTCACGCTGTTTGAGTCGCACGATAACGTCTGCGGGACCTCTAGTTATGTCCAAACAAAACAGAACAATATTGAATCGTATACCCATGAACTCAACATACAGAAACCCTTACTTAACAGCTGCCCCTTGCCCCATTCCGCTTACCAAAAGTATACCATACTCAAAAATATACATAAAGAAATCAAGTCACACACATCTTCACCAAAGCATACAAGGCATGTGCTCCAAAAAAAAAAAAAAAAAAAAAAAAACAATGCATTATTCAATCTTTTGAATCACTATACCACTATACCACTCACTATACCCCTCCCCCTCCAACACAGCTTCCCACTCCGCCACTGCCTCCCCCATCACCAGCTACACCTCCAGCCCCAAAAGCCCCAACACCCCCATCACCACCACAAACCCCCGCCGCAACCTCCGCAACGCAAGTGCCAGGTATGCAGTTCGCAGCTCCGTGGACGTCCGTACTCATGCACGACGGGTTCGTAGGATATATGGCCGACGTGATGGACAGATCGGTAGCGTAGGGCGCGTAGAACGGGATGAAGATGGGATACCCCCAGATGATGGGGTAGTAGCCGTAGCGGCGGTCCTTAGCAGGGGTGTGTACGGATAGGGACAGACTAGATGTGGACGCAGAGGCAGATGCAGATGCAAGAAGGTGTTGCTGCCGTGTAGGTTTTTCGGCTAAATCGTCGCTACTCTGCCCCGTGTCCTGCATCCCCGTCCACAGGTGCCTCCCTTTTCCTTTGTCCGGCATCTCTTTCTTCTTCATCTCCTCCTTCGACCTCGCCCTCTCCCGCTTTTCCTCCCTCCTCATCGCCTTCTGATGATAGTCCATGAGCCGCTGCCGCACGCCATGATGCTTACTCTCCACCATCCATGGCTCCTGCATCTTCGCCACCGGCACCGCATTATGCGTTGAAATGTGCGGATTCGCACCGGTTGGATTCGTACCGGTTGGATTCTGACCGTTTCCCAGCTCAGCGTGTAGCGACTCCGCCAGCTTCTTCGCCCGCGATATCAAATACATATTCACAGCTGGTCCATAGTTCGCCTCACGGGTAGCCTCGCAGTACCAGCATATACACTCGCTATAGGGTTCGCCGTTGGTATACTCCATATACTTCTTCGATGTCCACTCGAAGGCCATGGTGAGCTGATCTTCCGTGACCTTATCATCATGATCGATGAAGCGGTCGTGCGTTTTGTGGAGGGAGTAACGGAAGTAGGATTGCGGGGCGAGTTGGTGCGTGTGCCAGCCCAGATCGATATCGAGGGTGGGTACGGCGAGTTTCTTGTGCTGGGAGATGATGTGGATGAAAACTGTGTATCTGCTTAACAGATGCTCCACGGTGGCTTGGAGGGTGGGGGAGTGGAGCCAGTCAATTGTGTCCATTTTTGTAATGAAGGTCCCCTGGCGGACGACAGCGCCGACCAGGTCGAGACCGAAGACTGACGAGTTGCCCCAGTATCGGGAGAGGAGGCGGCGGAAGGCAATTTTCTCCTGGCGAGTTTGGGGGAGGGAGGGCATTTTTGCTGGGGCAAAGAGGTAGCGTTCCTTTTTGAAAGCGAATTCGAAGTAATCGCGGATTGTTTCTATGGTAGCAGCGGGATTGTGGTAGAAGTCTGTCCGATCTAAAAGATTGTTATGTAGGACTTTTGAGATGATTTTGTTAGGTAGTTGCATGTTTTCATGGCCTTTATGTTTGGTGTTTTCTGGGAGTCCGTTGAGAGAAAGAAGGGTGCCCGGCATTGGTGTCTGATAAAATTGAAGCCGTGCCATATCTTGCCGAAACTGAGCGACCTGAAGGGTACTGTGCGTGATAACAAGGGAGCAACTGGGACAGATCCTGCGGAAACCTTTATCTGCGTAACCGTCACTGTGTTCGAAGGGCGTTTCCAGAGCGTCCAGCTTCCATTCCCTGCTCTCCCATTCCACCTCAATAGCTGTTAGGCAACTTGGACATTTTATCAGCTTGACTGGAGAGTCCAAGAGATTGTCCCAGGGAATCCCGGCCATCCGTTCAAAGTATTCCCTTGCATCATCTCCGGGTAAGAAGTTGAAGTCATCCCTATCCAGAGCTGCATCGACAGCTGCCCAGGGCATTCCTGTCACCCAAAAGCTCATCCTCCCAAGACGAATACAGTCCTCCAAATATATTCGTGGATTAAGCATATACGAATGCCACACCATGATAACATCTATCAAGAAAAAAGTATTAGTCCGCCGAAAAGAGAAAGAAAAAGTCGCTGAAACCGTCTACCCAATGGTAATAGATTTGTACACAACAGGTCTTTAGATCGATACTAACCTAGCGGTGGTAGAGTATCAACAGCGAGCACGATCGCGGTATCCCAATCCGTAATCTTATGATAATTTTCACCATTTTCAATATCGTCGACTGTCACGGTGCCATTGAACAAGCCATTCCCGCTATCGGTGGTAATGCAACTGTTGAACCAAGTTTCAAATCGATCTACTGCCCTGGTCACATATATTTGCCATCTCTTTTCCCTTATAATAGCAGCAGCTCTGTACTTGTCATCTTCGGAGCTGAATTTATCGATGAGACCGTCGGAGAGTCCGAAAAGGCCATCAGTCGTCGATACCTCGTCGCGGAGATCTGCAATCGCAGCGAGAAGCTTTAGGTGCACTATGCATTCATCCGCAGTCGGGGGCTCGTCCTCCATTCGTTTCTTGTCCGTTCTTGAAGATAATTTGAGATTGAGATTGGTTTGAGACTGAGCAGCGGGGGCGGAGATGGGAAGGCCCCCGACGTAGTCTGGGGGCATGTCATGGCTTTCATACGCTGGTGGGGGGGATGCCATTGTGACAAAAATCAGACACGAATGGAATTTAAACGAAAGATTGGACTCAAGAATTCAGATATCAGAAATTCCTACGTTCAGAAGGACTTTTATATGGGGAATCTTGTGTATCATGAAATTAATTAAGTGGATGTGATTTCAGTACACGGCCATTGAGGTAGGTAGCTCGGCATCAAGGGGCTCCCCTCTTGTTTGAACCCTAGAAGCGAATTTCTTTCGGACAGGACCCATGTCAACCTCACGGTGCTAAAGTAGGAATTCCAGAATGTGAAGCATTTGAGGAAGAATGGAGTTCTGCACAGCCTGGCACGGTGGAATCGCGATCAAAAGTCTGTAGCTCTAGCGCCATCGACGAAGAGCCGCAAGTGTTCGTTCGGGGTCGTAAATATTTAAGCCATTTTGCTCCCCACTCCACTCACTCACGAACTGGTTGTTCTTTGTATCATTCTAGAAAACGGAGGCGCCATTATTATTAATATTGGCCCCACGCTGCACGCAACAAGGAGGACATGAACTAGTAGCAAGTGCGCGGTGCGCCGCGGAGTCGTTCTGCCCTGAGAATAATGTGCGGAGGAGTGAAGGCGCTTGGCACGGTTATTCCGGGCATAAATATTCGCCTCCTTATTAGTGACCATTATTCTTTGAGAGATTGGTGGCAGCATTATTAACAAGTTATTGGGATTCCTGATTGGCTTTTGACAGTGGAAGCGACTCCTCGGCCAAGTGTTTAAAAAATGGCTTATATATATTCTTATATCTTTTGACTTCAACGAACTGGATTTTGGGAGAAATGTGACTGAAATGATCCTCTAGTCTTCTGCCTTCCAGTGAAATTTTACCGCCAGATCTAGCGGTCATCTTCCTGCGGTCTACCCTTTGTCAAGGAAGGCACCATTTTTCTAATGTTTGATTGCAGTATCCTTCCAAGGTTGACTTGAGATACGATCATGGATAGGCCTCAATATTATATTACAGCTATATGCCCATGGAGTGAGGCTGCCAAGGGCGGGGCGCCCCCTCATCCGAACCTTAGCTGGGCGGAATCGCAGCGCCGACGTCAGCAGGAACCGGAGTCCTCGCCGGCGTTGCTACAGTCGTACCCTGAGGTTGCGAAACAACCTTATTTAGAATCGCAACTCCCTCGACATGGCCCGTTTGTGGGAAGAAATCAAATCCCTTAATACTCTCGATTTCATACCTCACTTCTCTTCCGTTGATGTTTCCTCCCTGAACCAGCACACCGACATCGCGCGCCTGGGTATGGACATTGCAGCTTACGTATACGACTCTCGCGGGCGCGTACGATAGTAGTTGTTCTAAAAAGTTGGTGTCGCAGCCCTTTCGAGGTGGGTCAATGACGAGCAGGGTCTGATCTGGCGGATAAGGAACGTCCTTGAAAATGGCGGCGGCGTCCGCGGCAGCGAAGCCGGTATTGTGAAGCTTGTTGGCGCGAGCGTTCATGCGGGCTGCTGCGATGGAGGGGATAGAGATGTCGATGCCGAGGGATGAGAGGAAGAGAGGTGAGAGAGTTACGGTGAAGAGACCGGAGCCGGAATATGCATCGAGTAGGTACTTTAATTTTGGGGCGGGTTGCGCGGTAGATAGTCTTGAAGGAGGGAGAAGGGCATTGTCGCGGATATATTGGGTGAATGGGGTCAGGATGGAGTTGTTGTTTTGGAAGAACTGGCCAGCCTTGTTCATAAACTTGTAGTTGTCGACGTACTCAATCGAGGTTTCATTTTGATCTGTAATGCAGCGCTTTTCCTCGATGAAGTCTGGGTACTCTGTTCGAATTACCTGCTCCCCGTGCTCGTGCACGAGTTCTCTTTCTTCAGAGAAAGATCGTTCCGACCCGTTTTCCGACGGCTGTGGACTGGTACTCTCACGCTTGTAACGGCGCGTGGTACTTTCTCTCAATAAAAGTGTCGCGCCTTTGCTATACGAATGCAGGTTCTCAGCAACTCTCTTGCGCTCACTTTTCAACCCAAGTCTAACAATATCCGTTCCTAAAGGACAGTCTTCAATATCAATAACGGTTCGTCTACCCTTGAGCATGAACCCAATGGGCGGAATCTCCGATTTCTCTCCGTCCACGCTGGCGCGTCGGATGCGACTCGACATGACGAAATGGGGGGTCAATTTGGTTCGATAGCCGTATTGCAATGGCGAACCCATCGTATCCCGAATCGCGGGAATTAATTCAGGTAGCAGCCCCGAAAAATTGGCGTATGCCTTCTCTAGAATCCTTTTCTTGTGTTTCAGTTGGTCTTCATATGGAAGCATCTGGAGCTGGCAGCCTCCGCATTTGGCGAAGTACTGGCACTTAATAAGAGAGTCATCGCGCTGGGGGGATGGCGTGATAACTTCGAGTAGATCTGTGACGCTGTAAGACTCCTTGTGCATGGTCCTAACAACCTTGACTCGAGCCCTGTCTCCCGCAAGTGTGAATGGTACGACATAGACATGATCGAACGAAGGGGAAAGCGCCAGGCCGTCTCCCGTGGAGGATATCTCGTGTACGGTAACTTCAGTCTCTGGGAAGGCCTCGCTCTTGTGCTCACGCACAACTGTTGGCACTTTTACAACGTCGTTCTGCTCTGCGCTCTCTGCGCTCTCAGCATGTTTTTTCAACAGCGCCTCCACATCGAACAGCAGCACTTCTTCCGTATCGCCTTCCTTAACATCCTTTGCAACCTTCTTCTTCTTATGCTGAGGACTCCCTCGCTGATTTGGGGTTCTGCGTGTGTTTTGGGGCATGCTATGAACCCCTAGCAGCGGCTGATACTGATGGTGAGTACGGTATGGTCTTGAGGAGATAGAGTGTTGCGCCCGCGATATGCATGAGCCCGAGAGTTCAAAACTATGTCGCGCCGAAAATAGGAACGACCTAAGGGCTGAATTAAGCATATGTCGATGAGGATATGGGATCATGGAATGCACTGCGAATCGGGGTGCATGAAGTATGGAATAATAGGTTTGAAATTTGCGGCGCACATATTATTTTTAATAATTTTTAATTTTTTGGTGCTTGGTTCGAAGCTTTTCATTCGGACCAATCAGCGTTGCGGGAAAATCTGCCCAGCAAATTTCTCGCCGAAAACCAAAAATATAGAAAAACCAAAAACCACAACTTCAGCATCAAACCACCCAACAAGGCGAGGCTTCGCCAATATCCATCACGACGTCCTCTGTCCCCCATTGATCTTTGCGAGTGAAGCCAGTATTGGCCTCACCAGCTACTTCCACCACCATGAGCCTCGCACGCCCCGCGCGTTGTCTCTTCTGCTCCCTATCGCGCGGTCCTCTCACCTCCATCCCCCGGCGACAGTTCCACCAATCCCTTTCCCAATATGAGAAGGAGGAGAAAAATGCTATGAAAAATCCACATTCCGTTAAGCCCCCTAGGAAGCTTAAGCCAAAAATGTTCAAGCCGTATTCAGAAGAAGAGAAGAAGCGCCTTGGAGAGGAGTACACACCGGATCAGATCGCCGCAATTGAAGCTGGTGAAAAGAGCATCAGCCCGGAAGATATGGCTCGCCAGTTTCACCAGAGAGATGACCCATGGGCATTCAAGTACCTAGACGACTTCTCCACCGTTGAGCCTGTCGTCGACCACCATATCCGCCGCCCAATGACCAAGGGCGTCCCGATCCCACGCATGAAATCTGAGCAGGAATTGATGATGGAGGTCGCCAACTATCTCGAACAAATGCCTGAGGAGGATGCCGAAAACAGGCCTGAAAAAATCTTTGAGTTCATGGATGAGATGAGCCTTGTGAAGGATCCCGTCGACGAATCTTCCTCTCTAGTGCCAGATATTACCCAGCCGTACGAAACAATCGATAATATTGGCGGAGGCCCGAACCTCCAGCTCAGAAAAGAAGATCTAAAGCGACAAGCGCAGGATCCAAATATCTTGGAGGCTGAAGACCCTGAAATTCAACTAGATTACGAGAAAGTCTCCCGTGCGACGGGTTGGCCTGTACGCACACTCAAGGGCTTACAGGTGAAAGCTCTGGTCCAGAGAATGGTCGCCAACCAAACCCGTCTGGGCAAAATCCGCCAGACCTCCATTCTTTCCGTTGCAGGAAACGGCAGGGGTCTGTTAGGTATCGGGGAGGGAAAATCCCGTGACTTTGGAGAGGCGCTGATGCAGGCTCACGCTCGAGCTATTCGAAACATGCGACCAGTCCTGAGATATGAGGATCGAACCATCTATGGAGATGTACGGGGGAAAGTGGGCGCTACAGAATTGCAATTGATGCATCGACCGCCAGGTATGGATAAATATTTCTCCCCCCAAACCCACGCTGAATTGTATCTTGTCACGCTGACATAAAATCCCTTCCCTTCCCAAGGTTTCGGTCTCCGTTGCCAACAAAGCATCTGGGAAATGTGTCGTGCGGCCGGTATTCGTGATCTGGCCGCCAGAGTCACACGATCCCGCAACAAGATGAACACAGTGAAAGCTACCTACGAGGCTCTAATGAGCCAGAAAGATCCAGAAGATATAGCCCGCGCCCGAGGCAGAAAATTGGTCGACGTGAGAAGGGTATATTACGCCGGAGCTCAGTAAAATTGGCGTTTAGCCTCCCCTATTTTTTACTTTTTGTCCCTTACAATTTCCGCTATTAAAGCAGATCCTTCCCATTTATCTACGCAATTCTGCTGTCACACATTGGATAGCGAAGCAGTGTCATGATAGATAGCGTTGCGGGATATGCTTTTGTCTGCTATACCTTGCCTACCTAACCGCTTGCTTGCGTAGTTTTTTTTGCATGTACTCTACCCACTCCTGCTATTATACGGTGATGGTGATGGCATGTACTTGTATTAGTATGTATGTGTTATTTTTTATATTAGAATACAGATATTGTCTTCTGTCTGTTTTCAACGACCTGCTTAATTATCTATATCTTCTTTTATAAAAAACCACAGATCCGGACCGTCTCCTTCATCATCCATTGAAATCCATGCATAAAAAAAGAGAATCGGAGACCGAAAACGCCATCTATCCAGCCAGCCAGCGACGAGGGTATAAAGAAGACAGAAAGAAAATAAAATGGCCCATTAACCCACCCACTCCATATCACGCACGCACAACATACAACTTAAATCACCCCAATCCCTCCAATTAATCACCCTCCCCATACCCATCATAACCCCCCTCACCTCCATGATGCTGATGCTGATGCTGATGCTGATGCTGATGCTGATGATCATGCCTATGCCCATCCCCATCCTCCCCATTATAAATCTGCTGCTGCAACACAATACTATACACACTCGCCTTGAGCAGCGTGCACACCGTCGCCGTCTTGCGTTCCAGTAGGCGCAGGGCATCGAGCGTTTCCGCCGCAGGGCGGGTGGAGAGGTGCGCGAGGGAATCGGAGAGCTATATATATATATATATATTAATATAACTGTGTTAGACCTTTCTTTTTCAACATATATAAACTTAAAACACGATGAAGGAAAAACGTAAAATATGTAATTATTAACCTTATTCATATTCCCCAATAACCGCACATACTCATCCAGCACTTCTTGTTCTAGCGGGGTGAGGAGGGGGTTTTCACGGAGGAGCGGGTTAGTCGCCGTCGGATCAGTTGTGGCCCCCGTCGATATCGTTGCGGGTGCGTCATTGTCATTATTATCTGCGGCTGTTGGGTCGATATCGATATCGGTATCGTAGTCATTGGCGGAGGAGGATATTGGGCGCGATGAGAGGGGGGATGCCGGGCGAGGCATTTTTTTTTCTGTTTTGTTTTTCGACTTCTTTTTTCCCTCTTCTCCTCAATGGGTGTTTCCTCGTGTTATTTTCGATTTGGAGAATAGAATGCTGGCTCCTGAAGCCTGTGAGAGGGCTTGCGTTGTGTTTCGACAGTTGTTTCAAAAAAGAACACACGCCCCAGCGTCGTGCAAACCTTGCTGACACCGTTGGATTTCGACCGCGCAATGGGTTCAATGGGTTAGTACTTGAGTGAGAGGACTCTGAAAATGGTTCGAGGGTATCCGGTAGGCAAATCGAATATTACTTGATCACTCTGCTTGTAGCTAAATATGTGTTTGTGGTGGTTGTGTTTGTTGCGGGGCATAATGATTGGAATCTACCACAAGCACAAGCCCTGCCCAATGACATCAACATTCATTTTCATCAACCTTACTCCGTACAAATGAAGCAAATTATTAAATGTGTAAATAATGAAATAAATGGAATTTATGGTAAAGCTAAAATATATAATGAATTATCTAAAATTAGGATGATATATATAAGCAGCTGTAACTAATATCTACAGACATGGATAAAAGATGCTCGGAATCGCAAAGAAAAATCGACGGCACTCAAACCACTTCATCTCTCGTCATCTCTCTCTCTCTCCCTCTCCCTCTTTTTTTGTCATTTCCGCTTGCGCAAGTAAGATAATGCGGAACCGGAGCAATCGATTCGCATATATCCCCGAGCATATCATAGGCTGGGCTGCCCAAAGGGAACAAGAATGTCAGTGGACAAGAAAAAGAAATCTCACGCAGTGTAGCTATAAGTCTGGCATTCATAAGAAGGAAATATTTTGACGACGGAAGAGACAGCATAGTCGCGACTTTTTCTCTCATAGCCTTCATTGGATCAAGGAGGGCGAGGAGGGTCCGGAAGGAATAATCAAAACCGATAGACCGAAAGATAGAAGCTGGGAAGATAATCATTCGGAGGAAGGAGGGGGCGGGGGCCTCAAAGGAAAGCAGTGAAGCATACCATGCAGGGAATGAAAGTATATAGCCCTCCTGGTGAATAAAGAGCCTCCGCGGAGTGGGATCGTGTTATCTGTGTTCCCTCAGTTGAGGAGTTCCCGGATGGATTGGAGATGGATAATAGGTATCGGAAGTAGGAGATAGAGAGAGAAACGAGAAGGGTAGAAGGAGAATTGCAAAACCCTCAAGATGGAGGAGCAGTCAGCTTACATGTCTCCTTCTCAACTCAATCGCGTTTTAACCTTTCCCTTTGTTTCTCAGCGAAAAGCAGGGAAAAGCAGGGAACAGAGGGGATATGAGGCAAGGGAAGAGATTGAGGGAATGAAAAGGATAAACATGGGATACCGTGTGGTTTTCCTTCACTCGAAGCGGATGCATCCCAACGAAGGAGAAATGTTGGAAAAAGTGATGTACGACTCAAGCATCAGCAAAAGCCGAAGAGAAAATGGCTGAGGTAAGGAAGCTAAATCCTTAATGCATACGGCAAAAGCAAGAAAAAAAAAAGAAAAAAAAAGAAAAAAAAAGAAAAGAAAAAAAAAGCAAAAAAGAGAAAGATGGAAACAAAACAGGATAGAAGACAGGAAGTAAATTATGAAACACGAAAAGTGAAAATGAGCAGGCAAAAAAGAAAACTGTCTCAAGTCCAAAGCAAGCATATGCACTCCAAACACCCCCACTATGAATTTCATCTGCTTCCAAAAAGAAAGCGAACAAAACAACCTACCAAAAAAATGCGGGATGTAGTTTTGTTCATAAAAGCAATGGAAGTCGTGCGATCGATATTTGTTCTTCTTCATCTCGTCGGCGTCGATGTATATCGTCCTTCTCGGGAGTTTAATTGTTCGAACAAAATACACCGGTATGTCCACATGTATTAGATCGTGGTATTCGATCCTGAACCAAAGCCCAGCAGGGAATGTAATTGTCAAACATCTGAATTCAGCGCAGAAACACTTCTTCGGATTCAGTTTCACCGCCCATTCGACGACGACGGCACACGATCATCAATCATATGATGCCCATGCTCCTCCCCGTCATGGTGAAGCGTGACGCTATTGAAGTCCTCGAACGGATCTGCAATAGCTTCTCCAGATGGCGTTGCAAGACCAGAGTCCATCGGCACCCCTTTAGCTTTTGACGAGCCGCCGATATCGACACTACCACTTTCCTTGACGTTCCGGAAGTTGATCGTATCGGTGGCACGGCCTTGGTGGGGGATCATGGGCGGTTTCATGTGGCGGATTAGTGCCCACTGTGTGGTGCGGAAGAAAGGGTGGGTTTTCACGTCTGAGGCGCCTGCGCGCGCTCCTAGTCGGCGGGTTTCGTCCTTGATGAGTAGTTTGCGGATAAGAGATTTGCAAATACTTTTGAAAAAAATAGGGGTGGTTAGTGGTTGATTTTAAACATTGGAGTAGCAACATTCATTAATATATCCAACTTACTTCGATATCTGCGGCGAACCAGAATTCTCCGGGAACGGTACTTCATCCCTTAAGATGTTGGCAAAAGTGCTATTCCGACTCTTGCCTTTGAACGGCGTAGTTCCAAAAAGCATCTCGTATATCAAGATACCCAGGGTCCACCAATCGACAGCGCTCGTATGTCCATCGCCCTTGATAACCTCTGGTGCTATATATTCCTCCGTTCCTACAAAGGAATTTGTCCGGAAATCGGCGATACATGACTTGGTGTCTATAGTTGGTAATGACGTGGGAGAAGCACCATTGCGGCCTATGATCATAGTTGGGGCTCCACCGGGTCCGGATTGTTTCGAGAGGTCGAAGTCTGAGAGCATTATGTGTCCTGACTGGTGTAATAGGATATCTAAAATACACATTAAGGTCAGCACAAAAGATTTGAGTATATGAGGAGGACGCGAGCGGTCTTACTCTCGGGTTTTAAATCACGGTAAATGAACCCCATGAGATGGAGGTATTCCAAGGCAGCAGTAACTTCTGCAGCATAGAAGCGGGCGTCGTCTTCTGGAATACATTTGCCAGGGCGCGTTTGAAGAGCTGTATTCGAGCTTAGCCATTGCCATTCTTCACATGTGTGATGCTAACAATTTACCTCTGAAAAATTCGCCGCCACTGCAATACTCCATGCAGAGATAGAGGTGATCCTCGGATTGGAATGAATGGTATAACGTGACGATAAAGGGATGGTTGCTCGTGGCGAGAATCTCCTGCTCGGCCAGGGCCCTTTTGATCTTATTCCGCTTGATCATCTCCTTCTTGCTCAGGACTATAAGAAAGTTAAAATCAACCCTCAGTCAGCACATGGACCTCCTCACGAAACGGTGTCATAACCAAAGCCCGGTGTTTAAAAAATGTCGTCAAATCACTCACCCTTCATCGCATATAACCGGCTCGACTTCTTCTCCCTCACCAAATATACCTTGCCTACATCACCCTTCCCAATCAATTTGATCTTATCAAAGCTCCCCGGCCCAACCTCAACATTCCGCACCTTGATGGAATTCGAGCTATATGTCCTCCGAAACGCAATGGGATTCCGATTCAGGTTTGGCGGGGGAAGGTTCGACAACTCGTCAGCACCAGGTACTGTAAGCGAATTACTCTTGGTCGTCGCATCAACTAGACTCAGCCTGGCACCGTCACCAGCACCAACTCCACCAGTAGTAGCACCATGTTCCACAAGGGGTTCTTTCCCCAGCTCCGCCGTCCTCGGCCTATCATCCGACTTATTACCGGAAAACAGGCCCTGCGCGTTTGGTGCGGAAGCCACCCTTCTCAACTTTCTCGCCAACTCCTCCTTGCCCGCCGTCGTAGCCTGCTCGCTAGCCGCGACACCATCCACCTGCAACTCCGGGGTATCAGCATTAACCGAGGACACACTACCGTCATTCCGATGTCTTAAGGCCGGGTATCCTTGGTGAGCAAAGTACGGATTCGCATAGGCGGTAGGTGACATGCCTTCGTCTAACGGGTTTCCTTCGCTAGCAACCGTCGTCGATCGATTTCTAGTGATAGTGGGGAGAAAACGCGATTGCCGGAAAGTGGTCTTAGTCTCCGATTTGCCCGGACCGGAGGAGCCGTCATTCTGGGCGGCACCGCCATGTGAGCTGTTGTTATTGCCGCCGCTGGTGCTGGTGTTGCTATTGGTGGAGGACGAACTGTTGATGCGGAAGAAATTCTTCAGCTTCGTAGGGAAATGGGAGGAGTCGTTGGAGGAGGAGTGTTTCTTGGTGGCTAGTGATATGCCGGGGAAATTGCTGCGTTTCTCATGTCTCACGCCTCCGGTCGACCCGGAGGAGGTGAAAAGCTGTGTCATCTCCTATCTCTCTCTCCTTCTATATGGAGATATATAAATAAAAGTAAAATAAAATAAATGACGTTTCTCGTAGCAAAAGCGCAAGGAGTTCAAATCCTCCTTTTGTTATCTTGAATTTAAAAAGCAATTAAAAACAACGAAAGTCTGAAGTTGGGTTCGTTCGGCTAAATCTCAAGAATGGCGAGTCCAGTGGACAAGATTGTGAAGGTCGGGTGGGGAGAGGATTGGGGGTGGAGGAGGGGTGAGACACGGCCGGGAGCTTTCCTTGAATTGAAAGTAGCTGGTATTCGAGACAAAGCGGCGGACGGGGCGGACAAACCGGAAGTCTCAAGAGATCGGCAGGAAATCTGGATTCAGCGAATGGTGGGGGGGAGCCGGTCTTGGGGAAGGGTCGAAAAAAACTCTGGAATTTGAACGAACTTGGCGTATGTGTTTGTATACCAGTCCCACGAGGTGATTCTTTTCGCAAAGGTGGCCTTCTTTATTTTATTTTTTTTTAATTTTCTTTTTACTTTTCAAAAGGGCGTTTAGCAAGGGTAGGAGGTACGGACGGTATGTCTGACCCAAAGGTTCATAGCAGCGCTGGATCCAATGAGGGCTGGGCAGCCGGACAAGAAGATTCCACGGGCAGCACGAACATGGATAAAGACACACAGAGAGGAAGAGAGAGGTAATAAGTCTGTTTGATAGTTGACAGGTCTCCGTGGGAACCTTTAGGAGTTGTTGGCTGTGGTGGTGGTAGTTGGTGCTGGATGGATGGGTTGAGACAGGAAGACGTTGGAGGCTCAACTGGGCGTGATTGGGTAAGCAGCCTTACACAGTAAGGCATTGGGAAATATTTGGGGTGACTTGGGAGTGAACACGGCCCAGCGGCGAATCGGCATGCCCGCTCGGGTACCGCGCTTGTCACTCCTGTCGGGCCCGCCTCGGCCCTTGTGCTGGATGCGCAGGCGGACGCTACCGAAAAGTGCAGATGAGGCTTCATCCAACAGGCAAATTTATTATTAATTGAGCCACGATAATGCATACATATCAGGAACAAAACTGTATTGTCATGGATTCCTAATCCTGGGACTCGAAATGTCTGTTGCTATAAAAACCATCATCGCTTGGTCCTCAACTATTTGCCCAACTTTCCTGTCGTTACTTCTTTTTTTAGTTTTTTTAGGTTTTCTTTTTTTTTTTTTTTTTCAGCTCCAGTTTTCTTTCTTCAACAAAAGCAACCAAGTTATCAAATGTCAGCCATTAATCATGCAGTCATTATTAGCCACCTGTCAGCAATCACTAACGCAATAATCAGACGAATCCCTCAAACAAAACATCATACGTCAATCAAATGCAAGCGCAATTCCTGTCCTTGTTCTCCTTCACTCTCCCCGCGCGCCATATTCAAGTGGTCGCCAATGCGCCAATTCCTGCCAATTCCTGTCAATCGCCTATCAAACAACCCCCTTTCTCCCAGTATCGGTGTTTCGCATGAGTTTTTTGACTTCTCTATCCAAAGGGACGACTATCCTTCCGGTACTTATCCATCAATTCTCTCTCCTCTTCACGCAAGTGCTGGAAAAATGCTCGCACGTCTAGCGGGTCGGGGGCTTTGCGAGGTGTCTTGCGGTACCATTTGTCGCCCGTGGTTTTGGTAGTGCTAGCACCGCCGACTGTAGAATTCAAAACGGCACTTGCTGCCTTGGGATTGCGGTCATCCGCGTCGCCTGCGCCATCAAAACGGGGTACGAAGCCGTACGCATTCACCTTATGAGATGCTGTCGAAGTATTTGTTTTGTGTGGCGAACCAGTGTCCTGTCCCACCTGCTTCCAAGGGCTGAATGGAATCTCATTGCTGCGTGCAGCAGTCTGGCTAGCTGGCTTGCCTACAACGACTGCACCAGCAGCTTTGCCAACGGGCGTGGGAGAATCCTGCGCTCTCATTTTCTGCTTGGTATGGTGCTTACCACCGTTATTGTCACAAAGGACGTCAGCATTGCCCGCCCCGCTAGCCCCATCGTAGGTTTGTCGTTTCTCTTCATTTGACCTAGTGTTCTTTGTTATGTTTAGATTTCCTCCGGAATGAATGTTTCTGGGAACAGTTAGTACAAGCCACTGTATCGTGCTAGCAGAACGCCATATTTATATACTCACTTATCATCATCACCTTTGCGTTTAACGCCATTCTTGTCTTTTCCCTCATTTATTTGCGATGAGGCGTTGCAGATCTTCCCAGGCGTTCGGATGGTCGTGTTTTGATTCCTACTTTGTCAAAGTCAGCATTTTATGATTGCTTCTTCATTAGCTGACAGAGCTTACATGCTGTCTTGAGAGGTACCTAGCGAATCAGTCGTTGCAGAGCGGGTACGGTCTGACTTATCACTAGAACTCGCAATTGTGGTCCCTCCGTTGAACGGAACTAGTGCGAGCTGCTTCCCTGCAGAAGCGGTGCACTGAGGATCCTTTTCACGTTGCATGGCCAGACCTTGGTTCTTCGTAATGCCAGAAATATTGAGCTTTCTTGCTACTATTGCCAGCTCCTCAATGAGTGGCCCCAGCGGTTCGCCTCGACTGGCCGCTATTTCGATATCGTGATAAACTCGAGCAATCTCGGGTGGAGCGCATTCCGTAATGGTTTCGTTGGTGCTCTCGAACATGCTTCCCGTCTCACTCGGTTGAATTATATTCAGCTGCTCATCTGACGAGATGGTATAATTGTTGCCAGCCATCAAATCATTGTTACCGGCCCACTCATATACCGTACTGTTGCCATGATTGTCTCCATTTAAAGGCTGACAGCCTTCAAAGCCGGTCACAGGACCGGGAAACGTGAAGGGCAGCCTTGCTTGTTCTAAAAAAGCATTGTCGAATGAATCAGCCATCGGTAGCCCCATCCCTGGAATCAAGCACCCAATTGGATTCATGCCCCCCAGAAATACATTATTAGTGTACTGTCCAATGTTAGACGGCCAAGGGGATAGGCCGCAAATCTCATTTGAGAATTGCTGATGGCCCAAAGACTGTTCCTCACCCATGGGCCGGGAGGTCAAGAATTGGATTGCTGCCTCAATCTGTTCTTTTGTTGACCTTGCGGCGTCAAGTTTCACGACAAGTTCTACCCGTTGATCAATAAGGATTTTCTTCGCAGCTGGGTCAATATCCCAAGAGTGTATTGCAAGGTATCTGTCCAAATTTGCAAGCTGATCTGTAAGTTTATCGTACTCCTGTGTCGCCTTTTCGAGGGACTTATGGTTTAGCGGCTCTGAGAGGCCTGCTGATGACATTACCTGGTTCGAAACCTGCGCGTTCTGAATCATCGCTTGATTTATCGGGATGGGTGAGACCGGGAATAGCTGCGGAGGAGCAGATATCATTAATCCTGATTGGTCGACAGGGTACATACCGAAAACTGCGCCGTGTTGTGTTGTATATGCCATGGGGAACATTTGGCCCGACGAAGAGGAAGCATGATACGGTTGGGGGTTGTTAGGAACCCAGCCAGCCTGATCAGCTCCTCCATTAGGGACAGAATAAGCGGAGGAAACGGAGGTGCTTTCCGATGTGATTTGCCGGACAGTTTCTCCTCTCACGGGATGAGAGTTGAGGGGTTCATTCACTTGCCGCTGGGTTTGTTGACCTGAGGCTGTCCTTGTCGAGGAGTTCGGAACCGTGTGATGAGGTTGCCTCGTATCCCCTGAATCCGATCCGGATATCGCCCGTGGAACCAAGAAATTGAAGCCGACAGGTTTGTTAGAATCTGGTTCGCAGCGCAGGCTTGGGTGTTGTATATCCTCTTTCTCCTGATTGAAGTCGGCACACGTCTTCAGTGGCTGGTTTTGCAAGTAGTTATTATTAGGTTTCCTAATTTCGACCTGTTCGGAACTTTTGACCGGTAGCTTGAACTCAGGGGCAGGAGATGATGCGAGGTTCATGGGAACTATTCGACCTCCTGCAGTAACCCTGTGATGTTTGGGTGATGCGTGTTCCTTCAGAAAGCGGGCGAAACCCGCATCACTTTGGGCGAGGGTGCCTTGGGGCGCATTTAATGGTTGACGACGAGGATACTGAACATTGTTGGACTGTGTGAGCAACAATCCGTCCTCGTTGCTCATAGAGAAGCTTGAGGAGATTCGGTGGCGGTTAACCGGCTTTTCTGTCAACACCCGACTCCCAGAGTCTTCTCTGCGGTGTCTCAAAGTGGCGACTGTTATATTTGTGAGTTTCACGTGGAAGAAATAAGTGTTTGAGGTGTAAAAGGTAGGATTACGCACCATCGATTGTCTTGGTACTATACGCGGAAGAATCGCTCCTTGCACCAAGCCGACGTCCAATATCTAACAATGTACGAATCTCATATCTCCTGGATTTGGTTTCATTAAACGATGGACGAAGACACGTTGCCTGAGCATTTTCTTGCCCGTTCTCCGAAACCCCTTTTCGAGATGAATGCCCTTCCTCCATGGCTGACATGTTCGCTACAGGAGTTGAACTTGCGTTTAATATCTCCTGTGCAGTTCCCTCGAATAAACTAGAATTCCTAATTTTTTATCAGTAGCTGCGACACGAAGAAAAATAAACGTGAGGCTCATCTTACCTTGGCCAAGGATAAATTTCGTTTCCCTTTAGGTTATTCGCCGCAAGGTGGACAAATCGTATAAGCCTTAAACGGAAATTAGTCAAAACGCCTGAAATGCCTGACTACAAATCAGCCAGTAAACGCCAGAATTCAGCAAGGAATGATAACGAAAAGCTTGAGGATAGGAAATCGATGGTGGTATGTGACAGCGAATAAGCTCAATATGGATGGCATCCATGCCACGACAATGGGAATAAACACGAGATCGATATGACTTGACAAATGATTATCTCATTCACATCGACTTTATCCAAGGTCAATTCCAACTGTGAGACAAGGACCTAAACAAAAGATATTGATCGTTTATCCAACGCCAGGCGCGCTGAAAAAATACCCTACCGATGAGAAGGTAAGCAAGCAGAACCCAAACACATACCAATTCGAGCAGTCCTCTACCGATCCAATGTCCAGAAACACAAAAAGACAAAGTTTCGTTTACTTTAGCCTTCTCCTTATACGACAAGTAGCTTCGGGTAACAAAGAACAAACTTGGCAGTTAACGCGGGTATGTGCCCGCCAACGGATCTTCCGAGACTGGGAGACGAGATAAGGAATGCAGTGGGGGGGAACAGGGAGATAGGTAATGAAAATAGAAAGGATATTACAAAGAATACACGAAAAAAGTCGAATTGAGTACGAGAAGATACAAAGGCACAAAAAAGAAAAATCTCGATTGATTTTAAGCCCCTCGAACCGGTCGCTTTTCAAGCCAAAACTGAGCTGTTGTCCCCTTGTCTGGTTGGGCGAGAGGTTTGGATGTACGAATCAACCAAAAACACGCGTGGAATAGGGAGCAAAGAAAAGATATGACGCCACAGGTTTCGAGGGAAGATTCAGTGCAGAGTAAGGAGAGAGAGATGGAAGAAGAGGATGAAGTAGAGGATGAACGGATAGAAAGAAGCGATTCTCTAGGGAAGAAACGCAGAATGTGAGAGTAGGAGGAAGATTGTTGTTGTGATGGCAAGCAAAGAGAGAGATGAGAGATGGAGAAGAAGAAAGAAAGAAAACAACAGAGTCAAGTGGGAGAAAAGAAGGAGGAGGGGGAGGAGGCAACTGCAACTGCAACTGCAACTGCAACAGCAACAGTTGTATATGATGTGTAATCAATCAACCATGTGGCAGGTGTGTCACACACCTGGTCCAAATGCCATCATGAGATGAAGTGTTGAGAAAGATCATGATGATGATGATGATGATGATGATGATGATGATGATATTGACAATAATGTTGATGATGAATGAATGAAAAATGAGCAAAAGAAGCAGTAGTCATGATTATCAGTATGATTTTTATATACACATCTATTGTGTTGTTATCATATTGAAATGCAAAGAAGAGAAAGACAAGAGAATAATAATAGTATAGAATGAACACTCTCACTATACTGTCCTGTGTTGTTGATTCACTCCTTATCATAGAGATTGATTGACAGAGATTGACAGAGATTGCTTTGCAGCAAGACCTTGTTATAGACAGTTTGCATTCATATAGTTAAATGAAAGAAACACACACACACACCAAAAAAAAAAAAAAAAACCCTGTGCATTCATTCATCATTCTGAAATTTGGAAATTTAGAATTGTTCTTTCCTCTCGTGATGTTAGGTGATATTAGTCTTGATATTTGTTTGCTGTCTGACATGCATGCTGAATACTTACAAATACATGTACATTATTTTGATGGAAATCTGGCAGCAGGAGTAAAGTATATCTAGCCAGATGCCAATGTTGGAAGGGATACGTAAGCTGCAAGACAAAAATAATAAGCAGTATTATGATGCCTAATCATGGCAGTTCTGTGCTCAAGATTGTTGCAAATGATTTTGTATAGCCCAACGCCAAATGGGAACGAGTGACTGAGATGGGTATCAAAGTGAGCTGAGATCAACATTGGGAGGGAATGCTGCTGTAATTCTGAGGGGCGCGTGTTTTATGGGTTAATGAACGATGCCTCCTCTTCGAAAGAGGGAGAGGGGTGAGAAAAGAACGAACAAAAGCCAAAAGGCACAACATTTCTCCTAATTACCGATCCAGCGAAACATTGAAGCCGGTGCTTGTGCCTCTCAAACATGTTCATGAACTTTGACAGGTTCGGCGATGGCAGTGACTGCGGGATCATCATCTTCCCAACTCCGCCGCGATCGTGAATCTTCAATATTTGGATTCGCATCGCTATTACTAGAGTCAATATCAGAACCTGTAGTAGCTGTCATTTTGCTCCACATTTCCCAGCTACCAACTCTCTCATCGCCACGGGAACCGGCCGGACCTGAGTTAGTCCAATCACCGTCCCCCTGCGGGACAATAATACCAGCGGTCGGGTGGCCCGTTTTCTTGACATTTCCACCCACCAGATCAAGGTCGCTCGCGAGTTTATTTCCGCCTTTGAACCCGCCAAGGTCAAACCTGCGACGCGTGGCCTTCCGACGTATACGAAGCCCAAAAGCCCAGCAGGAAAAGGCGACGATAAGCCCTGCCACGATTAAACCGACCACAGCACCAATCACTCCCGCAACTGCGGGTCGCAAAGACCGTGGGCCCGCGCGGCCATTATTTCTAGAGTCCGGAGCGTAGGCGGGGCAGAATACGCTAGTGTCGCCGCCACAGGTAAGGCACCATTCCGAGACAGACATCATGATATTCACCATTTCATCCTTGAATTCTTGATATGGCATGCCGGGTTGCTCGGGACCACGGCCGAAGAGAGGGTACGATACCAACGGTGTGGAGGCGTCAGATGCATCCGTTCCGTTGCGGAGAAAGAAGCGGACCATTAGATCAGTTGAAAGAGGGTATTCATCGGCGGAGGAGTTGGATTCCATGCTGAAAAGCTCAAAGACGATCGAAGCTCCCGGGTTGGGAAGGCCGTAAAAGTTTCTCTGGCGGTCAGACGCCAATTTGGACAGGAACGCAAAGGCCACCATGGGTTCAAAACTGCCGAAGAGTAACGACAGCTTGCCCTCAGCACCGCCTGTGCGGTAATTCGTCTCAAAGGCACTGACGACGAACCTCGCTAGCGTTTGACCGGCCACAGAAAGGATCTTGTGATCCTCAGTACCGTCACTTCCGCCTGCCTCAGTGTTGCCATTTGCTACGGACACCCATTTATCTGCAAGATAGCGTGCATTGTTGACGTCGTCTAGCGAAATTACGCTCTGGGCAGTCGAGTTGTGAATATGTTGATAGTTGAGATATTCATAAATCGGGAATGCAGTGAGAAAACTGACGTCCTCCCTTGCAAACACGCCCTGCAGAGCACGGGAATAGACATCAGAATAGAACGCGGAACTTTGTGCATCCATCGAGCGGGCCTCGTCGCTGGTTAGCCACTGCAAAAGCACAGCACCGTAAGCTACGCAGTTGACCTGGCCAGCAATGTAAACACTACTCGGGTCCCTAAAGCCTAGTGTGAGGATTTGCGGATACTGATATCCATTGAGTGGGAAGTCCACGGCGGTCCCATTCACCATGTCTGCTAGGTCCCGACTTGTGGTGTTACCGGACGAGTTTGGCACCGGCGGATAGAATCCTTGCATGAACGCCTCAGCTGAAGCAACCGCGGCCGGCTCTGTTCTTGCGAGGACAGTGATTTCACCCGGCACCAGCATATGGAGTGATAAACCTCCAATCCTCGTCTCGACGTTGTCCAGATAACGACCTCGGAAGGTTGATCCCACCTCTACCAATTGCTGGGCGCCCAATGGAGTTAATGTTATGGGGTAAGGCAGTGCATGAGGACTGTGTTCGCCATAGAATGTGTAGACCACGGAACTCCAGATTTTCTCCTGGAGAGCTAGGGAAAGGGGAACGAGATAGACGGAGAGTGCGATGTAAGGTGAAATGAGCCGCATGATGATTGCAAAGTCCTCTCTATCACTTCACATAGGCTATATTCCACACTAAGCCGGCAGCGTCTTTTGACAAGGACAAAGATTCGACAGAGGTCAAGATCCTAATTATTGCTTGGTGAGCGCGAAAGGTCTGGACCAGAGCGACAGTCAATTATGGTTTCGACGATGTCATATATAACCTTACCTACCCGATAACATGAAAGTATGACGAGGCTGAGCGAACCAAAAGGGAATCGGGATAACGGAAGCTATATTTGTATGTACCAAATATACTCTGGGGGATCATCACACCTGGATGCAAGTTGAGCATTGAGGGGTGGCTCCATCAACCTTGCCATGCAACCAACGTCGATGGGCTGCATTTCGCCAAGCCCTGACGGCATTGTAATTTGTCGGTATACAAAGTCTCCAACTTGATTTTTCTTTCCACGTAGCAGGGAGTTGTCATCAGAGAATTGGCTTTGGAAATAGGTTCCAAAGTTTCCGGAGTTCCAGGTTGACAGGTGAAAGGTTATATAATAAATTAGTTATGTAGTTCCGTCAGTGAAGACCAGGGAGTCAGGTGAAGTGGTAGTTACTATAATAAGATCCGACATAGTAAGCCCATAATATTAATTCGGCCTTGTCTATTCAATATTACGCTGCGTATAGACCAGTCAAATCCACAAACCAACATTAAAGTGCGTGTGTAGTTCGGGGATACTCTGTTTTTCTAGGCGGATGTTGGCAAGGCGGATTCGATTGCCAGAATTGAATCTCAAAATGCACTGGCTCTATAATGTTATTGATGATGCTGGTGAGATGGTAACAGCCAGTTCGCTGTCACTGTAAGCTGTTAGGGAGTGGAAGTTGATGTCGCCTCGAGGGCTGGTTTGAACGACTTCCGCATTCAGACGCAATATAGGGCAATGTGCTAGAAAGCCCTAAGTGGCGGAACGAAATGACTATTCCTATTCTGAACTAGCCTTGCTAACATAACCAGGCAAGTCTCCATACTACTCGATTGCTGGACAATGGAGAACTCTTCAGCTTCAATTGCGTGAATTCCGATAATTCAACTGTTTCAAACATAATAAAGGAGTTGCCAGTCCTAGCAGCATGCAGTGTTGAAGATTAATCCGTGCTGTGATGCTCCTCTGAGGCCGTTTCCGTTGCTCGCTGCTCCTACGTCAAGGAAAATTTTCTGCCACAAGAGCCCCCAAGCCCTACTTTTGCGCCCTATCCCTAAACCCTCATTTCTTCTCCTGGAAGTCCTCCTGGACGATCGTGCATACACGCCACGCCGCCCGCCGCGCCTATCATGGTCAACCCTCCAGCTTCAGACAACCCAGCCGACGCTATCCCAGAGGATGCTCAGCAACAGTCCTCTATCTCTGCTCCTGTAGACAACAATGGTGGGTTTCTAATTCGATCTCGATCTCTTCTTTGGACTCTCCCCCTGTTTTCTTTTTTTTCTCCCCCTTCTTATCTCTCTGCATCTTTGTCTTGCTGTCCAGGGTCGCCAGCTCCAGGCTCATGAAGCTACTATAGCTTGTTGGTTGTTTATTATAAAGTACTGTGAATGAATATCTGTGTTCTAACCATTCTTCTCGCTTTTATAGGATCCTCAAAGGTAATACACGGACTGGAAGAGAGCGATGAATCCAACAACGCCTCTGCCCATGTCGCAAAGAAACGGCGGACGGGCTCTGACGGCGAGACGGGTCCGGAACCATCTAGTATGACGGAGCAGCCGCTGCCAAAAGAAAATGTGGGGCAGGGAGTCAAAAATTCTGCAGAGCAGTCCGCGGGACCCCCCATTTCGCCTGCCGCCAAAGTTGAACCCAACGGGAGCCCCGACGTCCTTGAGGAAAAGAAAGCAAACGGTCATTCCACTGCAATTCAAGGAGCTGCTACTTCTGCATTTGCGCAGGACCAACTGGGACCAGACGTTGCTGAGGTCATTTCAAATATCATGAGTTATTCAGAGCGAGTGGAGGAACAGTACAACCTCAGTCAGCAGCTTAAGAACTCAGGTGGAGGGTCGCAGCCTTTAGTGTTCGTCAAGGCCAACTCGCAGCTAATGATCCAGAGCTTGCCGATATTAGACAACTTGGTATGTCGCTACTAATGGGTTGCCAGTTTTGAAGTTCTACATGTTAATTAAATTTCCAGTCTACCCAAATTCTTACTTTGCTTGCCCAATCGTCCTACCAAGACCTAACATCAATTGTGTCCGAACCCACCTCCGAGAGCGGACAAGCCTACTCAACTATGAGGTCTCTATTCGACCATACAAAAAATGTATATACGTCCAAAGGATCTTTTCTATCGCCACGCGAGCTTGATCTCACCGAACCAAACCAGGTGGATATCATCAGGAAGGCCAATATGGCATCGTTTGTCTCAAGCATTTTCGGTAGCCAGGAGATTGGCTTTTCTGAACTCGACCAATACTTCCTGGAAATATTTGTGCCCGAGGGAAATCGATTGCTGAAAGTACAAGGTGCACTGTTCCTGGAGCTCAAAACTCAGGCGTACATCGCAGCGATGAGCTCTGGGAAACGCTCACGAACCGAACTTTTGTACGAATTGTTCCCCGATGATCTCGAAGAACGATTACTTTCCCGAAGGCCAGGTACAAAACAACTCGCACCAAGTGAGACAGACTTCGTAAAACGTGCTTACTCACGACGCGACATCCTCCTCAACGAAGTGAACAACCCAGAGGCTGCTGCGGCATTACCGGAAAAGTATCGCTGGGAGGATTTCTTAAGGGATCTAAGCTCATACGTGAGCAAAAATTTCGAGGCTATTAGTCATCAGCAGGTATGGCATCATATAACTTCCATCCCTCATTCTATGTATGGGAAGGTTTAACTGACGTATACTGTTCTACAGACCAAAAAATCGAGTAAAGGCCGGTTATCAACGAATGGTGAGGTGCAAGAATCTCGCAGCGCCCCCCTCGAAGGGCAATTTTCTGTCGTCCCCAACCCACCTGAAGCCGCCCAGGTTTCCCGTAGTGCCGCCCATAGCGACCTCGTCGCAAGAGCCGCCCGCGCTGCTCAAATCGCCCTTCAAGGTCAGGGCAGAGGGGCGCGAAACGCTGCTAAGGCCGCCCAGCAGGGCCGACAAGCTCAATCAACAGCAGCCCAGGCTGTATCTCAACCACCACCGCCGCCACCGCCACCGCCACCGCAACAGCAACAGCAGCAAGTACCTCGAGTTCAACAACAGCCACAGTATCTTGCACCCCAGGTACCGCAACAGCAGTTACAGCAACACCAACAAGTACCTAGTCACCAACAACAACCGCCCAAACAATTACAGTTTGTCCAACCTCCACAGCAGGCGCCTGCCCGTCCTGCGCATGGGCTTCCCCAAAGTCCCAATCGGCCAGCTTCTCAGCACATGTATCATCAAGCCATTATGACAACGACATTCCCTGCACACCCGACACATCCAGCACAGGTGCCACCAGCGCAACCGGCCCAGATCACATTCCACCAAACCCCGCTCCATTTTCAACAATATAACCCCGCCGCCGCACATGCGTCAGTCACGGCAAGGGCACATGCAGCTGCCGCCAATTATGGTTACATGCCAGGAGTTCCCCATTATTCTCAGTCCCAGCCGACACAGATCCTCTACGAACGAGCCAGGATGGCGACGACAGCAAAGTCCTCACCCACGAACCGTCGTGCTGGACTTCCAAGCCAACGTCGCCCCTGGACAACGGAGGAGGAAAATGCATTAATGGCCGGCCTGGACAGGGTCAAGGGGCCCCACTGGAGCCAGATATTAGCGATGTTCGGACCTGGTGGCACGATTAACGAAACCCTCAAGGATCGCAACCAAGTACAACTTAAAGACAAAGCACGAAACCTCAAGTTATTCTTCCTCAAAAGCGGCATCGAGGTACCTTACTATCTCAAATTTGTTACTGGTGAACTGAAAACTCGCGCTCCAGCACAGGCTGCCAAGCACGAAGCGCGAGAGCGACAGCGTAGAATGGGTGATGAAGATAAAGCGCATGTAGAAGGCATTGAAGGGATGATGGCACTTGCTGGCGCTCACGCGGGATCAAATATGCCCCCTGAGTCTGCTCATAGTAGCATGGCTGGCTCCCCTGGGCTGATGCACCAGCAAAATCAGCCACAGCCACAGCCACAACAACAGCAGCAGCAGCAGCAACAGCAACAGCAACAGCAACAGCAACAGCAACAGCAACAGCAACAGCAACAGCAACAGCAACAGCAACAGCAACAGCAACAGCAGCAGCAGCAGCAGCAGCAGCAGCAGCAGGAACACCTGGAAGTGCAACATGCGCAGGAACAAAGCATGGAGCAGACGTTGATCCAAAGCCTAGCGCAGGACGCAAAGCATGACGGAATGCATCTTGAGCAGCAACCACAGAATATGCAACAAAATATGCCACAGAGCATGGTTGACCCGTCCCTTCAAAACCAGCAATGAAGAACTAGTTTTCATGGTACATGGGGTAAAAAACAAACTGGTATTACTCTAGTCTGGTTTTTTCTTACTCGTCTGGTTACACTGGGTGGGATATTTCTATTTTGGTTGGAGTGGCCGGAATATTATATTTTCTTTCTGCATTTGTATTCACGGAAGGTTGTTACCAGATGGTCAAACACTAAAAGGATTGTTAAACGGTTGTCGAAGGGCTGGTATTTGTTTTCTAGGCGCGACGAGAGTTTTTGCTGCTAACAGATATATTCGTTTTGCACCTGAGGATGATGTTTTAACTATTTTAACTATTTTTTTAATTTTTTTTTATTGCTTTGCTGGCTGTAAGTTAGAAGCGCCGAAACGAAAAGAAAACAAAAAATTTGTCTAAAGTGAGAAGTGGAAACAGAATACCAATTCCTCATCTAGAGATTTCACAATATTTTATCTTTTCCCTATAAATAAAGTAGCAGTTGCAAGGAGCTCATTCTGTAGTGTAGAGTTGCAAGTTGCGCAAGTAGTTAGTTAACATCCTCAACTTCTTCGCTTCTTCAACAAGTTAACTAAGTTACTAGTTAATCAACTATCAGCCACACCATCTGCACCTCCTCGTCATCCCATCCAGTCCAAATCGATCGCCTACGTAGTACAGCCAACCAACGCCAAACACCTCGCGCCCTAAATAACCTCGATCCGTGACACCAAACCAAGAAACAAAGAAACGCCGCAGCCAGTCATGGCCGACTCCCAGCTGCCTCCGTCAGACACTGTGCCACAACCACAACCACAACCACAACCACAACCACGAGTAGCAGCACAATCAACACCATCAACCGCCGCCTCTGCTACTCCTACACCAACCACCGCAGCAAACCCTGAGTCCTCAAACCCTTCAGATCCCAATAACAATCCGTCGGCTTCGGCTATCCCCGCAAACAATAATGACGCTGCCAACCCGGATACCAACCCTGATACCGAAATGAGCAATAGTAATAAGAATAATACTAATACTAATACCAACACCAATAACAGCAGCCCCTCCATGGCAACGAATCCGGATATCACGATGAGCGGGACAAGTGAAGCTACAACGGCGCCTACTACAGCTACCAGCCAGCAGTCTATGTCCACGGCTGCGACGACGATGACGACAGCACCAGCACCAGCACCAGTACTGGGCACTGGCACAAGCACGACCGCAGCACCGGGAGGAATCATTGCACCGGGAATCCCAATAGATGCTGCAGTGAACCCTGTGGCAGCTGCGCCAGTGCTGCCGCCGTCGAAGAAAGATACGAGCCTACGGGAGTTTCTGGGACAGATGGATGAATATGCGCCTATTGTGAGATTCCTATTGCTTCCTGTTCCCCTTCTCATCTTCTCCTGCCAGCTTCCAACTTGTTTTGTTACAAACCTGTTGCCATTTGGAACGTTTATCCTCATGGAAAAAGATAAAATATATATCCCCTCGCTTGCCCTGCGAAATAAAATAATAGTAATAAAGAAAGACTATATATCTCACCCCATCATGCCTATAATTCCTCTTCAACTAACAAAACCAAAACCCCATAGATCCCCGACGCCGTAACAGCACACTACCTCACCCTCGCCGGTCTCCCGCCGCCAGGCAACGGCCCAAACCAAACCCCACCACACCTCGCCCGCCTCCTCGCTCTCGCCACACAGAAATTCGTCGCCGACATCGCCGCAGATGCCTACCAATACTCCCGCATCCGCAGCTCCAATACTTCCTCCTCAAATAATCCCATGGGCGCCATAAACCTCTCGACAGGCTTGGCGCACGGGGTAGCTGGCGCTGGCGGAGGTGTAGGCGGCGGTGCTGCGGGGGTAGGGGCGGGTGGAGGGACGGCTGCAGCCGGTGGCGGTGGGAATGAAGGGGTAAAGGGGAAAGGGAGCAGTGCGACTGGATTGCATCTGGGTGTTCAGAGGCCTGGGTTTGGAGGTGGGGGGCAGGGGGGACAGCAGGGGCGGACTGTGTTGACGATGGAGGATTTGGGAATGGCGGTTGCGGAGTATGGGGTTAGTGTGAAGAGGGGGGAGTTCTATCGGTGATGGTTTTGGGTTTTTGATGGGAGGTGGTTTTACTTTTAGTGGGATTCCTCATTTTTTCTTGTTTTTGCCTTTCCCCTTTTGTTTTCAATATCCCAGGTTGCTGACTGGGGGATTGCTTCGGGAGGTGCAGATATTATATTATTACTTTATATATCAAGTCCACAAATCTGGGATGGCGTTTGGGATGCGGTTCAGGCTGGGAAGAAAATGGCGGGGTTTACTTTTAAATCATACATTATCATGTTATATCATGGCCATGTCACCTCATATCATGCATGTTTCAGTTTAGTTATGAAGTTCAAATGATATATGTCGATAGACTATGCTGAATATTAGCGACAGGGTATAAGAAAAGCACTGGGCCATGGGCACCTGTTGTTTCGCATTGGGGGGTAAGGGTAAAGGAGTATGATAGCAACGAAAAGTTTATTGGACTTCTAATATACAATAAAATATATATACATATACAAAGCAGGAACAAGTAAAGAAGAACCTTTTGATTTTTCTCCCAAAATCAATCCTGGACGCCCGCTCTAAATTTTTGTAGGAAATAGAAAAAACTTTACCGGGCTACACGATCTGAAGCCCCCCCTACACCTCCCTGGGGCCGTTTGCAAACATCTCTCCTCGCCCGGTCAGCGGCGATGATGAGGTTTCAATACTGCTCACAAGAGATCAGGCGGGGCTCGATATCGCCGCGACATCTCATTCCTGCCCCTCTATCCAACCTTCCGCCGCTCCATTTCCATGGTAGATAGGTCGATTGTTGTTGTTGCTGTTGTTATTGCGTGGGAAACAGCACACGGCACACCGGGAACATTAAAGGATGTGTTATCTATCCCTCGTCGAAGAAATTGCTCAACATCCATTCCTTCCGCTCCAAACACGAAAATCCCACGACGAGACCAGCAACAGTAGCAATATCCAAACCGCTACGACTTCAGCGCCCATGTGGACCATACTACCAGCCACACATCCCCCGTTCCTAGGTATATATATACTTAATTCTTGGAATGCTCATATCTGAACCGCTTCCGTGTCCTAACGCCAAACCACGAGGAGTTAGTAAGCCAAACCAAAAAAAAAAAAAAAAAAAAAAAAAAAAAAAAAAAAAAAAAAAAAAAAAAAAAAAAAAAGGCGAAAAGAAAGCAAAAAACAACATACTGCGAAAACTCCCCCAACTTCCTCCCCACCATCTCATCGGTAATATACACCTCATTGTACACCTTGCCATTATGCACCGCAAACTTCAAGCCGACGAAATTGGGCAGGATCGTCGCAGAGCGCGCTTGGGTCTTTATCGCGGGTGTGCCGGGCGGTGGAGGCATGGTCTTTGGTAGCGGGAGACTGTTTTGTAGTAGGAGCTTTTGTTTAGCATTGATTCAGGGCTTTTTTCCTGTTTTTCTTTTCTTTTTCTTTCTTTTTCTTTTACCCCCCTTTTCAGGAGATATTGATCGATTGGGGGGATTTTCGATGACTGTAGGGAAATAGCCCTCTATCTCCTCCGAATCGCAAAGCTATATAATAAAGGAAATATAATAAAAAAGAATTGAAGAAACGTACGGGACAATATTCGGGCCTAGTCACACGGGGGTTGCCGGTGGTTAGAAAAGCGCAGGATCAATGGGGTTGTAGTTAAAAAAAAAGGGGGGAGCTTCTCGAACTTACCCTTCCATACCGATCGCTTCAATAATGCGCGTGTAGGGAACATCTCGAATCAGTCTCGTCTTTGCTGACTGCCTGGTATCCTGCCCGTGTATGTCGTATACCGCTTGCTTCATTCCGCCTTTTGTCACTGGAGAATCCGCCGGGGTCGCAAATAATATTTATCCGATCCCATTATCATCGAGCTTCAGCATTTTGCCGCTTAGCCTAATGCGGCATGACATCCGATCTTCAATAATAATACTGTTGAGGGTCCTGGGTTGATCGGCCCTTCTACCAGCAGTGCGCTGGTGGTGACTGAGCTCTTTTGCCCCAGTAGCCTACAAATACTTGTACAGAGTAAACTCGTACATGTACATGTATATGCTGTACCATCTTGCCCAGATGTCTAGTTACTAGTCGGTCTACAATACACAATATATGGCTTCACTGTAGCAGGATGGTCCTTGTGTCCCTTGAGCCGATGAAGAAATTGTTTCATGTAACTATGGTTTTATTTTATTTTGTTTTCCGTTAGTTGTGAGAATAACCAGAATCTAACCGCCCTCAGAGCGGTGAGGTGTTCGCATGCTCGTTTTCATTATCTCATTATAATCACTAGGAAATATCAACGCTCTATGCAAGTTTTGGGCTTAGGGAATTAGGATATCGAGAGGGATAAGAGAGTGTTGCTTGTAGGTTGAGGAACGCGGTTTCAAGCAATGAAAAGGGTGAGAAATTTGCCCGCCTTGCCATGCCATAAAATAGCGGATGGAATATCAGTTCGTATTCGTTTTATTCAATTGCACGTTCATATCTTTCTTCCTTTTTCTTTCTTTCCTTTTCCATTTTCCTTCTAGGTGCGCCACAAGTCACAATTGAAATCCACGGCTGTGACCAGCTTTTTTTCTTTTTCTTTTTAGGCTTCCGCAAGCTCATCCATCATACGCACTAAGCTTCGAATCCCCAGCAGTGCATTTTCATCCGGTCCCTGCCCAGGCGTCCATGTTGCATGGGCAAAATCGATGAAGCGGATATCCTGGACTTTGTGCGGTATTTCATCTGCGTCTTCGTCGTCTTCTTCTTCTCCTACTCCGTCGATGTCAAAATCAATTTCCCCGAGGTTGTTAGGGTTGATCTCGAGCTTAATGCCGCCTGGTGTGATTGATTCCCCATCCACCTTCATATCGACGATCTGCAAGGTTGAGGAGCCCCCAGGAATCTCTATCTCGTATTCAGCCTCCGATTCCGATCCGTCGTCTAATTTATTACCATTATTTCCTTGAGTTTCGGCGTTACCTTCCCTGACGAGAGCTTCCTCCAACGCTTCTGGATCCCCTTCGTAGACAATCAGGACGCTGGAGGAGTACATTCTGCTCTCCTCCGCCTCAAGAACTGCCTGCATAGCGCGTAACCTTTCCGCTATTCTCTTGGCGATCAATTTCGACCTATCGATTTTACCCTCCTTGGCGCCATCGAGGAATGTCTCGAAGCCTTCCTTAACGTTGTCCACGTTGAATGAGCGACCATACCACTTGTCATACCGCCTGTACCCATCCACGGTCTCGACAACGATTTGTTTCGATTTAATGGTGTCATGTGATTTCGTTTGCGTAGTTCCGAGAACCTTTTCCTCTTTTTCCGCATTCTCACCAACCCATATCTTCATCCCGGCGATGCGGAATCCTAACACAGAACTCGTAGTTTCTAAAGATACCTGCTCCAACCTAGCCCTTTTAGCAGGAGCAGCATCGTCCGCCCAGAGTCTGGCGCCAAGCTTTACGTCCAAGACGTTTGGTCGCTTAAAACCTGCCGTCACATTCTCAAGCACTATCGATACGCTGCTGGTGATCTTCTGTCCCTGGGACGGAAACCATTCGGCGGGCTCTTTATGCGAGGCGACGGCAACTGGCACGGTAACAAGATCGGGCTTTCTACCAAGCTCCGGAGTCAGAGGTGAATCCGTGCCGGAGGATGAAGTCGCAGACGGGTCCACAGCGGCAGTAACTAAAGAGGTCCTGCTTTCGCTTGTTGGGATTTCAAGGACATTTGCGGGCGTAGGGTTGGATAGAGTGCCAATGAACTGGGGCATAAATTGCTGGAAGCTAGGGTGGTGGAGACTAGACTCGTAGAATTCAATTTCTTGGAGAGTACATGGTTTTGCGATTAGTGAACCGGAGGGATTGCAGAGCACGCCATCACTGCGAAAGAGAGACAGTTCTAGTCAGCTACTGAGCTTCTTGATACACATATATATATAGATACATATATAGTCATTGACGGATAGGAACTTACTGTCCAGCAGCGGCGTGACCAAATGCAACAAAAGTGTCCTCCTCGAGTTTCTGGGCCTTGCGATTCTCCGGAGCCGAAGCGGAGGGCATGATAAGACACAGTAACCAATCTGACACTAGCAGAACAAGGGTGTTGGGAGCTCAAACAGGACACAGAATGAGAAGGCTATCAACGCATTATGATAGCGGACAACAAAGGGGGAATCAACAGCGAGTATAGCGGGGGGAGAGTTGACAAAGGAGAGAAGGATAACTATTGCAAGCTTTCAAAAACAAATAAGGAGCGGAAGAGGTTTAAGGAGGAGATGGCTCAGCCGTAGAAGCAGAGGAGAGAAGAGGACAGGAAAGGAGAGGATGGAGAGTTGGGCAGATGGATGCATCGCTGATGGCAATCATTAATTGGAATCAACCGGTGAAGCCGAAAGAAGTAAGAAGTCGCTCCAAGCTTGTGACGCATCGGTCGGTATTGCCAGGTATTGTTTCGTAACTGCCGAGCCTGGAAACAAGCACGCTGTAATTTATCCGGGTATTTCACCGTATTAACTAATTAGTTACATGGGCGCTGCTGCTTGTGGGAATTGATAGAGACCAGAGAGCCAAAATAGCTATCCATTCATCATCTATCTATCTTCTACTGTATTTCCAACCGGACAGATCAAATGTTGTTTCCAGGACTGAAGTGTCTAGCTTCTTCGTCCTATTGGCTATTTGAGGTAGAAAAGTGTTACTCAATTCACTTGTGACAATATGGTATGCATCGGGTATCTGCTGCTGTAACTATGATTTCAGTTGCTGCTACTAACTAGTTACAACTGCTGCTGGTGGTGTGCTAATTCCCAGACGCATGAATACGTTGTTTTCTATTTAAGTATTTCTGGAAATGAAGCCTATTTTATTTCCTATCTATATTCCGTTTTCATATTCACTACTGTGCCAAACTATGGAAACCATGGGGGGAAGCATCGAGGTTGGAGATCTATCCATTTACATGGCAGCCTTGTATAACTTCTGGTTGAAGGCAGCCCTGCATCTACCCTATTCAAATTATATTTCATTAACACTAAGGAAGTGATACTTTACAAAGTACATGTACATGTACATACACTTGAGTGCATTTACTTGCATTCAGCATGCTTGATAAGCTCTCCCGTTGCTTTCTTCACCAACCCCCAAGCTTCCTCGTCACATTCGTCTGACAATCTCCAACAACCTGGTCTACCAGGTCTAACTCAACCATTCTCCTCTATCTGCAGCTATTCTTGTAGCTATATATCATTTGCTCTACGTTAAAACTACGTCAAGCGTGTCTCGTGCAATGGAGACTAAGCCAATCGCACCTCTGCCTGTCCGGGACAAACAAACTCAAGGGAGTTCAGATTGCCAACAGGATATTGAAGCTAGGGGCCCGACAAATACCCAGACTGCTCGTCCCAACGGTGACAATAATGGCGCTCTAGAGGGAGATGTGGGTGTTGCTACGAAAAATGGTGAAGAGGAACCCGATACGCTTGAGGGAACAGCTGAGGTCACGGTTGCAAAGAAAAAGAAGAAGAGGAACAAGAAGTCAAGGGGGAAAAATAAGGCGAGCATCACCCTCTTGTCCTTAATGTGACTCTTCAATGAGTAATAATAACATGTCGTCTGATTTTTATGGTGGATTTAGGGATCAGGATTCGAAGAATATGTTGCCGACGGCCCTATCACTGTTGCTGAATATGAAGAAAACAAAAATCGCTACGATAGGTGAGCATGACTTCTAAATCACAGGGAGACACGCGTTCTCATGAGCTGACTTGAATGTCTTGTTTTTTTTTTATCAGATCCCTACCTGCCAAACAGTAAGCTACTGAATGTCGATGTTGGGTTACGCTGCTTGTTCATGCTAACTCTCTCACAGGCGCCTTGAGACAGCGATACAGCGGTTCCAAGCAAAAAGGAGCATGGATTCAGATCGCAGGAGCGTATTCACAAAGTACATGTCTTACGGAGGCGTAGACGTAGGGCCGAAAATGTTTGAAGGCAACGACCAACGCGATCTCATGGACAAAGATGCTGAGGACATTCTGACTGCCACAGCGCAAGCCTCAGTCCCGGAAAACCGTGTTGGCTGGGCTGTGGATTTCGAAGCTGTTGCAAAAGGGTTCCTGTACGTTTAAGTCCAGATTTGCCAATTCCAACCTTCCATTTCATGCAATACCTCCTGACGTGCTCTCTCCAACAGGTCATCCGTCCTCCCTCTATATATTGGACTAGAAACCGAAGCACTCGTCGATATGGCCACCGGGACAATCAGAAACTTTCTAAATTACATTCTACTACATGATGTCTGCCCGGAGTATACCGAGAATATCCTGGCCGCACGTGCGGTCTGCGACACTGCAAAGGTGGAACTCTGGAAAGCCCAACAAACGAACTGCTGGGCCCCGGGACACTTTAATATGGCCTGTTCAACCTTGTTTGGGGGGTACTTCTACGGTTTCTACACCGGAGGCCAGGAATGGAGCAACGAAGTTGGTGCAGAGGGCATGGAAGACAGTGTTGCGCGTAAAGTAGTGAAATTTGCCCTTGCGGGTGCGGGAAGCTACGAGCAGGCTGTTCGTTTCCGTGACCTGGCTAATTTCAATGAGCTAAAGGCTACCTGTGTGGATGAGAATGGGTTTGAAGTTACCGCCATCGCGCCTGTGGACGGTAATGTGCGGGATTTCTACAAGCAGCATGCTCCGGATCTCCAGCCTATTGGCAAACTTCGAGCGAAACCGTGGCGCAATCCTGGCTTATCGGAGGAGGATTTACCCCCCGGCCAAGTTTGTGGGACAGAGCCTTCTTCTCCTTCGGTGGCGGATGAGTACGAGTTCTTCGTAGATGAGAGCATGCTGCAGTTCTGTTTTGTGGGGATGAAGGTTGACACCACTGTATGGGAATTGAATTGTGGCTTGCACTACTTCGATAATGTGATGGCCGTTTACTGCTCCTTTTACACCATCTTGCTGAATGAGAGTATGATTGGGTGGAAGGAACCGAGGGATCTTCGTGGTGATGATGAAGTATGGTATAATCCAGGCGCTGCAAAAGGAGAGGATGATGGTGCAGCTGGAGCTTCGGAGGAGGTTGACGGGGATGATTAAGGAATGCAACCAAAAGGGCGCCGGAGGTTAGAGGTAAATGATGTCCAAAATCACAAAATTAGAAAGGAAAGACGAAAGAGAATCATATCGCGTTGGTGAACAATCGAACTATTCGTACTTCATAGATCTTTTATCATTCTCCAACTATAAAATTAGTCGTAGCTCAGTGAGAGTGTTCATTGTTCGCCCATAAAGACAAGAACGACTATTCAGCGTTTTCCATCTGCAAACATTTCATCTCCCGTCAGAAGACACAGACATACCATCGGAGAGCGCAGTGTAATCCGTAGCCCAGTGTTGCTTTCACGGCTTGAGGAGGAGCTTCCCAGTAGTCTTTCGACCCTCGAGGTCCTATCATCAAAACTATCAGTCAAAAAGATCTTCGTAAAAGTATAGCAAGTAACCAAGTTAGCAAAGAACGGCCTTTACGAGACTTACAATGTGAGCCTGCGCAACTTCTTCCAGTGGATAAACCTTGTGGATCCTAACTTTCAGTTGACCGGACTTCAGCAGACCAAATAGTTCTTCCGTATAGTGGTCAAATTCAGCCTGCGTGTAGATGTATGGGAAAACAGTTGGACGGAGAACTTTGATATTCTTCGACGCCAGCAGCCTAAATATATATCGTCTTTCAGCATGCAACATACACACACGCACACAACCAGACGAAGAAAAAGAGGCGATAGTAAAACGGGAGAACACTCACTGGATCTGCAACGGCGGTACGGGCCCGCTGGCATTCCCAAAATAAACCACCGTCCCTTTTCTCTTCGCAACCTTCAAACTTCCCTCCCACGTATCCTTCCCCACGGAATCGAACACGGCATCCACACCCTCCCCTCCCGTCACCTCCATCACCTTCTCCGTCCAATTCGCTCCCTGCGCACTCCTATAATCAATAACCACATCTGCTCCAAGCCCCTCCACCAGCTCCACCTTCTCCGGACCCCCAGCCGTCGCAATTACTTTCGCCCCAGCCAACTTGACCAATTGCGTCATAAGGAAACCCGCCCCGCCCGCCGCCGCATGGATCAAAATCCAATCCCCCCTCTTGACCGGATACGCCTCTTTCACAAACGTGAGGGTGGTAAGCCCACTTAGGAACCCCGCGAGGATAACCTCATCCGATAAACCCTCCGGTACGCGCGCAATGGTCGCCTCAGTTGGGACGGCCGTGTACTCCGCATAGCCGCAATTTTTCATCCAGACCACGCGCTCGCCCACGGCAAAATTCTTCGGGTTAGGGCCCGGGCCGACGGCGACAATGGTGCCGACGCCCTCACGGCCTAGGATCTCTGGTTTCGGGGCTTTGTAGAGCCCTGTGCGGAAGTAGGTGTCGATGAAGTTTAGGCCTGAGAGGTTGTTTTTGATCAGCACCTCGCCTTCCTTCGGGGTGGGGACGGGGAGGTCGGTTTTGTATTCGAGAACTTCGGGCCCGCCGATTTTGGACACTAGGACGCCCTTTTGGGTTGTTGGGATGGACGGTGCTGTGGTAGCCATGGTGCGGATGTGATACTGGGATATCAATGGCGTGTGTTGCTGAGGAGGGCGGGTGCGGGGTTGGAGTTGTTGGCCAAGTACGGAACCCGCGACGGCTTGAAAATTGCGGGATGGGTTCAATTGTGTTTTTAATGCAGAGAGTCGGGCAACAGTCGGCACGCTTCGCATCATTTGGATGACTACTGCGTTAGTAAATAAATTAAGGTATTATTTTCTGTTTCAGTTTCTGTAACTGACGTAAAGGCGATATTTATACTTTTATGAGCAACTTTCCAAGACTTTTCACACTTTTCCTGCGCAGGCTCAATTGACTACAAACCCACACAAGATATTCTGCTAACTACCAATCCATTCGCCAGAAAAGAAAATGAATACCAACTTAGGCTCCCCTTCGTCTCTCGCGTTGAATTTGTAAACACGCAGAATTAACTACGACGCCCTTGCGGAGATCACTGCCGGCAGCCGGCTAACGGTGGAGGGTGCCAAGAGTGGATAGCCGACTTAGTCATCTGCCGATGTCACACCTCAAAGGCTGAACTTGCTTCAATCGCTTTACACACAACTATCCAGAGGGTTATGATGTTATGACTGCAGTGGAATAGTCTATTGGCCAGTAACTGACGACTGTCTCCTTTTCACCACTGAGCAACTCCTCAGTACAGAATGTGTGTTTATTGCTGACTGGGAACACATTTAGACCCCTCTCCAGAGCGACGAACAGCAAGTTTTGCTCACGCTTTTCTATTTTTCCCTAGGCGGATACTTTCATGGCTTACATCCCCAGTCTTAGTTTCAGGAGGTGATTCGAGGTTGAAGGGATTCAACCTGATCCGGACTGAATAACCTGGTTTTTGTTAGGGCCTACTTTTTGTGGCCCCTTTCCTCCATTTCCCCATCCTGATGACGCGGATGTTGGTTCCTTGGATATTATACACACGTCCAGTTAATTTCAAACGTTTCCAGATATTACTATTCTCAGCGAACCCGACTCGAGAGGTTTGATGTTTCATCGATCAAGTCTTCCTAAGCTTCCTAATCGGAAACTTTTCTTCCATTCTGTCCGGCCTATCCATTTCCAAGATTGACTATGTGCGTACGTTGCATGACGCCTTATTGTTTGCGCAACTACCAGTTGTATAGTTGTATAGTTTCCCTGCCGCTATTGAAAGGCATGAGACTCTTCAAAAACTTGCAACGCGGCAGGGGATAAAATCTGTTCTCCCTTATTCTTTGTTCCCATTTTTGAAAATCGAAACGCGGTTGTACTATTATCAGCGTGGTATCTCAAATCTATATCTGATGCGGGACCCTTTAAATGGATAATTGCGTGTTTCCCCTCTCTGGTTCCACGTCTGGTTCCGAAAAGATTGTCGTGTGTGAGACGGATATCAAATATCCTTCCACCTGAATCAAATGTGTTTGCCCAGAGGGATGGATGGGATGGATGCCAGCGGTGCATTTAACACACCTTCTGATTGAAGAGATATGGCGGTGATTTCCAAACACGCAGACACAAAATGCCATGCGCTAGAAAATCCGCCTCACTCCTCTTTCATTCTTTCCATTGTGCATTGTATAAGACAATCTAATTGTCGGGTTTATTGGTTCGCCGGATTAATATGATCAATTCTTCCCCGTCTCCCGCCTCCCCCCTCCCCGGCCCGTATCCGATTCCGGAGTCCAGTAATGTTCTCCAGAAAATAGAAATCCGTGACACAGCAGTTTCGAACAGCACCATACTTTCTTCTACCAATCTACATCCAACTAGCCCTTATCTATGAAATATCGTCTCATCTGTGGGGACCTTGCTATCCATTCGAGAGTAGGGCAATGAAAAGCGCCAAACTGTGTCTTCCTCTGGAAGTGCGTTGATAATACATCGATCATTGATGGTGGATAATGCTCACTCCCACGCTTCTGAAATTGGGTAAGGAATATGTGATTTTCTTCTGCGCGCCCTGTAGTGTTCGTTTCTTTCTACTATCCGTGTTCGGCTGCTCGATTTCTCCTATCCATCAGCCGGCCGGTTGCAAAATTCCCAAAACACCATGTAGATCTGTTTGCTATTCCCCCCCACCACACCCACCCCCCCCCCAGTTTTAAAAAAGTGCTTTGTATTAGAGATATAACTAGAAAGGAATCGAAGAATTACTTTTTATTTGATTCTAATCATGACC